>NC_135736.1:14440833-14776666 GCF_041903045.1 Epinephelus lanceolatus | reverse complement strand
TGCACAGTCTTCATCTCTGCCGAAAAGATGTCCATTTGGTTCACCAGAGGCCCAGTAGCTAAAACACAAAAAAAGAACTTAAGTGAAAGTGGCTGGCCCCAGCACATCATGGCAATACAAAAGTAAAGTATTGCGTAAACCTTTTAGTCAGCAGAGTCCCATCCACCCATCTCCATTTCCCCTCTGTCTCTGTGTCAGTCAGTCCAATCCACAGGACCTTTTGGAAACGCCTTACGAATTCCTTATTCACAGAAAAAAGTGTCAACATACTTCACATGTAATAGTTTCATTCTGTCTGCGTTGTCCACTTCTGCAACATTGCATTCCTTCATGTTTTTGCTCTTTCTTTGCACACACACACACACACACACACACACACACACACACATAAAGACACATACCTGTTCTTCTTTGCTGTTAATAATCACCAGGTCTGCACCTCTTTGCTGACAGTCACTTCTGCTTTGTTGCCAGGGTGCCATCGTAGAAGAAATGTAATATAAACTACCTCTGAAATATGTCCATCCTTGTTTGGAACAGCAAGCTGTTTTAAATTGGGGAGGGAAAAATTGTATGAACTTAATTAATTGCCAAACTGATTCCCATTAGGACTGCATAGAGTAGAGATAATATGGAGAGCACCAGACAGGGTGTAAGCACTGATTTTGAAAGCTGACACTTGATTAAATGGGCTTTGGTAGTGGCTATCAACACTGTAGATATGAGTTAGTACAGTGACTAGTATGTGTGTTATTACAGAATCGACAATATTCCACCGGCCACTAAATATTACAAAATCCATGAGCCTCGACTGCTAAATGCTACAGTACAATTTAGCCACAGCCTTCACTGCCATGGAGAGAAAGCCATTCAGAGTGGTGAATCAGGACAAAGTCAGATGGCTTCATTGTTGAATCTGTGAACCAAATGTGACGCCAGAATGGCTGAATCAAAAACTATATCAGAATCCAGTAAAAGTAACTAAATAAACTGCAAATCGTACTCAACTCAACTCAAATTTATTTATGAACCACATTTAAAAACAACTCTAAAAAAGGCCACTAAAAAAGGCATACATAGAGGTGACATAATTGTCAGGTACACAGCTCACACATTTAGAGACACAATATACACAGGCATGCAAACACTAATGAACAGGAGTAGGTTTTGAGCCTGGATTTAAATGATTCAATGGTGGGGGCAGATCTTTTTGGGAGGGGGATGTTGTTCCATAGTTTGGGGGCAGACACAGCAAAGGCACAATCACCCCTGAGCTTAAGTCTGGAGCGTGGGACAGCCAGGAGCCCCTGGTCAGCTGACCCGAGGAACCTGGATGTAGAATAGGGGGTTAGAAGGTCTGAGATGTAGGATGGGGCTAGACCATACAGATTCTGGTACACAAACAGGAGAACCTTAAAGTTTATTCTGGGCTTTACAGGCAGCCAGTGGAGAAAGGCCGAAACAGGTGTGATGTGGTCTCTCCTCCGGGTTCCTGTGAGGAGCCTAGCAGCGGCATTCTGAACCAGCTGGAGGCGGGACAGAGAGGACTGACTGATACCAGTGAGAGTTACAGTAGTCTAAACGGGAGGAGATGAGAGCCTGGGTGACTATCTGCAGGTCTTTGAGGGAGAGAAATGGCTTGATTTCGGAAATGGTGCTGGTCAGAAATCCCTCTAATGGAGTCAGGGGGGCCAAAGAGGACAACTTCTGATTTGCCCTCATTCAGCTGCAGGAAATTCTGTGCCATCCAGTTCTTTATGTCCTTGAGGCAGTGTATGAGACTGGCAACATTGGACAGCATAGGAGTGGAAGGAGATGTTATATTCTTTAATAATTTGGCAGAGAAGAAGCATGTACAATGAAAAGAAAATAGGACCTAAGATGAAGCCTTGAGGGACCCCAAAGGAAAGAGTGGCTGAGGAAGAGGGGTGATTTCCCATGCTGACAGAGAAACTTTTATTTTGAGGTAGGAAGTGAAACAGTGTAATGCAGTGCCACTGATGCCAACACCAAACTGGAGGCATTCAATTAAGATGTTGTAATCCACAGTATCGAACAGCATCGTGGTCATGGATTGTGTGCCGTAATGTTAGTTTTCCCAACACTGTAATTTCGGCACACACCAGGGAGTTTTTAGTTCTGTGACTTGATGTTTCTTTCTGTCTGAGTTAGAAAGAAGAGATCTTAGCAGACCTCTGCAGCCCGCTCCTTATCTCTGCCTTAGGCCAGCAGCTCAATGCTACTAGTATAACACACGTGGATCTCTGACTGAACCATTGATTCAGTTGTTTCATCATGAAGAAGAGTGATTAAGTGAGGACTAAGTGATTAAGTTAGGCATAATTAAATATATAAATAATTACCTTGAAGCATTTTATGAAGATCATTTATCTTTTCGGTCATGTCTTCAACTCCTTTATGGAGCCGGTCTCGTTCGTCAGCCAGGATGTTGTAACTGGTCTGTAACTGGTCTCTCTCCATAGTCAGGTTGTTGTTATTGTTGTGAACCAGGACCAACTCCATTTTCCACTCAGAGTTGCTTTTGGTGACTGTTGTACACATAAACAACAAACAAATTAAGAAAATCTGTTAATCAGCATCACCTACTCAGTGTTTATCAGCATGCTGAAATACTCACACAGGCAAACCAGAGTTATGAGTCCAGTCAGAAGGAGAAGACACAGCAGACTCAGACACACTGCAGCAGCTCTGCAGGGGCTCTTCTTCACATCTGCAGCACCTGAGGGGGGAAGTCACAACGCCTGTTTGTCATGTGTTTGTTCATTAATGTGAAACCAAATTAAATTAACTCATTCACATATTATTGTTCATGTTTTAGCCAGACAAAATGCACCAAACACTATCTGAATGACTTTTTGATTCACATATTCACATTAACATGTAGTCAACATCCTGTTACAGTATGCGTATACACATAACAACCTGTTTGCATGTGTTCATTACCTGAGGGTGCAGGCCCAGTTCTGTTTGGCTCCAGACTGTGGATCATCACATTTTGATAAATACTTTCTGTACTGTTTTCCAAACTCTTCCTTTTGTGAGGATAACCTGATGGTCCCTCTTCATTGATATAGACATCCATCAGTTGATCCTTGATGTTCAGCTGTATTGACTGCAGTTTGGTCATCAAAGTCCTGATGTCTTGAGCATGTGCCTCTGAAATGACAAATGATGTTCTGAGCTGTTCTCATACGAAGCAACAAACATAGTAACACAGATGGCAATATCTTCATGTGAAACAGGAAACTGAGGGCTGCTGGGGTAAATTATTTTAGGTGACCACCTTTACCTGTTTGGCCTTGCAGCTGCATGATGATGCTTTCCATTTGGTTTCAAGCTATGTTGCAAAATCCCTGAAACCTCAAAGGGACAGTTCACCCAAAAAACAAATATATTTCATTCTCTCACCTATACAGCTATTTATCTCGTATTTAGTGTTGCCGTCTCTCCAATATAATGGAACTTGATGTCACACGGCTTGTCGTGCTCAAAGCACCAAAACAGTACATTTTAAAAACTCAACAGTAATGTCTCTTTCCAGAAATCATGACCCAGTTACTCAAGATAATCCACACTGCTCACACTTGTTGTGAGCAGTTTTACATAGGAACTATTTTCTTTTTACTGAACTACACCCACCAACCATATCACCACACTAAGGGAGGCTTGCATCTACTGCTAGCTCGCTGAGCACCATTGAGATTGCTAACGTTACAGCTCAGCTGAGGAGGACGCCAGTGACGCCTCTTTCTGTGTGGTGATGCAGATGGAGGGTGCAGTTCGGGTTAAAAGAAAATAGTTCCCGTATGAAACTGCTCACAAGGTCTGTGGAATATCTTGTGTAACCAGGTCATGATTCCTGTAAAGAGACGTTGCTGTTGAGGTTTTTACAGGTTTTTATTGTTGTTGTTTTAGTTTGTTTTTTGGCGCCCTGGGCACCACAAGCCGTGTGCAATCTCGTCCCATGATATTAGAGAGAAGGCAGAAATCACAAAGGTGGATATTTCCAACATTCAACAACTCACACCAAAACAATCTAGAATGATAAACAGCACTAAAGATAAGAGGAAAACTATGTATTTTTTTTATTTTGGGGACTGGGTGTCTGTCACTCAGTTTATTATAGACTTATTATAGGAGCTGGGGTTGAAATTTCAAAATTTAAAAAAAAGAAGGAAAAAAATCACACATTTGCCAAAATGTACAGCATCTGCATTAACAGTGATTAACAGTAACAGTGCTGGACTGACTGACTGCAGTCCATGTCTTTTTCTGGATCTTTCTTCGCACAGGGGACAGGAGGAGTATTCTGATGAACCAGACTGGTCCCAGTATGAGCTGATGTACTGTCTGCAGAACCAGTGTCCACAGCTGGTAGAGACTGGTTGCCGCAGGACAGCTGCTCCTCCACAGAAACACCACCTGTCTTCCTCAATCTGTGAAGACATTTATTTAAAGCTCAAATAATTTGTTAATTGTTGTTGAAAAATATCAGGATTTGGCCAACACTGTCTAGAATCTGAGATGAATTGTTCCTTTTATTTCAGCTCTCCTGTTTCCATAAACACCTTTTTAACTGCTTTTATTACAGTATATGTCTATTCAATATCGTAAAGAAATTGAGTGGCTGGCTGTCTGACCCCCTGTTCAGAAAAGCTGTCCTCCATCAGGATGTTGTGGCACTCATCCACCACCTGAGGGTGCAGCAGAACAAAACATGTCTGGTGCAGAATCACCATTTAGGAGTTGAATAAAGGCAAAAGAGTAAAATCTGGAAGTGATAATGGACCTCCATGAGAGCAGGTGCATACCTTACTGGATGAATAGTTTTAGTGAAACAACCTTGGACTGACTTCATGTCTGCAGACCTACTTTTGGTCTGGATGCTCTGCAACTCTTTTTCAGCAGGTCACTGTTTGAACTGTTCTTTGAGGGAATAAAGGGAAAATAAGTTATGCTGTAGTGATGCTTGTCTTTTGAACATGGCAGTTGTGACAAATAACCTGCAGCAGTAATTATACTGAGAAAGAGTGTAAAACATTAGTTCTTGCAGGGGGTGAAAGATGACCCCCCTTACTCCAGATAATATCAACATGATCACAATACAATGGTGGGAAATCTTGGGCTTTGGCATTAATTGGATGCCACTTGACATAATCCACGCACACAAAAACCTTTACAAACTAAGTATCCCTCCCTCATGGCAAACCCCTCCACCCTCAGCAGGACCATGCACCATGCTACACTTAAAGTGACTCTGATCCCAAGGCATCGTCCTGGTCTCCATATTCCCCAGATCCCAATCTGATCAAGCATCCGTTGGACATACCCCACCTCGCCATCCACAGGACTCAGAGGATCTGCCTCCAGTGCCCTGGTGCCAGACACCACAGGACACCCCCAGAGGGCCTGTGTCCACACCTTTTTTTTTTTTTTTTTAAGATACTTTTTGGAGCTTTTTGGCCTTTAATTGATAGGATAGACAAGCGTGATGGGGGAGAGAGAGGGAGTAACATGCAGCAAAGGTCAACAGGCTGAAGTCGAACCCGGGCCGCTGCGGCAACAGCCTTGTACATAGGGCGCCTGCTCTACCACTAAGCCACTGACACCCCGTGTGTCCATACCTTGACAGGTCAGAGGCCCCACCGTGGATGAGATGTGTACTATATATATACATGTATATATACAGTACAGGCCAAAAGTTTGGACACACCTTCTCATTCAATGCGTTTTCTTTATTTTCATGACTATTTACATTGTAGATTCTCACTGAAGGCATCAAAACTATGAATGAACACATGTGGAGTTATGTACTTAACAAAAAAAGGTGAAATAACTGAAAACATGTTTTATATTCTAGTTTCTTCAAAATAGCCACCCTTTGCTCTGATTACTGCTTTGCACACTCTTGGCATTCTCTCCATGAGCTTCAAGAGGTAGTCACCTGAAATGGTTTCCACTTCACAGGTGTGCCTTATCAGGGTTAATTAGTGGAATTTCTTGCTTTATCAATGGGGTTGGGACCATCAGTTGTGTTGTGCAGAAGTCAGGTTAATACACAGCCGACAGCCCTATTGGACAACTGTTAAAATAAAAAACAGACAAAAGAAAAACGAGTGGCCATCATTACTTTAAGAAATGAAGGTCAGTCAGTCCAGAAAATTGCAAAAACTTTAAATGTGTCCCCAAGTGGAGTCGCAAAAACCATCAAGCGCTACAACAAAACTGGCACACATGAGGACCGACCCAGGAAAGGAAGACCAAGAGTCACCTCTGCTTCTGAGGATAAGTTCATCCGAGTCACCAGCCTCAGAAACCGCAAGTTAACAGCAGCTCAGATCAGAGACCAGATGAATGCCACACAGAGTTCTAGCAGCAGACCCATCTCTAGAACAACTGTTAAGAGGAGACTGCGCCAATCAGGCCTTCATGGTCAAATAGCTGCTAGGAAACCACTGCTAAGGAGAGGCAACAAGCAAAAGAGATTTGTTGGGGCCAAGAAACACAAGGAATGGACATTAGACCAGTGGAAATCTGTGCTTTGGTCTGATGAGTCCAAATTTGAGATCTTTGGTTCCAACCGCCGTGTCTTTGTGAGACGCAGAAAAGGTGAACGGATGGATTCCACATGCCTGGTTCCCACTGTGAAGCATGGAGGAGGAGGTGTGATGGTGTGGGGGTGTTTTGCTGGTGACACTGTTGGGGATTTATTCAAAATTGAAGGCACACTGAACCAGCATGGCTACCACAGCATCCTGCAGTGACATGCCATCCCATCCGGTTTGCGTTTAGTTGGACGATCATTTATTTTTCAACAGGACAATGACCCCAAACACACCTCCAGGCTGTGTAAGGGCTATTTGACCAAGAAGGAGAGTGATGGAGTGCTGCGGCAGATGACCTGGCCTCCACAGTCACCGGACCTGAACCCAATCCAGATGGTTTGGGGTGAGCTGGACCGCAGAGTGAAGGCAAAGGGGCCAACAAGTGCTAAACACCTCTGGGAACTCCTTCAAGACTGTTGGAAAACCATTTCAGGTGACTACCTCTTGAAGCTCATCGAGAGAATGCCAAGAGTGTGCAAAGCAGTAATCAGAGCAAAGGGTGGCTATTTTGAAGAAACTAGAATATAAAACATGTTTTCAGTTATTTCACCTTTTTTTGTTAAGTACATAACTCCACATGTGTTCATTCATAGTTTTGATGCCTTCAGTGAGAATCTACAATGTAAATAGTCATGAAAATAAAGAAAACGCATTGAATGAGAAGGTGTGTCCAAACTTTTGGCCTGTACTGTATATATATATATATATATACTTGTATTATATGTGTGTAATTGTGAAATTATTGGATATGGAACAGTTGTGGATATGATCATATTTTATTCTTTATTGAGCAATGTATTTTAAAAATGGCAAAACATAGTAACAACAGCAGTGAATTACAATATGAATAACTGATGTAGACATCAAGCATTTTTAATTTTTTTTATTCAGCAGAAGATACACACACACACACACACACACACACACACACACACACAATATATAAACATCTTGAGATATGATCATCATGTTGACATAACTGAATTAAGAGTGAACCATAATGTTAGTGCAGTCTTAATTTTAGCTGAAACAGGAAAATGCAAACTATTTTCATGTATTATATAGTTGCCTCCTGGGATTTTACATTGAGTTACACAGGCCATGTCTTCTCACAGATCCATGATTTTTGCTGGTAACAGGAGTCATCATTCCAGCTGTTTTCCAAATTAAAGTTCATTATTTCTGCACAGTCTTCATCTCTGCCGAAAAGATGTCCATTTGGTTCACCAGAGGCCCAGTAGCTAAAACACAAAAAAAGAACTTAAGTGAAAGTGGCTGGCCCCAGCACATCATGGCAATACAAAAGTAAAGTATTGCGTAAACCTTTTAGTCAGCAGAGTCCCATCCACCCATCTCCATTTCCCCTCTGTCTCTGTGTCAGTCAGTCCAATCCACAGGACCTTTTGGAAACGCCTTACGAATTCCTTATTCACAGAAAAAAGTGTCAGCATACTTCACATGTAATAGTTTCATTCTGTCTGCGTTGTCCACTTCTGCAACATTGCATTCCTTCATGTTTTTGCTCTTTCTTTGCACACACACACACACACACACACACACATAAAGACACATACCTGTTCTTCTTTGCTGTTAATAATCACCAGGTCTGCACCTCTTTGCTGACAGTCACTTCTGCTTTGTTGCCAGGGTGCCATCGTAGAAGAAATGTAATATAAACTACCTCTGAAATATGTCCATCCTTGTTTGGAACAGCAAGCTGTTTTAAATTGGGGAGGGAAAAATTGTATGAACTTAATTAATTGCCAAACTGATTCCCATTAGGACTGCATAGAGTAGAGATAATATGGAGAGCACCAGACAGGGTGTAAGCACTGATTTTGAAAGCTGACACTTGATTAAATGGGCTTTGGTAGTGGCTATCAACACTGTAGATATGAGTTAGTACAGTGACTAGTATGTGTGTTATTACAGAATCGACAATATTCCACCGGCCACTAAATATTACAAAATCCATGAGCCTCGACTGCTAAATGCTACAGTACAATTTAGCCACAGCCTTCACTGCCATGGAGAGAAAGCCATTCAGAGTGGTGAATCAGGACAAAGTCAGATGGCTTCATTGTTGAATCTGTGAACCAAATGTGACGCCAGAATGGCTGAATCAAAAACTATATCAGAATCCAGTAAAAGTAACTAAATAAACTGCAAATCGTACTCAACTCAACTCAAATTTATTTATGAACCACATTTAAAAACAACTCTAAAAAAGGCCACTAAAAAAGGCATACATAGAGGTGACATAATTGTCAGGTACACAGCTCACACATTTAGAGACACAATATACACAGGCATGCAAACACTAATGAACAGGAGTAGGTTTTGAGCCTGGATTTAAATGATTCAATGGTGGGGGCAGATCTTTTTGGGAGGGGGATGTTGTTCCATAGTTTGGGGGCAGACACAGCAAAGGCACAATCACCCCTGAGCTTAAGTCTGGAGCGTGGGACAGCCAGGAGCCCCTGGTCAGCTGACCCGAGGAACCTGGATGTAGAATAGGGGGTTAGAAGGTCTGAGATGTAGGATGGGGCTAGACCATACAGATTCTGGTACACAAACAGGAGAACCTTAAAGTTTATTCTGGGCTTTACAGGCAGCCAGTGGAGAAAGGCCGAAACAGGTGTGATGTGGTCTCTCCACCGGGTTCCTGTGAGGAGCCTAGCAGCGGCATTCTGAACCAGCTGGAGGCGGGACAGAGAGGACTGACTGATACCAGTGAGAGTTACAGTAGTCTAAACGGGAGGAGATGAGAGCCTGGGTGACTATCTGCAGGTCTTTGAGGGAGAGAAATGGCTTGATTTCGGAAATGGTGCTGGTCAGAAATCCCTCTAATGGAGTCAGGGGGGCCAAAGAGGACAACTTCTGATTTGCCCTCATTCAGCTGCAGGAAATTCTGTGCCATCCAGTTCTTTATGTCCTTGAGGCAGTGTATGAGACTGGCAACATTGGACAGCATAGGAGTGGAAGGAGATGTTATATTCTTTAATAATTTGGCAGAGAAGAAGCATGTACAATGAAAAGAAAATAGGACCTAAGATGAAGCCTTGAGGGACCCCAAAGGAAAGAGTGGCTGAGGAAGAGGGGTGATTTCCCATGCTGACAGAGAAACTTTTATTTTGAGGTAGGAAGTGAAACAGTGTAATGCAGTGCCACTGATGCCAACACCAAACTGGAGGCATTCAATTAAGATGTTGTAATCCACAGTATCGAACAGCATCGTGGTCATGGATTGTGTGCCGTAATGTTAGTTTTCCCAACACTGTAATTTCGGCACACACCAGGGAGTTTTTAGTTCTGTGACTTGATGTTTCTTTCTGTCTGAGTTAGAAAGAAGAGATCTTAGCAGACCTCTGCAGCCCGCTCCTTATCTCTGCCTTAGGCCAGCAGCTCAATGCTACTAGTATAACACACGTGGATCTCTGACTGAACCATTGATTCAGTTGTTTCATCATGAAGAAGAGTGATTAAGTGAGGACTAAGTGATTAAGTTAGGCATAATTAAATATATAAATAATTACCTTGAAGCATTTTATGAAGATCATTTATCTTTTCGGTCATGTCTTCAACTCCTTTATGGAGCCGGTCTCGTTCGTCAGCCAGGATGTTGTAACTGGTCTGTAACTGGTCTCTCTCCATAGTCAGGTTGTTGTTATTGTTGTGAACCAGGACCAACTCCATTTTCCACTCAGAGTTGCTTTTGGTGACTGTTGTACACATAAACAACAAACAAATTAAGAAAATCTGTTAATCAGCATCACCTACTCAGTGTTTATCAGCATGCTGAAATACTCACACAGGCAAACCAGAGTTATGAGTCCAGTCAGAAGGAGAAGACACAGCAGACTCAGACACACTGCAGCAGCTCTGCAGGGGCTCTTCTTCACATCTGCAGCACCTGAGGGGGGAAGTCACAACGCCTGTTTGTCATGTGTTTGTTCATTAATGTGAAACCAAATTAAATTAACTCATTCACATATTATTGTTCATGTTTTAGCCAGACAAAATGCACCAAACACTATCTGAATGACTTTTTGATTCACATATTCACATTAACATGTAGTCAACATCCTGTTACAGTATGCGTATACACATAACAACCTGTTTGCATGTGTTCATTACCTGAGGGTGCAGGTCCAGTTCTGTTTGGCTCCAGACTGTGGATCATCACATTTTGATAAATACTTTCTGTACTGTTTTCCAAACTCTTCCTTTTGTGAGGATAACCTGATGGTCCCTCTTCATTGATATAGACATCCATCAGTTGATCCTTGATGTTCAGCTGTATTGACTGCAGTTTGGTCATCAAAGTCCTGATGTCTTGAGCATGTGCCTCTGAAATGACAAATGATGTTCTGAGCTGTTCTCATACGAAGCAACAAACATAGTAACACAGATGGCAATATCTTCATGTGAAACAGGAAACTGAGGGCTGCTGGGGTAAATTATTTTAGGTGACCACCTTTACCTGTTTGGCCTTGCAGCTGCATGATGATGCTTTCCATTTGGTTTCAAGCTATGTTGCAAAATCCCTGAAACCTCAAAGGGACAGTTCACCCAAAAAACAAATATATTTCATTCTCTCACCTATACAGCTATTTATCTCGTATTTAGTGTTGCCGTCTCTCCAATATAATGGAACTTGATGTCACACGGCTTGTCGTGCTCAAAGCACCAAAACAGTACATTTTAAAAACTCAACAGTAATGTCTCTTTCCAGAAATCATGACCCAGTTACTCAAGATAATCCACACTGCTCACACTTGTTGTGAGCAGTTTTACATAGGAACTATTTTCTTTTTACTGAACTACACCCACCAACCATATCACCACACTAAGGGAGGCTTGCATCTACTGCTAGCTCGCTGAGCACCATTGAGATTGCTAACGTTACAGCTCAGCTGAGGAGGACGCCAGTGACGCCTCTTTCTGTGTGGTGATGCAGATGGAGGGTGCAGTTCGGGTTAAAAGAAAATAGTTCCCGTATGAAACTGCTCACAAGGTCTGTGGAATATCTTGTGTAACCAGGTCATGATTCCTGTAAAGAGACGTTGCTGTTGAGGTTTTTACAGGTTTTTATTGTTGTTGTTTTAGTTTGTTTTTTGGCGCCCTGGGCACCACAAGCCGTGTGCAATCTCGTCCCATGATATTAGAGAGAAGGCAGAAATCACAAAGGTGGATATTTCCAACATTCAACAACTCACACCAAAACAATCTAGAATGATAAACAGCACTAAAGATAAGAGGAAAACTATGTATTTTTTTTATTTTGGGGACTGGGTGTCTGTCACTCAGTTTATTATAGACTTATTATAGGAGCTGGGGTTGAAATTTCAAAATTTAAAAAAAAGAAGGAAAAAAATCACACATTTGCCAAAATGTACAGCATCTGCATTAACAGTGATTAACAGTAACAGTGCTGGACTGACTGACTGCAGTCCATGTCTTTTTCTGGATCTTTCTTCGCACAGGGGACAGGAGGAGTATTCTGATGAACCAGACTGGTCCCAGTATGAGCTGATGTACTGTCTGCAGAACCAGTGTCCACAGCTGGTAGAGACTGGTTGCCGCAGGACAGCTGCTCCTCCACAGAAACACCACCTGTCTTCCTCAATCTGTGAAGACATTTATTTAAAGCTCAAATAATTTGTTAATTGTTGTTGAAAAATATCAGGATTTGGCCAACACTGTCTAGAATCTGAGATGAATTGTTCCTTTTATTTCAGCTCTCCTGTTTCCATAAACACCTTTTTAACTGCTTTTATTACAGTATATGTCTATTCAATATCGTAAAGAAATTGAGTGGCTGGCTGTCTGACCCCCTGTTCAGAAAAGCTGTCCTCCATCAGGATGTTGTGGCACTCATCCACCACCTGAGGGTGCAGCAGAACAAAACATGTCTGGTGCAGAATCACCATTTAGGAGTTGAATAAAGGCAAAAGAGTAAAATCTGGAAGTGATAATGGACCTCCATGAGAGCAGGTGCATACCTTACTGGATGAATAGTTTTAGTGAAACAACCTTGGACTGACTTCATGTCTGCAGACCTACTTTTGGTCTGGATGCTCTGCAACTCTTTTTCAGCAGGTCACTGTTTGAACTGTTCTTTGAGGGAATAAAGGGAAAATAAGTTATGCTGTAGTGATGCTTGTCTTTTGAACATGGCAGTTGTGACAAATAACCTGCAGCAGTAATTATACTGAGAAAGAGTGTAAAACATTAGTTCTTGCAGGGGGTGAAAGATGACCCCCCTTACTCCAGATAATATCAACATGATCACAATACAATGGTGGGAAATCTTGGGCTTTGGCATTAATTGGATGCCACTTGACATAATCCACGCACACAAAAACCTTTACAAACTAAGTATCCCTCCCTCATGGCAAACCCCTCCACCCTCAGCAGGACCATGCACCATGCTACACTTAAAGTGACTCTGATCCCAAGGCATCGTCCTGGTCTCCATATTCCCCAGATCCCAATCTGATCAAGCATCCGTTGGACATACCCCACCTCGCCATCCACAGGACTCAGAGGATCTGCCTCCAGTGCCCTGGTGCCAGACACCACAGGACACCCCCAGAGGGCCTGTGTCCACACCTTTTTTTTTTTTTTTTTAAGATACTTTTTGGAGCTTTTTGGCCTTTAATTGATAGGATAGACAAGCGTGATGGGGGAGAGAGAGGGAGTGACATGCAGCAAAGGTCAACAGGCTGAAGTCGAACCCGGGCCGCTGCGGCAACAGCCTTGTACATAGGGCGCCTGCTCTACCACTAAGCCACTGACACCCCGTGTGTCCATACCTTGACAGGTCAGAGGCCCCACCGTGGATGAGATGTGTACTATATATATACATGTATATATACAGTACAGGCCAAAAGTTTGGACACACCTTCTCATTCAATGCGTTTTCTTTATTTTCATGACTATTTACATTGTAGATTCTCACTGAAGGCATCAAAACTATGAATGAACACATGTGGAGTTATGTACTTAACAAAAAAAGGTGAAATAACTGAAAACATGTTTTATATTCTAGTTTCTTCAAAATAGCCACCCTTTGCTCTGATTACTGCTTTGCACACTCTTGGCATTCTCTCCATGAGCTTCAAGAGATAGTCACCTGAAATGGTTTCCACTTCACAGGTGTGCCTTATCAGGGTTAATTAGTGGAATTTCTTGCTTTATCAATGGGGTTGCGACCATCAGTTGTGTTGTGCAGAAGTCAGGTTAATACACAGCCGACAGCCCTATTGGACAACTGTTAAAATTCATATTATGGCAAGAACCAATCAGCTAACTAAAGAAAAACAAGTGGCCATCATTACTTTAAGAAATGAAGGTCAGTCAGTCCGGAAAATTGCAAAAAACTTTAAATGTGTCCCCAAGTGGAGTCGCAAAAACCATCAAGCGCTATAACAAAACTGGCACACATGAGGACCGACCCAGGAAAGGAAGACCAAGAGTCACCTCTGCTTCTGAGGATAAGTTCATCCGAGTCACCAGCCTCAGAAACCGCAAGTTAACAGCAGCTCAGATCAGAGACCAGATGAATGCCACACAGAGTTCTAGCAGCAGACCCATCTCTAGAACAACTGTTAAGAGGAGACTGCGCCAATCAGGCCTTCATGGTCAAATAGCTGCTAGGAAACCACTGCTAAGGAGAGGCAACAAGCAAAAGAGATTTGTTGGGGCCAAGAAACACAAGGAATGGACATTAGACCAGTGGAAATCTGTGCTTTGGTCTGATGAGTCCAAATTTGAGATCTTTGGTTCCAACCGCCGTGTCTTTGTGAGACGCAGAAAAGGTGAACGGATGGATTCCACATGCCTGGTTCCCACTGTGAAGCATGGAGGAGGAGGTGTGATGGTGTGGGGGTGTTTTGCTGGTGACACTGTTGGGGATTTATTCAAAATTGAAGGCACACTGAACCAGCATGGCTACCACAGCATCCTGCAGCGACATGCCATCCCATCCGGTTTGCGTTTAGTTGGACGATCATTTATTTTTCAACAGGACAATGACCCCAAACACACCTCCAGGCTGTGTAAGGGCTATTTGACCAAGAAGGAGAGTGATGGAGTGCTGCGGCAGATGACCTGGCCTCCACAGTCACCAGACCTGAACCCAATCGAGATGGTTTGGGGTGAGCTGGACCGCAGAGTGAAGGCAAAGGGGCCAACAAGTGCTAAACACCTCTGGGAACTCCTTCAAGACTGTTGGAAAACCATTTCAGGTGACTACCTCTTGAAGCTCATGGAGAGAATGCCAAGAGTGTGCAAAGCAGTAATCAGAGCAAAGGGTGGCTATTTTGAAGAAACTAGAATATAAAACATGTTTTCAGTTATTTCACCTTTTTTTGTTAAGTACATAACTCCACATGTGTTCATTCATAGTTTTGATGCCTTCAGTGAGAATCTACAATGTAAATAGTCATGAAAATAAAGAAAACGCATTGAATGAGAAGGTGTGTCCAAACTTTTGGCCTGTACTGTATATATATATATATATATATATATATATATATATATATATATATATACTTGTATTATATGTGTGTAATTGTGAAATTATTGGATATGGAACAGTTGTGGATATGATCATATTTTATTCTTTATTGAGCAATGTATTTTAAAAATGGCAAAACATAGTAACAACAGCAGTGAATTACAATATGAATAACTGATGTAGACATCAAGCATTTTTAATTTTTTTTATTCAGCAGAAGATACACACACACACACACACACACACACACAATATATAAACATCTTGAGATATGATCATCATGTTGACATAACTGAATTAAGAGTGAACCATAATGTTAGTGCAGTCTTAATTTTAGCTGAAACAGGAAAATGCAAACTATTTTCATGTATTATATAGTTGCCTCCTGGGATTTTACATTGAGTTACACAGGCCATGTCTTCTCACAGATCCATGATTTTTGCTGGTAACAGGAGTCATCATTCCAGCTGTTTTCCAAATTAAAGTTCATTATTTCTGCACAGTCTTCATCTCTGCCGAAAAGATGTCCATTTGGTTCACCAGAGGCCCAGTAGCTAAAACACAAAAAAAGAACTTAAGTGAAAGTGGCTGGCCCCAGCACATCATGGCAATACAAAAGTAAAGTATTGCGTAAACCTTTTAGTCAGCAGAGTCCCATCCACCCATCTCCATTTCCCCTCTGTCTCTGTGTCAGTCAGTCCAATCCACAGGACCTTTTGGAAACGCCTTACGAATTCCTTATTCACAGAAAAAAGTGTCAACATACTTCACATGTAATAGTTTCATTCTGTCTGCGTTGTCCACTTCTGCAACATTGCATTCCTTCATGTTTTTGCTCTTTCTTTGCACACACACACACACACACACACACACACACACATAAAGACACATACCTGTTCTTCTTTGCTGTTAATAATCACCAGGTCTGCACCTCTTTGCTGACAGTCACTTCTGCTTTGTTGCCAGGGTGCCATCGTAGAAGAAATGTAATATAAACTACCTCTGAAATATGTCCATCCTTGTTTGGAACAGCAAGCTGTTTTAAATTGGGGAGGGAAAAATTGTATGAACTTAATTAATTGCCAAACTGATTCCCATTAGGACTGCATAGAGTAGAGATAATATGGAGAGCACCAGACAGGGTGTAAGCACTGATTTTGAAAGCTGACACTTGATTAAATGGGCTTTGGTAGTGGCTATCAACACTGTAGATATGAGTTAGTACAGTGACTAGTATGTGTGTTATTACAGAATCGACAATATTCCTCCGGCCACTAAATATTACAAAATCCATGAGCCTCGACTGCTAAATGCTTCAGTACCCTTTAGCCACAGCCTTCACTGCCATGGAGAAAAAGCCATTCAGAGTGGTGAATCAGGACAAAGTCAGATGGCTTCATTGTTGAATCTGTGAACCAAATGTGACGCCAGAATGGCTGAATCAAAAACTATATCAGAATCCAGTAAAAGTAACTAAATAAACTGCAAATCGTACTCAACTCAACTCAAATTTATTTATGAACCACATTTAAAAACAACTCTAAAAAAGGCCACTAAAAAAGGCATACATAGAGGTGACATAATTGTCAGGTACACAGCTCACACATTTAGAGACACAATATACACAGGCATGCAAACACTAATGAACAGGAGTAGGTTTTGAGCCTGGATTTAAATGATTCAATGGTGGGGGCAGATCTTTTTGGGAGGGGGATGTTGTTCCATAGTTTGGGGGCAGACACAGCAAAGGCACAATCACCCCTGAGCTTAAGTCTGGAGCGTGGGACAGCCAGGAGCCCCTGGTCAGCTGACCCGAGGAACCTGGATGTAGAATAGGGGGTTAGAAGGTCTGAGATGTAGGATGGGGCTAGACCATACAGATTCTGGTACACAAACAGGAGAACCTTAAAGTTTATTCTGGGCTTTACAGGCAGCCAGTGGAGTAAGGCCAAAACAGGTGTGATGTGGTCTCTCCTCCGGGTTCCTGTGAGGAGCCTAGCAGCGGCATTCTGAACCAGCTGGAGGCGGGACAGAGAGGACTGACTGATACCAGTGAGAGTTACAGTAGTCTAAACGGGAGGAGATGAGAGCCTGGGTGACTATCTGCAGGTCTTTGAGGGAGAGAAATGGCTTGATTTCGGAAATGGTGCTGGTCAGAAATCCCTCTAATGGAGTCAGGGGGGCCAAAGAGGACAACTTCTGATTTGCCCTCATTCAGCTGCAGGAAATTCTGTGCCATCCAGTTCTTTATGTCCTTGAGGCAGTGTATGAGACTGGCAACATTGGACAGCATAGGAGTGGAAGGAGATGTTATATTCTTTAATAATTTGGCAGAGAAGAAGCATGTACAATGAAAAGAAAATAGGACCTAAGATGAAGCCTTGAGGGACCCCAAAGGAAAGAGTGGCTGAGGAAGAGGGGTGATTTCCCATGCTGACAGAGAAACTTTTATTTTGAGGTAGGAAGTGAAACAGTGTAATGCAGTGCCACTGATGCCAACACCAAACTGGAGGCATTCAATTAAGATGTTGTAATCCACAGTATCGAACAGCATCGTGGTCATGGATTGTGTGCCGTAATGTTAGTTTTCCCAACACTGTAATTTCGGCACACACCAGGGAGTTTTTAGTTCTGTGACTTGATGTTTCTTTCTGTCTGAGTTAGAAAGAAGAGATCTTAGCAGACCTCTGCAGCCCGCTCCTTATCTCTGCCTTAGGCCAGCAGCTCAATGCTACTAGTATAACACACGTGGATCTCTGACTGAACCATTGATTCAGTTGTTTCATCATGAAGAAGAGTGATTAAGTGAGGACTAAGTGATTAAGTTAGGCATAATTAAATATATAAATAATTACCTTGAAGCATTTTATGAAGATCATTTATCTTTTCGGTCATGTCTTCAACTCCTTTATGGAGCCGGTCTCGTTCGTCAGCCAGGATGTTGTAACTGGTCTGTAACTGGTCTCTCTCCATAGTCAGGTTGTTGTTATTGTTGTGAACCAGGACCAACTCCATTTTCCACTCAGAGTTGCTTTTGGTGACTGTTGTACACATAAACAACAAACAAATTAAGAAAATCTGTTAATCAGCATCACCTGCTCAGTGTTTATCAGCATGCTGAAATACTCACACAGGCAAACCAGAGTTATGAGTCCAGTCAGAAGGAGAAGACACAGCAGACTCAGACACACTGCAGCAGCTCTGCAGGGGCTCTTCTTCACATCTGCAGCACCTGAGGGGGGAAGTCACAACGCCTGTTTGTCATGTGTTTGTTCATTAATGTGAAACCAAATTAAATTAACTCATTCACATATTATTGTTCATGTTTTAGCCAGACAAAATGCACCAAACACTATCTGAATGACTTTTTGATTCACATATTCACATTAACATGTAGTCAACATCCTGTTACAGTATGCGTATACACATAACAACCTGTTTGCATGTGTTCATTACCTGAGGGTGCAGGTCCAGTTCTGTTTGGCTCCAGACTGTGGATCATCACATTTTGATAAATACTTTCTGTACTGTTTTCCAAACTCTTCCTTTTGTGAGGATAACCTGATGGTCCCTCTTCATTGATATAGACATCCATCAGTTGATCCTTGATGTTCAGCTGTATTGACTGCAGTTTGGTCATCAAAGTCCTGATGTCTTGAGCATGTGCCTCTGAAATGACAAATGATGTTCTGAGCTGTTCTCATACGAAGCAACAAACATAGTAACACAGATGGCAATATCTTCATGTGAAACAGGAAACTGAGGGCTGCTGGGGTAAATTATTTTAGGTGACCACCTTTACCTGTTTGGCCTTGCAGCTGCATGATGATGCTTTCCATTTGGTTTCAAGCTATGTTGCAAAATCCCTGAAAACTTAAAGGGACAGTTCACCCAAAAAACAAATATATTTCATTCTCTCACCTACACAGCTACTTCAACCTAGACTGAGCTTGCAAATGTTACAGCTCAGCTGAGGAGGACGCCAGTGACGCTTCTTTCTGTGTGGTGATGCGGATGGAAGGTGTAGTTCAGGTTGAAAGAAAATTGTTCCTGTATGAAACTGCTCACAAGGTCTGTGGATTATCTTGTGTAACTGGGTCATGATTTCTGTAAAGAGACGTTGCTGTTGACTTTTTCAAATGTATTCTTTCAGTGCTTTGAGCACCACATGCAGAGTGCCATCTGGTTCAATTATATTTGAGAGAAGGCAGACATCTCTATGGCTGATATATCCAACACTCTGTAACTCACACTAAAACAATCTAGACTGATAAATGGCACTACAGTTAAAAAGAAAAATATATATTTTTAAAATTTGGGGTGAACTGTCCCTTTAATTCATCACTGCCTGAAATGAATGAATATTTACACAAGAAGACAAGATGGATACTGACTTTTAAAAAAATCCACTACCCTGGGCAAAAGAACAGAGAAGTCCCACACACTGCCATTTTATCTGCAATAAACTTTATCGTAGATCTCCGGTAAAGTTTATTGTGAGGTAAAGAACAGTGTGCAGGACTTCTCTCTTCTTTTGCCTATAGATATTTCCTCCTATGAATCTGTCTACAAGAAACTGAAGGTGTGCTTCAGCCTTTACAGTTAAAAAATCCACTACCACAATTTTAAGAAGTTGGACATAGAGTTAATAATAGGGTTTATTTAAAAAATAATTAACAATAATGATGGAGTGTAATAATGGCTTAGAGCTTTGCATCTCCTCCTCTTCCACGTTTACTTCCTCTATTTCCTTCCCTTTAATAAAACCCTTGTGGCCCACCCAAGAGATATGTACAGTAAGTGACCTTTACAGTGATATAAATGCAAAAATTCTGTGGGACTGGTCTAATCAGAAAGGATTACATCTGAGTTGACTTAGATGAAGTGAGAAAATATGGCTGAGGATATCTATGCCAAGCCAGACCTCACCAAAAAAGTTAGATTTCAGACAGGTGAGAAGGACGACAGACAAACAGACGTCTGTGATAACGTTGATACTGTGAGGATTTATGACAACTGCTGGGCAGAGGAGAGGACGCCGCCGGACAAATCACAGGACAACACTACTGAGAATCAACCGCAAAGTATCTGTCTGTGTTTGTCTGCCTGTCTAGAATTTACTGTAAGATTAAATAGATGAGTTTTTAATCAAAAGTTAAGCTATGAGGCCCTGGCCTTTTTCTAAATGTGTGTAAAAATAACTGTTAACTTTTAATGAAGCAGAATTTTACAACATAGTTAATGATTAAATTCATTCATTCATTTTATTTGTGTCCACAGCCACTTCAGTCAATGTGAGTCCAGAAAAGAGAAGTATTCCCGGAGCCGCTGCAGTGTTTCTGGGGCCACTGTGTCTTCTCCTCCTGGTGGCAGTCATTGCCCTGGTGGTCATATGTAAGTTTTCCAAATTCATCTATTCCAACCAGTGGTTGTGGTGCAAGACCTGTATGTTAAGTGATGTAATGGATCTTTAAGCCTTTCACATGTTGGACCCTTTCTGTGGCAGTTATTCTGGAGAGGAATCGTCTGTGGAGGGACAATGCCAGCCTGGCCAGCGAGAGAGACAAACTGCAGATGAGTTACAGCGAAGTGAAAATCCTCAATCACAATCTGACCCAAAAGACAAGACAGTTAGAGAACGAGAACAACAACCTCACCAAAACTGTAGATGAATTACAAAAACAGATTGGTGAGTAAAAATATGAATAATTATTTTGAATCAAAGGCATAGTTTGATGTTTTGGAAATGCACTTTTTTGCCAAGAATTAGAGAAGAGGATCGATACCAATCTCACGTAGCCTATAGACGATAAATATAGGGGAAGATTTTGGAGGGGACACAGGGGACATGTCCCCCTCAATATTTAGAACACGTGTACAAACCTGTGCCCCTGGATAAATATATAGCAGCCAGTTAGCACAAAAAATGGAAACAGGGAAACAGCTCGCCTGACTCAGTCCAAAGATTAATAATAGTCTGCCTGACAGTAAAGCTAAAGCTCACTAATTAAAAAGTTCTACAGCATTTGTTTGATTTATGGAAAAAATTAAAAACTAAAATTGGCATGTTATCTAACACACTGTTTCTTGACTGGGAGCAGTTTAGACTCCAGTACGTTACTGGTCCTTGCCAAGAAATAAATATGCTGTAACTCCCCTAAAATGGATCTTATCATTTTTACACTTTGAGTTTTGTATGACGAAAACAAATAAGCACTGGTTCCCAACTAGTCCAGCCACGGGGTCTAGAATTCTCCTTCGTCATTATCAAGGATCACACAGTTTAATATATTCAGCATCATACTTGTGTTTGGCCATGGTGTCGAGCTAGTTTGCCATCTCTGTCAACAAGCTGTCCGTTAGTCACTCACTCTACAGCAGGAAACGGCACTTCAAAAATAATAGCTTTGTGCCACAAATTCACTAAACGTTTAAGTGTTTTTTAGGGGGTTTTTTTCCCACAAACTTGACATGTTTGTGAATCACTTGCGGTCCATTCAGAATAGACCCATGCACCCACTTTTGCCCGCAACCCACCAGTTGAGTACCACTGACTTAGAGAGCTTTAGCAGTGTTGATAGGTGGATTTTGATACCTGTGCACAGAGCACGGCTAGCTATGTCCCCCTGTTTCCAGTCTTTGTGCTACGATAAGCTAACCAGCTGCTGACTGTAGCTTCAGATTTACAGTGTGGACACATGGAGTGTCATAACCTACTCATCTAACTCTCGGAATTAAAGTGACTTATCATATTTCCCAAAATAGCAAACTACTCCTTCAACAAGGTTTTCATACAGCACGTAAAAAGCCATAAGTGGGATTTCGGACTCATGGTCTGTATTGTGTTTTGTCTTTTGACATAGTGTCACCAGTGTTATGTCTGAAGGAATATCATTTTGTGTTGTTAAACAGAGACAACATATCCTGCCGATTGGATAACGTTTGGCAATAGCTGTTATTTAATGTCCAAAGAAAAGAAGAGCTGGACTGACAGCAGTAAAGCCTGTGAAACTCATGGTGCATGGCTGGTGATCATATCTAATGAAGAGGAACAGGTGGGTCAGATTTAAAAATCTAAAAAGTTGTTGATTGAGTTCTCTTATTTTATTATCCCCAGACTACATACTCTTGTTGTACATAGCAAAATACAAAACCTGCTCCCCTCCCCAAATTCTTAAGTTTAATATTAGGACTTCAATGTGTCAGTGTTTATGAAAATAACTTTTTGTCTTAGCCTATTACACAAGACAGTGCTTCTAAATCCATTTTGCTAGAATCTACCACAGCTGAAAAAAAAAACAACCAATCACAGCCGAGGAGTCTTTTACGTAGCTGTTGTGTCAATCACTGCAAGTGAACTGCGGTCGAGATGTCATCTAGGCAGCGCTGATCAAAAATGAATCAATATTCAGTTATTGTGATTTTGAATGAGCCAGAAAAAAACAGGCATTTGTCCTTTTAAAAAGGTGGAAGTGGGGAAAAAAGCAGTTAGTGCGGCAAAGCAGGTTCACTCTTCCTGAAATGTACTAAAAAGGGAAGAGGAAGTCTACAGCGACTTCTGCAAAGCTGCAGAAGTGACTACACATTATCACTGTAAGAGAGAAACAAACACAGATAAAAGGGAAATGATGTATTCAAACATGTGAAAGCTGTGATAGAGAAAGCTCATTCTGCTTATCATTCTTCCACCTGCATCATCACAGTATACAGGTGGCCTTTTTCACAGCATTTAAACGTGGCATACAGGGAAAAGCACAGGTGTCATTAATAACATTAACAATGGCTCTGTTCTATTCAAGTGTCCCAGTGAGTCATGACAGTGTGACAGTGAGCCAACATATACCAGGACCCTGAAACTGAAGCAACTAAATGGAATTCAGCCATCACAGATTTTATCATTCACACCTTAGATTTTCTGTGGCTTTCAAAAAGGGGAGGCTCTTTAAATAGGTGTTTATTTGGAATGAACAAATAATAATATATAACTGATTATCATCTTTGACATTTAGGAATTTATCAGCTTTTTTACCCGGAATAGCTGGATTGGTCTGACTGATAAGGAGCCTGAAGGAGAATGGAAGTGGGTAAATGGAACAACAGCTACCACCAAGTAAGTCATTATCCAATTCCTTATTTATTTACTGTCACTGTGCTACCTTCAAACTGTGTGTCAGAACAGAGAAACAAACCTGTGGCTGCTTAATCAACTGAGTGGACAATCAACACTTTACAGTAAAGCTCAGGGCCCCGAGCACTGTGGCTCTGGAGAAAAAAATCAGCTCAGGATTTGAATAAAAGGATGATGATGATGAGTGCTTTATATGTTGACAGTGAAGAACTGGTGTGCATGCAAGTGAAATTGTTTGGTATTGAGCATCCAAGACCCGACTCTCAAATGAAACACCTGCTTTCTGTGTTTGTTTATATTTAATGTTCTGTATTGGGGCCTCATGATATCATTCTTTGAAAGTACAGTTCACATATGTCAACATTAATTATTTCTAATATTTTATTGTTCTAAATTCATGACTGAGGAGTTTGTGATTTGCTGTAGGTACTGGAAAAGCGGACAACCAGATAATGATGGTGAAAATGAAGACTGTGCTCAGATTTCAAACATGTATCCGCATCTAAATAACTGGAATGACTTGCCATGCCATACAGAATTATACTTTACCTGTGAAAAAACACTTAAATAAAGTCACAGTATCATGGTACCCTCATGGACTGATTCTACATCTGTATTACTCCTACACATGTAAAATATCTGTAACATATTGTATATTCTCCTCCTCTGAGGGCAAAGGAGATCATCTCTGTGCTGTATTTCATATGTATGAATAAAGTTCTGAACTCATATACTAGAGAAAAGTTATAATAATTCATCATGTGTCTGTGATGTGAAAAACAAAAAAACAATCTCTAAATAAATACATTCATCTTGGATGACCCTATTAATTGTATGACTGATTGTTTTCGTACATATTATGATATTATTATGGCAAACAAGACTGACCAGATGGTACTTTAATGGAGTAACAGGACTGACAGCAGATAATGAGATACATAGAATGCCGATATACATCTTCTATAATTTGAAATTGCAATTCATGGTAAGATATTGTCAATAAAGAATATGGCTCAATTAAATGTTTAGTGATAAATGTGTGTACAGAATCTTGATTTGGGTCACAAGGCTGTAAAAATATAGATTTGTTAGTGGGTAATAAAACAGGTTATTTTCTTTTTACCTAACAGGGGCATTATGGTGTGTATAGACCTTTTTGGTAACACTTTAAGTTACAGTCTGCAAATTACAGTGTCAGTCTGGTTTAAATGCTAATGAAATACTTACAGAATACCTGCACTGACACATAAAGCCAGAGCTATAAAGCTTAGACTAATATATTGGTCCCTACCTTGATAATAACAATAATAAAAAGGTTATTTCCCACATTTATTATCAGTTGATTTTTTCCCACAGTTGAGCAGAAAAAAGATTTCTAAGATGCAAAAACAAAAATCTGAGGGAAGGGCTGAAGATAGAATTTAAGAAAAGCCAAACTAATTTTGATAAATTATGATATTGATTATTTACAAACCCATAACCCCCAAAAGTTCTGGAATGAAATCAATAGATTGGGTCCCAGAAAGTCTAGGGAAATACCTATGGAGGTTAAACTCGAGAATGGTGAATATAGTTCTGTTTTAGGAGTAGTATTATAAAAGTGGGAAAAAGACTTCACAGATTTATTTTGTGGTTGCAAAAGTTCTTTTGATGATACTTTTTTTAGTGAAGTAACTAGTATAAATGAGGTTATGGAAACGGAAATGAGAGTTGATGTAAGTAATTGTAACTCGTTTTTGAATGCAAATTTTTCTGTTGAGGTAAAAATGTTGTGGATAAATGCAAATGGAAAAAAGCCTCTGGAATTGATGAAATTTCGAATGAAATGTTGAAGTCGCCGAGATTGTTTTATGTGTTATATGAGTTATTTCAGTCCTGTTTTGACAGTGGCATTATCCTGACACAGTGGCACAAGACTGTTAATATACCTATTCTGAAATCTTCAAAAAATGATCCCAAACTGCCACTCAGCTACAGGGGAATAAGCCCTATTAGCTGTGTCTATAAATTGTACTCTTCACTTTTAAATAACAGACTTGTAGACCATCTTGAGAGGACAGGTTTGCTTGTGGATGAACAAAACGGATTTAGACAATCCAGAGCATGTACTGATCATATATATGCAGTAACTTCCATTATACGTGCAAGAATTAAGTTGAATAAGTCCACTTATGTTTGCTTTATTGATTTTAAAAAGGACTGGATTAATAGGGAACTTCTTCAGTAGAGGTTGTTAAATTCTGGTGTTAATGGAAAGTTTTATTATGCCATCAAGTCTCTCAAGCACCTGTTGCCTGTGTTCAGGTTAATGAATATACAACTGGATGGTTTCCTCAAAAATTTGGTGTGAAGCAGGGAGATGTTTTGTCTCCGACATTGTTCTCCATTTATGTAAATGATTTAGCTCTTCAAGTTAAAGCATGTAATTTGGGAGCTAAAGTTGAAACTCAGACTGTAGGAATATTATTATATGCGGATGACGTAGTTTTAATGGCGCAACACGAAAAAGATCTGCAGTTTATGCTGAACATTGTGGTGGAATGGTGCTGGAAATGGAGACTGGTGGTTAATGAAGACAAAACACAAATTGTACACTTTAGGCGAAAATCGCTGTCTAGAAGTCCAGTTGTTTTTAATCTTGGTTCAATAGTGCTGTCATATACTGATCAATATAAATATCTTGGTATGACACTGGATGAGCACATGACATTTAGAGATGTCGTTAGTGTGTTATCTCAGTCAGGAGGTAGAGCCCTGGGATCTGTGCTTAATAAAGTTAAATACTGTGGTTATCTGGGATTTCATACTTATACACAGCTCTACAGTTCATGTGTTTGTCCTGTGTCTGATTATGCTTCTGGTGTTTGGGGTTTCCGAGAATATTCAAGTTGCAATGCTGTGCACTATAGAGCTATTCAATCTTTTTTAGGAGTGCATAAATTAACTTCAGTTTTAGCTATTTGTGGAGATATGGGATGGGAACCTCCGCTTCGACTGTGGAATAGACTTGTAAGGATGTCCGATCAGAGACTCACTAAAAAGATTTTTATTTGGGACATTTTACATGGTCATCCCTGGGCTAACGAGATGAAATCCTTATTCAATTTGAATGATTTTTCATTTATCTTTCATAACAGGTTACTTTGTAATATTCTGAAGTTAAAGAATAATATGTTTCTCAAGATTAAGGAAAAGTGGTCTGTCGATATATGGTATAAACCAAAATTATGAACTTACTGTCTCATAAAAAACTGTTATGATGTTGAAATGTATGTGAAGTATAATTTAAACAAAAGACAAAGATCATTATGTGCACAGTTACGTTCAGGAACATTACCCTTGGCTTTAGAGACCGGCAGGTTTAATGCCATTCTAGAGGAGGGAAGACTTTGTCAAGTGTGTGAGCTTGGTGAAACTGAGAGTGAGGTCCATTTTCTGTTTTACTGTTTTGTTTATGAGGACTTGAGAGATGTACTTTTTATTAAAATGTCCTCTATTTATGCTGATTTCTTTTGGCGGGATGAGTATGAGAACCTTGAGTTGTGTTTTAGAAAGGGAACCTTTATTGTTGCAGATTTTATTTGCAAAGCGTGGGAGAGAAGGCAGAATATTCTGTTTAAAGTCTGAGCTGTAAAAGGGGCTGTAATTGTGTATGAAATTTTAAAAAAAAAAGAAAAAAATGTACACTGCAACTGTCATTAACTCAGCTGCAGTTTAAGGTTTGTGCTCTTTGGGTATTAGTCACATGATCACTTAAAGCCCATTGCTGTGTCCTCTGAACCTGCATTTTAAGCTGCACGTGTGGTTCAGTCTGTCCTGTAGAGGTCACTGTATCTGAGGTTTAATTTAACCTGCTGCAGACATGATTTAACTCGGGTTTAAGGTCGTAAAGTTCAGTACCAGGACAGATTCATGAAGCTCTGATCATTTCACTAATTTCTTTTAACATTTCATTTGAAATCAAAACTTTGATTATGTAGTTGTGTGCTTACAGTTAAATGTGTAACTTCTTGCTCGATTCATTTATGATGCCAGAAACAGGATTACTGATTATATGACACACACTATAACCAGATTAAAGAAGGCACTGCCACAAGTGCTTTGTCTGCAAGGAAGCGATGTGGTAAATTTGCAAAGTGTGTGCGGGTCACAGAAAATAGTTCAATATATTTATTGTCAGATCAATTCCCAACCCTGTGTTAGTGTAAGTAATATGTGAACCACTATACTATTTGAAGACTATTGATAACTAGTCCATACCCATTGGTAGCTTTGTCACCTTCTACCTATGCCAATTGTCACGAACAGGCTCAGAGGATGTGACAAGAAGGGAGTCCACACAAAAGATTTACTTAAAACAAGCCGAAATTATTAAACTAAAATTAACTTAATAATCAATGGAGTGTGTAGATCAGCAAAGTCAGTCATGAAAGCCATGCATGGGTGAGTGTCAGGTGTTCTGTGGAGGTGTTGAAGGTGCAAACCAAAACCAGAGATGCTCAGTGGATGTCAGCTGAAAGTTAGGGAGAGACCAAGTGAACAGATTAGGCAGCTTTTATAGCTTGGAAGCCCAGGTGAGCCTACTCATGGTAACGACCCTCCCATGTCAGCCAGCTTTCTGATGAGACTGGCTGAAACATTCTCAAAGACACTGGGAGGGGCGTCACACAATCCTCAATGCCTATGTGCAGTTTCACATAGATTGACCACATCAGTAAGTAGAAAAACATGGGACAGACAGAATGACTGACTGACAGAATGACACACTGACAGTTTCTGTGATTATGTACAGCATACCATACCATGACTTAGTCATACCAAAAAGTAGAAAAAACAAACAAACATTCGGCCACAGGGAGAGCCACAGCGATCGGTCGCATTTTAGCCATTTTTAGCATTTTTCTGTTGTTTTACTTTAGTAAAAATTGATATGGCTGTTGGGTCTAGATAAGAAATTAGCTCTCTAGCGCCCCCATTTTGTTTGATGGGGTCAATAATGGAGGGGTCCCCTCAGATTATGTGTGGTCATATGCCTACAAAGTTGCGTGGTGATCGGTGAAACCCTTGAGATGTTATACACCTTTATGTGATGAGCCACGCCCTCCGCAATATTCATTGCCTTATAGAAGCTCAGTTTTAGTAAGTTTTCCAACTTTTGCCAAGAGGGAACTTTAGATATTGGTCCCTAGATTATGTTCACAGAGTTTCATGCAGATCGGTCAAACTTCCTAGGAAGAGATCGATTTGAAGTGTTTTTCAAAAAATTCAAACTGGCGTATACTATTTGTTGTATTACTGTCATTGAATTATGTCATGCCCTTCTCTTTTGAAAATAAAAAACAATTGGTCGCAAAAAAAAAAATTCTAACTGGCAGAAAATCTATATAACCAGAAGTTATGGGTTCTTAGGCAAATTTGTTCCTCATGAGGAGAGGCATCTCTGTGCAAAGTTTCAGGTCTCTACAACATACGGGGCATGAGATATGCCCATTCAAAGTTTGCCATTTCAATTGGTTGCTATAGCGCCCCCCTTTGGCCAATTGATGTAATATTGCTTCATTTGCATCCTCCCATGACCCTCTACCACTGTGCCAAATTTCACATGGATTGACCAAGTCAGTGAGGAGAAAAACGTGGAACAGACACACAGACACACCCACAGACACACAGAGTTTTCGTCATTATATAGTAAGATAAGATGTAATGCACATTAGACTGACATTTTCAGAATAATATCACTCTATGGCAGTGAGGTGTTGGTGGTGTAAGTAGACATGTTCTGTCGGGATAAGGTTTCCAGACAGACAATACATTTAGTCACCAGATCACTGTGTAGGGGGAGTATTGTACAACAAAAAAGAACAACAGTTGAAACATCAAACCACATTGCGGATCAGAATGAAATCAGTAACAGTGCAGCAACACAGATACACAATGCGTTCAGAATCACATACTTTTTCTTTTTACTATCAGTACATACTGCAGCTGCCTTTGTAAAGTACGTACTGTTGCATGTGGTATGCATACAACTGGGACATGCTACGCTATCACTTAACATTTCCTGAGCTTGCCAGAGATGGAGGTCAACCTGGAGCTCTGCTGTTGTTACTTTGCAATGTATGTAGTTTTAACACAAAGGATTGTGGGTCAGAATAGCCAGTAATACATGTTGGCTTGCATACTGAAAAATGCGACCAGATGCAGTAGGACATCCTGGTACATACTATGTAATGGGACATACTCGTTTTTTCTGGCATGCTAAATAGTATGGTACTATGGGTACTGGACACACATATGATGTTGGTCCCCGACACACCTGCTGTGGGCGGCTCAGACCAGTTTACCTGCAGTTCAGCTGAACCTTTGCTTGTTTCACAGAGCAGTTAGGTCCAGTATTAGCACACAGCTGCATTTTTAACCTCTTCAAACTCTAGTTTAATGGACCTGTTCAAAACCACAACTAAGCTCGCCAGAGTCACAGAGCAACAACCCCATGTAGGCTCTGCACACCCAGTATGGAGTGTATGGAAAGTATGGAAAAATGCAGTGCACTATGAGTACCCGGATGGTGCACTCAAAACGGTCAAGAAGTTGACCACTAAGCACCACTATATTGTTGTCGGGTATAAGCCAGCAGTGGGTTTATTGGGTTAATTTAGCAGTCTGTAATGATTTGGTGCCACGGACGATAACGCGATGCTAATGCTAGTTCGCTAACTAACTAATTTGCGGTCGTCATTTCCGGTGAGTGCACAATGGCCGTGTTTGGTTTGAGACAACACTACCCTGTCGAAATTTGTGCACTACGCCAATAAGTACATAGTGCAAACAGTACACTACATGGAAGTGTACTGATAGAAGTATGTGATTTGAGACACAGCACAGGTCTAAGTTGGGTGGAGCTCTGCTGGGAATCACATGATGTCACCAACTCTAAGTAAAAACACTGGTGTGGGTGCATTTGTGTTAAATGTCAGAGTACTCAGTTTTGGTGATCTTTGGCGATAAACACACCTGTTCTGCCTGATGCAACACAAGCGGAGAAGAAACTTTATAAAAAATAATTTCTGTACATTGAAGACAAAAACACACTGATTCCAGTCAAAATTGGAAAATTATCCATTGGTTTCTCCTATATATTAATAAGAATTCAATTTATTTTTACAGTTTCTGTCCTAAATGTCAGGTATTGTCAGACTTCTCTTTCAGTTGCACAGGAGGTAATGTCTAATATGTTGCAGATCTGTGTAAAATTCTGCTTAAATGTGTCCCTAAGGCAATGTGTGCTCATTTCAGTCATGGTGTTGGTGTTGTATTGCACAAGAAACCACACCACCACATTCACCACATGTGTCTTCTGAAGAGAAACTTTGAAACATAGTTGAATATGTGGAAATGGTTTCATTTAATGTAAACCGTAGACCAACATCTTGTTTTAAATCTGCATTTGACAGGGAAAAAGTCATCATGCATGGCCATTATATGGTTTTATCCTTTCTTTCACCCTCCTCACAATCACAGAGTGGCCACCTATTGTTAGTTGTCTCTGATTTGGTTTAGTGTGTTGTTGCTTTTTAGTTAGCAATAAATGGTCCCTGAACCTTGACTGTTATCCCTGGTTATGGACATCAAATCAAATGTCTAAGGTCACTGATGATCAGGTGAATTTAGAGGGAACAGACGCCCAAATGGTAATTACTTATGACTTCCTTTATTCTGTGGCTCTTCCCCTTTTAAACATCAGTGTGGATGTCTATCCTCTTTGAGAAGACAGACACAGCTGTTATATCAAGATTAAAAACAAACCTTGTAACACTGCGAGCAATCTTTAAATTATATTAGCCATAAGATGTCGGAGGATCTGTACGCCGAGCCTGGCATCACTAACAAAGTTTACTGTGGTCAGGATGATAGGGAGAGTATGGTGAACATCTATGTCAGTGCAGAAAGCCTGAAAGTGTATGACAACCCCTGGGTGGAGGGCACGTCACCAAATACACCAGCAGAGATTCAGCAGCCAGGTACGGACACGCTAACCTGAGCAACAAGCAGGTGTCTTTTCGTCTTAGTTTTCTGTGTAGTTTGGTCGTGTGATACAGCAGTGGGACTTTGTTGACTCTGAACAATTTAATTTTCTTGTATTTTATTAATTGCAGCTTGTAACATTAGATATGGCTAAACATTCATTCATTTAATGTGTTTTAAAAGCTTGATGTTGATCATTTATTTGTCAGTCGTCAGTGAAAACTCAGGAAAGAGGAATCATGTCAGAGCTGATTTAGTGATTCTGGGTGTGATGTGTCTTCTCCTCTTGGCCGGGATCATTTGCCTCTGGGTCCATAGTGAGTTTTTCCTAATTCTGTTGGTGTTTGTAACAGTAACTGTAAAGAAACAAGCACTTCACATGTTGTTGATGATTGGTGTAATAATATGATAACATATGAGACTATTCATTGCTGTTTTGCTGTTCCCTCCAATAGTGAATAAAAACAAAACCAGCTGGAGAAGAGAAAAGGACCAGTTACTGGAAGATAAAGCCAGTCTTATGAAAATGAATTACCAGTTAAAAGCCAACATCACTGAACTCATCAGAGACAACGCTGACTTGTTGGAGGAGTTTTGCAGTAAGTAAAATATTACCACTTATATTTGATCATCTTTGTTCAGTAGGGAGGTATTTGGTCAATTTTGTGTTTATTGAAGGAAAATGCACAACACAAAAAACTCCCCTCAGTTCATAAAACAGTTTTGTAGTATGAGTCTACTTGTCAAGATCTTCCATGTTTCATTCATATTTGTTGTTGATTTTTACATATTATTAAAGGAGCTATTTACGACATTCAGAGAATATATATGATGCAGAGTCTGAGCTCGTATTGTCTGCACACGGCTCTCAACATGGAGGTGGCTGAGCCAGCGGCTAGCAGCTTATGGTGCTAACAGCCCAAACAGTGCTAACAATGGTGACAGTGCTGACAGAGCGAACAATGCTAACATGGGGGTTTAACTGAAGGGTGGTAGTTACACTTCCACCCACCACAATACCGTTGCGCCACTGTGGGTCGGGAGGGCGTTATCAGCTGTAAGTGCCCTACGAGCGCCATGCGAAATGGTGGCAATTAGCTAACAGGTGGAGTACACACAAAGGGACTCACACGCACTCCCATGCACGTGTGTCCAGATTATCTACCACAACAAAGAAGAGAGAAACTTGGATTACAACACACACAAATGGAGTGTGACTTCACTCTCTGCTCAGGACATCAATACTCCACTACCGATCAGTCCCAACATTAAAACCTGAGATGGGTAAAGTGAATAACATTGATCATCTCATTAGACTGTGATGTTCTTGCTGGAAAACCTTGGGCCCTGGCATTTATGTCAATGACACTTCATGTGCTTCCAAGTTCCTCCCCCGACATGGCAATGGCACTCCCGCATAGCATTGGCCCACCACCAGGACAAGGCACTATGCCACACTCCAAAAACTGCTCAGAAATGGCCTGAGGAACCTGACAAAGAGCTCAAAGCATCGACTTGACCTCCAAATTCCCCAGATCCTAATCTGATAGAGCATCTATGAGGTGCACCAGTACTAAAGAGGTCCTATGTCCAAAATTTGACAGGTCAGGGCCAAGTCTGATCCACTGTGGGGCCTTTGACCTCTCAAGGCATGGGCACAGGACCTCCCAGATTTCCAGTAGTTTCTGGCACCAAAGCGTTGGCAGAGATCCTCTGAGTCCTGTCACACTGGGGTCTGGGAAATTTGAAGGCCAAGTTGACACCTTGAGCTCTTTGTCATGTTCCTTGGGTCAGTCCCGCACCCACTGGGGAGTGCCATTGCCATGAGGGGTTTACTTGGCCTGCATGGTGTTTGGGTGGGTGGAACATGCCAAGTGGTCTCCACACGAATGCAAGGACCAAAGGTATGCCAGCAGAACATCGCACTGTGACAAAATGATCAATGTAATACCCTGCACCAGTGCTTAATTTGAGCCGGAACGTACTGGAACGCATACCAGGATCTTTTCAGAAAAGGCCCTGATGCGTTCCGGCACTAATTTGCATGGGTCTAGAACTATTCACATCTAAAAACTACAAAAACTACTATTTATTTATTTATTTTATTTCAATCCCCCCTATGTTAATCACTTATTGATGCTGTTTTTGAAGTATGAATACGTCAATAAGTAATTTATTCCATTGAAATATCATTGATGTATTATAGAAAAGTGATTTATCTTTTTATAAATGACAAAAGGCACATCTGCCTCATTGTTGCTGTGCTATCGTGATACTACTCAGAACTGTGATACTTTCACTGGTATCATACAGTGGGTCCCAATTTTGGTACCGTGACAACACTAGATGTCACAACCATTCCATTTGGAGTTGCGCAGTGAGGCGGCTCGGGTGCCGCTTAAAAAAGTGTTCCCCCACTTTTGGGAGTGGGGGAACACTGCTCTCTCAGAGGCCCAATGTGTTCCCCTACTTCTAATTTTACAAATTAAGCACTGCCCTGCACCTGTTAGTGGCTTTAAAGTTGTGATTAATCAGTGTATCTTTACATAGCAAATAGTTGTTTACTGCAATGTTAAGGCTCTGAATGTCGCATACAGAACCCATTTAACAAACAAAACAGGAAACACACCTACATTTCAGCAAGCTAAGCATTGCAGACAACACAACAGCAATTAACAAACGATTTGTGTCATTTTTAATCCTAAATAGATATCTATGATGTCACTAGTCAAAGTGGGAAGTAGGCTGCGGTGCGTGTCCTTCACAGGTGGTCACACTGCCAATGTGCAGTTCCACCTGTGCCTCAGGGGTTTATTATAGTGGACTGCACTTCCCTCTGTGGTTTTTAAATCAAGCGAAAATGAGACAATGAAGCCAACAAAAATACTTTCACTCTGTGTTCACATGTGCAGCAGAAACATGTGCATTGTAGATATTGTCAAATATTTTTTGGTGGCAGCATCTTTGGCTTTTGTCCCTACATGCATGCTTAGTATGGATCCTACTCACTGTTTTATAAATGACACCCCCGGTGAAGTAGTGAGTGATTATGTTCAAAATGTCTGAAATGAGGAGAAATGCCTGGAAACACATGTTGATACTGATTCAGCTATTGTGTGCATGGTTAGTAACAAGTACTGACTACCATGGTGTCATTAGTCTGTGCTCTGAACATGTGATTTAGTGTTTTGCTTTTGTATGTAAAGACAGCAGTCAGTTTGGCTCTTTGCATGAAATGTTCAGTGTTTGGGACCTTGAAACTGTTGTGAAAGTGAGCCAAAGCAATTGTAAAATGCTATAAAATATAAAATTCAGCAAATTAATAGAGTAAATATTGACTTGGGTGATTGAAATGTCTCTCCCTTTGAAACACAGAACACAAGCCTATGAAATGTAAGCACTTTGAGAAGTCTGAAGGAACTGGGAAAGGGCGGATGGGACACAGCTGACCACAGAGAGGTACGTTTCAAAACTGTTATTGTAGGACATTTGAGAATGATTTCTTTTTCTGTGTCACATCACAACAGAGGCTGCTCTTCAAGGTCTTAAGTTAAACTAAAGGCTTCTAAAGTAACCATATTCATTCCTCTGTCACTGTGAATAGAAGTGATTTAGATTATTTCTACGGTTTCTTTTTTAAATGCCTGGTGTTGTAGCATTTCTCTATCATATGCACAGGAGGTAATTTCTTACGTGCTGCAGGTTTTGATTCTAGCTCTGCATATGCATAAATATATTCCCTCTGGCTAGTGTATCTTCATTTTAGTCATGTTGTTTTTGTAGTACTGCACAAGAAAACTAACATATGAGGAATAAAGGAAGACTAGATTAATGGCCAGACAACTCCTTTGTTAAAATAAATGGATTTTATTTTTAAATGATCTCATTTGTTGCCAATTTCTAAGAAAATAGCTTGCATATTTTATGTATAGAATAAAACAAATATTTTTGTTTTATCATTTTAAATGATTTTTTTGTCTGTCTCTGCAGGTACCAGCATGTCCCACATATTTAACATGAAGCAAATGAAGACTGTTTTGTGATAGAAAAGCCTCAAGATGAAGAAGGAAGTCTGGAATATCTTAAAACATTATGTGGCAGAAGAATTTACTAAATACATCCAGTCTGTTACTGTTCTGATTAATTATGTTACATTGGTGCACTTCTCTCTCAAATGAATGTTTACATGATATTGTTACACTGAGATTGTTACAAAACCTGATCATCTGACTGGACTTTGTTGTGTGATGTTGCTTATTTGTTCCTTTATCTCAGCAAGTTTGCGGGTAATCACACCACAACCTTATCTACGACTAAATCTGTTTATTAACTACAAATTTGCTTTGTCAAACATCACTGCTGACTAGGTTGTGTTCACTGGCAACATTGTTTTAATACCTTGTGAGGATGCTAGTGTGCAGGGTTGCCAAGCACATAAAACACAGACACCAGATGACAGGCGCTTGCTTCCTGCGTCGCACACACTGACAGGTTTACGCTATTTTGAAGCATTCTGTATGTTTACTATGAATGGTCCCCATGTTATAACTGCTAAAACAAACTCTACCATACTTAAATAATGTTGGCCTCTTTCTCTCAAGACATCACATGATGTATTATTTATTCAAATTATAAAAGCTATATATTTTTAAGCTTAACCCTGTTTTTTTTCTCTCAGGTATCACTGGATCAGTTGTCACAGCATAATCTTGATCAATAATGTTATAATGGTATTTAAAATCATACAATAAAAATGCATCCCACTCAGCAACCCAACCCAGAATCAATGCAACAGCAACATGTGTGTTCAGGAACACTGTCTTAAAAAACATTGTGTGATGACTACACCTGACAAAAGCAGGTAAAACCTTTTATAATGGTAAGTATTCTCTTTCAGTGTTAATCCAATAATGTTAAATGCACAGGGCATTGAAGCTTCAAGCTTTTGCACACACACACTTGCACACACACACACACACACACACACACACACACACACACACAAAGTTGATGCCCCTTGCCCCATGATTTTTTTTTTTTTTTTTTAAAAATCCCTTACACGTGGGATATGCCACCTACAGACGGAATACCATAACAATCTGCAGTACTATTTCAAAGTGATCCTAATTTGGTTGTTGGTGTTCACATCTAGAAGATTTTGGCATCCGATTACAGGAAACAGTAGGTCTATGATATCAAATAGGCTATCAAAACCAAATAAAAATTTTTAAAAAATGTCCAGTTTCATCTGTACTAAGTAGCTTTGCAATTGTTCATTGGCTGTGGCCTATTTTATGCAATTCTTACTTAAATCTGTTCAGTAGTTTTGGAGAAATTCAGGTCACTAAAGAAACAAGTAGAAAAAACAAATGGGTCCAAAAGCATGACTCTAGAGACAACAATGAAAGAGCTGTATAACTGTAGAGGACATTTATAAATCTACTTTGTAGGATTTAGAGGCATCTAGTGGTGAGGTTGCAGAACTGAAACCTTGAAACCATGTACCAAGTGTGTTGAAGAACTATGGTGGCCAATGCAAAAATGCAAATGGCTTATCTAGATGTAGTTTTTGTTTTTTTCCATTTTTGGAATTCCGTAGGAACAATGTGGCAGGGTGTGTGTAAGAGGACCTGCTCCATGTGTTGATATAAACTTATAAGGTACCAAAAGAACAACAATTCTTGGTTTAAGGTGATTATACAATAATGACCATTTTTGCTTGCATATCCCTCTAATCCTTAATACTGAAGCTTTAATGAAACTATTGCACCCAACTGAGCTTCAAATATTATTCTCAGGATACAACATAAAAGTGTTTATCTCCCTCTTGGCCTGTTTATATTGTGTATTCATTACTCTCTTCTTACAGCTTGCACAGTTGTCACATAAAATTTGTGAATTTAAACACATACAAGGCTGGTCGTCACTACCACCTTTTTCCACATCAACGGCATAGCTTTTGTTTCAACATTTGGGGCAAACATATGAAATGGGGGTTTGGGGGTCCTTTGCAAGAAAGTTTTGAGCAACAAACACTTAATTTTCTGGTGATTTTTTTATGAACAATTGGTGCATTTTGTTTCATCAATCTATGGTTTAAATAGCTTGATTTTGACAAAAGTAAGTATTATTCTATTTTATTTATTCATTTATTTATTTATTAATAATCTTTTTTTTTTCTTTTTTCTTTTTTTTTCTCGACAATGGAGAAAACATACAAAGAAGTATCGACAAAACAACATCAGAGCCAGGGGTACAGCTTTATGGTTTTTGCAGCTTTCTTATTTTTTAAATTTAAAAATTGTCTTGATGTTGCACCGTTTTTATTTAATTTTCAAATAGAAAAAAAGGTTTATAGTGGCCAAATTTTGATTTATGGTTATAATACTTTGCTTGAATTGATAGGATGTTATTCTGTACTTCTTTTATTATTGTAGACATCAAACAGTACATTTTCATTTCAAAAATGAAATTCTGAGGTGATTTTATTAACAATATATCGAAATACATCTTCAATATTGTTAAGTGTGGGGACGTTGTAATAACAGAGGCAAAACTGTTTCTAGATACATCACATATTCAGCAGTGTTGAAATAAAATAGTGCCAGGGGTGTGCCACTGTTTGACGCGCATTGATACAATGTTATCCGCCTCGTATGACCTCACATCCGTCTCTACAGACAGACTTTTGTCTGCCGGCATTTTCTTTTTGTTTTGTCTGTGCCGACTGTAGCTCTTAGATTGATATTCTGTTTTGTAATCTGCTTCTACCACAGTAGTCTGCTGCATAATGCCTGGATTTTCGGACAGAGATCGCGGCAGAGACAGAGGGTGAGTCAAATGCCTGCTCTGCGTGTTTTAACGTTGACAGTTAGCCGAGATGAACAGCTTAGCATACGGTTGCTAGCGGCACGGCTGTCACGGCTACATCCTCAAAACAAGACATTTGTCATGTATGTTTTGTCGCCACCGGCTGCTATGTTGCTATATCGTGTATGACATGTGATACACATTTTTATGCGGTCAAGCGACCCTGCGCTGACGTATCTGTAATATTCACCGTTTTCCTGCCGGTTGGAGGTAAAATGGCAGCTAACGACGGCTCTGTGTCGGCGGCTGAGCCGTTAACGTTAGCAGCACAGCAGCCTGCATGTTGTCATGTGACGCAGTGGTGTCTCTTCTTGCGGATGCACATCCTAGATGAAGATTTGTGTCGCAATTTATTTTAACGAGTCATTTTCCATTAAGAGTGTCTTTTCCTGCAGCCCCTTAATGTGCTCGTTTTCTCGTGTATAAACAGGTCACGCCAATCTTAATTCAGTAATAATCATTAAATGTCACTTAATGGTGCAAATTTAGACATGAATAGAGCAAAATGCAAATGCTATCAATTTATATTTGCAGTATTGGATGTGGTTACATTAACACGTTGTAACGAAACTGTTCTTATGAAAGGACGCCAGAGATGCTCAGTGTTTGTAGTGCTGCACGATTTGGGAAAAATGTGCCATTCCGATTATGGTGGACAATATTGCGATTTGCGATTGCGATTACAATATAATTACAATAAAATGTAATAAATAAATGGTATCATGAGTCTTTTTGCTTGATTCAGTGTTTCCCCTACATTATATTAGGGGGGCACTGACCTGACATAGTTATTGTTATGGACAGACAGTGTGTCAATGACCATCAACAGACTGAGCACAGTCAAACACGCTGCTCACAAAGCAGCGCAGCGCAGCACGGAACCGTACACACAGCGAGCCTGTGTGGGGTTCAGGCGTTGTCACGTAAATGACAAATTCCAGCGTCATAGCACAACACAGCAGCATGTCAGGTGGGCCGAAACCGAGCAAAATTGCTCAATTTTTCATTTGTTATGGAGTCTATGATTTCCCCGTGACACTTACAAATGTTTGCTTAACTGTGCTTGGATGTTGTTTTATGAGGCTCTGGCGGCTTTCAGTTGTCTGTTTGTCTTTAACGTTACATGGCTCGGCTTTCTCTCGCATGCACTCTTACTACTTTTCCCTGTGCTGTCTCAAGTGTTGATATAGATTGGTCGTGATGTCGCGGGACGTGGCGACTTTAACTTTTAAACTTTTACACAGCACGTCTTTCAGGTATGGCGACGTTGGACAGAAAGACGTGCTGTGTAAAAGTTTAAAAGTTGAAGTCGCCACGTCCCTTCTCGAGTGCTGATATAGATTGGTCGTGTTGCCGCGGGACGTGGCGACTTTAACTTTTACACTTACACAGCATGTCTTTCTGTTCACTGTCGCCGTACCTGAATCCAAAGTATCGCCATATAACAGACGTTTTTTTCGCCACCAACTCAGCCTGTTCATGGTCGAGCTCATGCTCCTCTCCAGCATCTGTGTTGGTCACTGCTGCACGCCGGCTGCACGCACGAGGATAGCTTGTGGGCGTGATGTCAACAAACTCCACACGCTACAGGAGAGGCAGTCACGTTCACAGGCACACACGTTAACATTTATTTAGCCCACATTAAATCGCAAATTGCAGCCTTTTATGCGGTTACGTAATCGCACAGCCTGACATCGCGATTGCGATTAGATTAATCGTGCAGCACTAAGTGTTTGTAATACAAACAGCTCCAAGTTTTGCTTCCATGCCATAAACAATTTGTGTTTAGAAGATTTGTGTCCTCCTTAAATGTTGATTAATCTGTCTTAAAACATGCTAAGTAATTTAAAGCCCCCTCCCCTTGTGTGCAATTGAGTTATATAGTGTTAGAAAACAGGGAATAGAGGGAATTTGTGTATATATCTGATTTAGTATTGCCTGTATATAACGTTGGGGAACTTACAATAGACAGATCTTTTTAAGGAATAAAGAAAGAAAAATCTGAATCAGTGTACAGAGGCAAGAAATTCTTACTTTAAATCCTAAACATTAAGATACAACCCAACGCCGTATACTGCCCTGTACTTCACAATAATCAAGTTATGTCGTCTTTCTAATCATACAGAGGCCTCCAAGGACACAAGCTTTGTTGTACTAATCACGACTAGTTAATTGATTTTGTGTAAGAAATTTGTGGATTGCCCCTTTTAATGGGCACAATATCTGGCCATTCTTAACGTTATGTGTCCCACTCTTCTACACAAGGTATGGTGGAGGACCTCCTCGCTTTGGTGGTGGCGGAGGAGGCAATAGGGGTGGACCTCCTCCAGGCAAGTTTGGCAACCCTGGTGAGAGGCTGCGGAAAAAGCACTGGAACCTTGACGAGCTTCCAAAGTTTCAAAAGAACTTCTACCAGGAACATCCTGATGCCACACGCAGACCACTTGTAAGACTTGCTTGTAGCTGTTTCTGTGTTTTTTGTGTGTTTGTGTATTGAACATGGTCGTGTTTTTTTACATTTCCTCTTTCAATTTCAGCAAGAGATTGAACAGTATCGAAGAAGCAAAGAAGTTACAGTCAAAGGCAGAGATTGCCCAAAACCAATTGTAAAATTCCATGAAGCTGCATTTCCAAGTGAGTAGAAGTTCATGCTCCATCATTCACATAATTTTGAACAGTTCACAGTTACATGTGTCATTGTCAGAAGGTTTGGCATTCAACAATTTAACTTGGATATCTTACATCTTCAGGCTACGTCATGGAAGTTATTGTTAAACAGAACTGGACTGAGCCAACTCCGATTCAGTCTCAGGGGTGGCCAGTTGCCCTGAGTGGCAAAGACATGGTTGGAATCGCTCAGACTGGGTCTGGGAAAACCCTTGCTGTAAGTCAAGTACCCATATGAGATTTTGTTGTCACCCACTGATTGTTAAGACATAACACTTTTGCCTTTTACATAGACCCGTCAGAAAGCAGTTTCAATTGGATATAACTGGACAAGGTTCATTACACTGTTGGCTAGAGTGATTGGCTTGATATTTAGCATAATGAATACAGAAACATTTAAGATAAGATGTTGCAACTTGAAACAGTGTTAAGACTCATTGGCTGAGGGAAGACATATATCCTGCTTATGTTGTTGAAGTTAATGACTACTACTCATTGTTTTTGAGAAATATTATGCCCAGCATCCAAATCATATGAAGACTCAGCTCTCCAGGGAAAGGAATCAAATACATGCCCACACAAGTTGACCTAACAACCTGCCACCAATACTCATACTTAACTCACCCAGATCAGATGTTGCCGATAATATATATAAGTGGAACACTGATAAATGTGCACTTTGAGTTAAGATGTGTATTAGAGCTCAGCCCTTCATTTATTTATTTATTTATTGTTCCTCAGTACCTTCTGCCTGCAATTGTGCACATCCAACATCAGCCATTCTTGGAGCATGGAGATGGACCTATTGTAAGTACACTTGAAAATATATTGTCCTAGTGTGTGTTCTGACCTGACGTCTCCATTGGCACAGGAACAGATTGACAACATTTTATTTTTACTATTTTTGAAGAACAGTAAAATTATTTTCAAGCCATCACAATTAAAGATGCTGCCCAGTCTTCATATCATACTGATCGATGCATTGCTCTAAACTGCTGCCTTCTCCTGAAATTTGATATGGTGTGCAGACAAATCAACACAAGAGACAATCTCTTGTGTTTCACCTGGCTGCAAGAAGGATTTTCAAAGGGACATGGTATTATACTATCAGTAGGGTTATCATCTTTTTGGGAGGAGGAAGATAAATTGCTTATGATTAAAGCTTGGCATGCTTTACTGAGCCAGTTTAATTGGGGCAGCCGTGTTCCTGGTCTGCAGGGACCACTGTCTCTTGGTTGTGGTGAAGTTACTTGGCTCTATCCAAAGATTATCCAACATAAAATGATAAGCACAAAAGTAGTTGTATCAGTTCAATGTATATGAGTCGTACATGTCTGAACAATGTATTTGTTGTGAAGGCTGCACTATCCGATAATTATAGACTTGATAATTGTATCGATCTTTCTTTAGTGCTTGGTGCTGGCACCAACCCGTGAGCTGGCTCAGCAGGTGCAACAAGTGGCTGCTGAATATGGCAGGGCCTCCCGTCTCAAGAGCACCTGCATCTATGGTGGTGCGCCCAAAGGACCCCAAATCAGGGACCTTGAGAGGGGTATGCTCACTTTGTGACTCTCCCTTTGTAATTATTACTTTATTCATTTGCTGCTATTAAATGTCGCTTAATGAATAAAGGTTTTTTTGTTTGTTTGTTTGTTTGTTTTTTAAGTTTGAATATCTGTTATAATGGGTTCCCTGTTTTATTTTTAGGTGTTGAGATTTGCATTGCTACTCCAGGTCGTCTCATTGACTTCCTGGAGTGTGGTAAGACCAATTTACGTCGTTGCACCTATCTGGTGCTGGATGAAGCTGACCGCATGCTGGACATGGGATTTGAACCTCAGATCCGCAAAATAGTGGAACAAATTCGGGTAACTTGTGTTATTTTCTTTAACTTGGCAGACAGTTTGCATATTAATATTGTTGAGACAAACTCAAAGTAAAGAGAATACAACTCAGCTGCATTGTTTATGAGAAATATTATTAATATTAACTCTCCAGGGAACGGAATCAAATACATGCCCACACAAGTTGACCTAACAACCTGCAACCAATACTCATACTTAACTCACCCAGATTAGATGTTGGCGATACTATATATGAGTGGTGCATCCTTTAACTGTTAAATGTGTTTAATTTACTTTAAAGCTGAGAGATAGTGTTGATATCCTCCTTTTTGTCTTTACCAGCCAGACCGTCAGACCCTGATGTGGAGTGCCACCTGGCCTAAGGAAGTTCGCCAGCTGGCTGAGGACTTCCTGAAGGACTACATCCAGATCAACATTGGCGCACTGCAGCTCAGTGCCAACCACAATATCCTGCAGATAGTTGATGTTTGCAATGACATGGAGAAGGAGGACAAGTGAGTAGATGATTTCTACCTCTTCATTAGCAGCAGTCAGCTGATGTGATGGAGAAGAATTTTGTCTCAGTCCTTGGCCATACGTGTTCCTTTTTTAAATATGCAAGTAGTTGGAAGAAAGCGTTTTTAATCTTAAATCAGTCTATGACTATACTGTATCAGTAGAGGCATAATGTCTGTTGCACTAACATCGTACATTTTTGATAATATTTAGTGTTATCCTCCTTTTTGTCTTCTCTGTCAGACTGATCCGTTTGCTGGAGGAGATAATGAGCGAAAAGGAGAACAAGACTATTATTTTTGTGGAGACCAAAAGGCGTTGTGATGAGCTCACCAGGAGGATGAGAAGAGATGGGTAAGGCTCTTCTCTTCCATTCCCTCCAAGAATGTCCTTGGTTTATTTTGGCTTGTCTTTTCATCTGGAAAGATAACATTTAGCTATTCAAATGGTATTTTTTCTTTCTCAGTCCCTGTACTTCTCGTTGCATTAGTAATTAATCTGTCTGTTACAGGTGGCCAGCAATGGGAATTCATGGAGACAAGAGTCAGCAGGAGAGGGACTGGGTCCTTAATGGTGAGATTTGATAAATAACATTGCAAGTTAATTTTAAAAAAAACATTTAACCCTATCACATGCTGCTCTGTAATTTATTAAAATACTATCCCTCTCTCTTCAGAGTTCAGATACGGCAAAGCTCCAATCCTCATTGCTACAGATGTGGCTTCCCGTGGCTTGGGTCAGTATGTCATTAAGTAGCAACACATTTTTTATCAGTGTTACACTTACTTTAAAGAAAGTGGTTTTGCTTTCTTTAACTTTTCTATGCATTTTCTGAGTTTTTCTCACCTTAAGGTGGAGTCTTTGTGGCAGGCGCTAGGCATGACAGTCCCAGGCCTCGAGAGGGAGAAGGATGACATATTGGAAGTGCTCAACTGGCTTGCCACCCAGTGGGCCTAGAGAGGTGAAAGCTGTTGTGTGCCAGTGATCTTCAAAAGGCTCTGTGGCTAAGCCTTGGTCTCTGATATGTTGTTGAAAGACACACACATCTGTTCTCTGTCCATGGATTTCACCTGACAAATGCCATCCAGCTGTTTCCAACTCAAACGTTTAAAAAAAAAAAAAAGAAAAAGAAAAGAAAAAAAAGATATGCTTGATGTTGTGACTTCTGCCTTGCATGCTGTTGTGTTAGAGAGCGCTGTATTGCAAGTCACTTGTTTGAGATTTGGAACAATTGTTACCTTTCGGAGCTTGTATCACACAGCATGGGTGCTTGTGAGCCTGTCTAAGCTTTCAGTTGTTTTCTTTTCCCGTCAAAGTGCTGGATTTCTTGAAATGGAGAGAGCAGTTTGAAATCTTTTATTTGTCTCTGAAAATTGATGAGACCTGGCACATGTGTTTAGGGGGTAGTGGGAACATCTAGTGAGAGGAAAAAGAGAGTGAGACAGCTCAAACCAAAGTTCCTCCCTCGCCTGCGTTTCTATAGTCATGTCGAGACCTGCCAACGAGAGACATTTTCTCAAGTGAACACTGGCTTCTTGGAAGATCTTGCCTTGATGAGACTGATGAAGGGGCGGGGGGAATTGTTCCGTGCTCGGTGAGGGGTCCCACAGGGTTCAATGCTTGGGCCTTTTTCATTTTTTTGGAAGGGGGCCCCGTTCAAATTAGTACTTGGTCTATTTTGTCTTGGCAAGACGTGCAGTGCGGCCTTTAATATCAAGCTTCTTTTGAGAGTGTACTGGGAAAAACGGACCTGCAAAAATGTACCCCTGAATGGTCCTATATTGGCACATGAGGAGGCCCCAGTGCATATCGTGGCCCAACTGCGTAGAAGCTCCTGGATGTCACTTGACAATTTGTGGGGGATTTCGCTGCATTGGGAAAGGACTAGTGAATGCATACTCCTTTATGGTAAGACTTAAATCCATTTTTTTCTCCCTTGGTTAACAAAAGGGAGAGTGAATGTCTTTTGGATCTTTTTGATTATGGTAAGCAATCGGAGTGTGCATCGTTTCTCTCTTCCCACAGTAGTATTCCCATGGAGTAGATGTATACGCGATCTGATGTTGTTTTAACACTTTCCTCCACAGCCTAATAAACCATTTTCTTCCCCCAGCCTCAACAGTTGCTAACTTTTCCCTTTGATCTGGCTGTTGTGGTGTGCAAAATCCTGTGTGGCCTCCATGTTTTGTTTTGCCACACTGCAACACTTTCACAGATGTGGAGGATGTGAAATTTGTCATCAATTATGACTACCCTAACTCCTCCGAGGATTATATCCATCGCATTGGACGCACAGCCCGAAGTCAAAAAACGGGCACAGCCTACACCTTCTTCACCCCCAACAACATGAAACAGGCCAGTGACCTGATCTCTGTGCTCCGCGAGGCCAACCAGGCCATTAACCCCAAGCTGATCCAGATGGCCGAGGACAGAGGAGGTAAACTTCTTCACATTAATAATGACTGTAAAGGAAGATGCAGTATATGTTTTAGTACAGAGTGTCTGTAGGGTCCTTTAAAATGTCTTTAAATGTCCTAAATTCAGTCTTATTAATATTAGGCATTAAATATTCTTGAATTTTATTGTTGAAATAATCTAAAAAGCCCCTTTGAAGACATGGACTATGTTACATAAATGCTCTCCAAAGCACAAAGATTCGTCAGTAAACTGAGCAGAGTTGCTGAGATTCTTGTCATGTCAGCTCAGCCTGGACTAAATGAATACATATTGTTTCCAGTTATGCTGACATATTCCATGACTGAAAGGGGCTTTATTTATTTTGACAGTGTCTCTTTGTGTCATTGCTATATTGTAGGTTCAGTGTATTAATAATCTGAACCCACTCTACTCTCTCCCCTTTTGTCCCTCTCCTGTCTTCATCTAATTCAGGTCGTGGAAGGGGGGGAAGAGGTGGCTACAAGGATGACCGTCGGGATAGGTATTCCGGGGGTGGGAGGAGCAACTTTGGCGGTAGTAGCTACAGGGACAGGGACAGTGATAGGGGGTTTGGCAGTGGGCCGAAGAGTGCCTTTGGTGGCAATAAGGTCCAAAATGGTGGCAGCTATGGGGGCAACAGTGGTAACTCAAGTGGTAGCTATGGCAACAACAATTATAGCAACAGCAATGGACAGGGTAATTTTGGTGCTCCAGCAAATCAGGTGGGTGCCTTTGGTAACCAAAGCTTCCAGGGCCCCCCTCAGTTTGGGGCCATGCAAAGAGCCGCTCAGAATGGCATGAACCACCCACCATTCCCATTCAACTCTCAACCACCACCACAGGCCCAACAGCCACCACCCCCACCACCAATGGTGCCCTACCCCATGCCACCACCCTTCCCACAGTAGATATGATATACGCACAATATATGGAACCAACATGATTTGGGTTTAGTCTTGAAATCTTACAGTATGATTATTATAATTATTGTTATTATTATTATCCTTTGTACTGTTTAACTTTGTTTTGCTTACAGCAGGGTTGGAAATATTCAGTAAACCCAGAGCATTAAATGGAGTCATAGACACGTCTCCAATAGTGCAATTACGATTGCCGCAATTTTTCCTTGACTGTTTTTTTGTTACATTCCTCAGTAATTTATTTTTACTAGGTAATGCAATGTTTTCAGTTCGTGGTATGTTTAAAGTGATGTTATGAAGATCATATAAAAGGGTGTGTGTGACCCTTTTAAATAAAAACAAGAAAACAGGACCTGTGTGATGTGTTGACTGTGTGGGAAAGTTGGGTTGGGAGAACTACTACAACTGCGATTGTTTTAATGTGGATCTTGGTACTTCTAAACCACACTTAGACACACACACCTGTGAACCTGGTAGTATCAGGAATGCATGACTCAAGCCATACTGTGAACACATTTCTGACATTACCTTAGATGTTTCAAAGTGATTAGACTGAAGGCAGATTAAAAGAAGTTACGCTTTGCATTATAATACCAGTATTGAGCTGACTTGTGAAAAGCAATGCTGCAAGGATTTAAAACGAGGTGTATATTATTGGGCATTATGGCTGTTTGCAACCTCTGGATGTTCCTGTCCTACATTTTTGGAGTCAGTACCCTATTCAGCCCAACCTAACTGTCTAGTGCACGTTAAGTTCAGGGTCGCTGTTACCACTGAGAATACTGATCATAGATCATATGGACGACACTGAGAGCACCCAGGGGAATGTTCTGAGTACATGGGTATATTTTCTGCCTCAGGACTAAAAACAACAGCTGATAATGACATCACAAGTTTGAGGCTCACTTCTCTGGTTTCTGGCCTTGAGACGGTAGCTCATGTTCACAAACATTGATTAAACTTTCCTAAGCCATGGAATTAACATATTGGACTGCTTAATTTGGGATGTGTTCCCCTTTAATGAATGAAATATATATATATATATTTTAACAAAATCTAAGTGAACATGAGACAGTTATATCAAACATAAAGTGTGTTAGAATATCCAGTTACTACAGAAAGACACCACCACCTGAATTTTTTTTTAAATCATATTTCAAATATAACACTACATTGTACAGAGAGAGATTTCATAATATATATATAAAAAATGTCATTCTAACAAAACAATATCAAAAGAAAACATAGAACAAAAACTAATACAGATAAAAAATAAAATCGTACGAGGGAGGTGTCAATTCAGACATAATATAAGTCATTTGTTTTTATTACATATAATTTTCCCGATTATTTAAGAGGTCTCAGCTATTAATATAAAATTTGTAACCCGGATGCTATTTTTGTTTCCTAGAGAAGGCATGACCCGCCCTCCTCTCCCTCTGATTGGCTAGTGTCCGTTGTCTTCGTTGGTCTGATTGGTTAGATTTAAATATGAGGTGTAAGATTGGTTAGGATAGTATCGGGATCAGCCAATAGGAGGCCGAGTAGGGCGGGTCATGCCCGTTATCATTTCCGGATCATACATCACATGTATTACAGTGAAATTCAAACTTTTCCTAGCGGTTATCATTGAACAATAACTATGCAACAACAATGTTAAGAAAGTCATGCGAATGCATTTGTTTTAATTGCACAGCATTTCCGGTACGTAGCATATATGCCGTTAGGTAGCTGAGGTATGCTATTGACGCTCAAGAGACGGAGGATAAAGTCATCTCTTACTGGACCTTGATTTTAGTGTTCAACACAAACAGTTTACTCTCCTTTCTACTTTAAGAAAGGCTGTTTGGTAACTTGCTACATTAAAACCTTGTTAACATTTTAACGATCATAGTTTATCTTTTCCTTAACACAGCATTTTATGTTGGACCATAGTTAAGCTGGCGTTCTTGTTTTACTCATGAAGAATCATCACTTGAAAAGACAACCTCTGGATTTACTTTGGTCAAGTTTATCATCATGTTGTCTTACGGTGTCAGAAACGTCCTATCAAGGCGCCTACAGGTATTGAAAACCTCCCAGTGCAGAATAACACTGACCCTGCAGCACAGCAGGAGACACTACAGCACATCATCCACTGATCATTTGGATCAGGTCAGAACTTTGCTGCAGCTCTGCGTGGACAGACACTATGTTTCACCTGGTCAAACTAACACGGAGCTGTTCCAGCGTGGGCTGAGCTGCAGTTATGGACCTCTGGGCATGGAGCTGAGGAGAAGTCTGCTGGAGCAGTGGTGGCACTCTGTGACCAGGTCCACAGCTCAGGTGTTTGGGATCAACACTCTGAGCAGCAGCATCAGCAGGGACACAGCCACAGATGGACGGGGACAACTGAGGGTTGTTGAGTCTGAGCATTTAAAACACATACTTGAACAGCAAGAACTGAGCAGGGAGCAGCTCATCCAGAAGGTACAGACGCTCATTCAGGGGTCTCCATCTCTGAGGACAAACTTTCTACAAGGTAGAGTGCTGTATAGAGACTCACTGTTTGATTGTTATGATACTGGTGCGATATGACAAGTAGCAGCTGCACTAGTATACTGTATGATGATTATGATGGCATGAAGTTTGGTCCTATTGCAAGGAGATGTCAAGTAAGCTGGCAATATAAAAAAACGATATCGTGATATCGGACTAAATATCATCTTAGATTTTGGATATCGTAATACTGCAAGTGTCCTTTTCTGGTTTTAAAGGCTGTATTTCAGTAAGGTGATGTAATTTTCTGAACTTACCAGTTTGTTCTAGTTTTTTTTATTATTTGCTTTTACCCACTTACTCATTGAATCTGCTTTACTGATGATTATTTATCAAATATCTCACTATGTAAATATTTACAAAAGCATCAAAAATCAATCCTACACTATTGCCGTAATATCAGTGATTTATTTGGTAAAAAATATTTGATTTTTTTTTTTTCTCCATATTGTTCAGCCCTGACTGCAAGATGGAGCATGCTGGTTCAGCAAACCTTCATGGTGCTACAGTAAAATGAGAAATAATTGGAAGTCTTAGGTGACTTTCTTGGCCTTGGTTGAGTCCATCCCAGTTCAAGCTCCATCCATCATATCAGTCTATAAACTGAATTTGAACCAAATATCGCATCAGTCCAATTTTGTTAAGGGACAAAGGGATAGCGCAACTCACTTGTGAACATAACTGATGACACCTACCCTCAACTAGTGAAAAAAAATTGTTCTCAGGTGCCTTGGAGCAGGCCATCCCGGCGTTGGCACTGGTAAACAGGAAGCTGCCCTTCGGCCTGGCTGAGACTGGTCTGTGTTTCCAGCCCTCAGATGGCTCTGGTTGGTGAGGCTTCACCTACTGTCTGTCTTTATCTGTCTGTCTGTCTGTGAGTGTATGGACACATACTTGTAAAACGTTTATTCTTGTACTTCAGATTCTCCAGATGAGATTTTGAAATGAGAGCAAATGAATTAAGCTCCTTCATACTCAATATGGCTTGATAAGATTCTATTCATATCACTCGCATCTTATATGAAGACGATTATGTTGACTTTACCAGCAAAAGTTAAATATCTTTTTTAATCATTAAACCCTGTCCACACATTGTTCTGACTGTGGGACACTAGCAATATGTACAACTCACTGTGGAACCTGCCCCTGCTTAAAAAAAAGCATTACTGTGTTTCATAACAAATACAATGAACAGGTAAGTATGTGCGGTGCTACTGCAGTTATAATGTAATGGTTCTATTCTGTCAGCCCCGCTGAGGTCACCCAGACGTCCCTGGTGTGGTTCTGCTCTACTCGTACCTCTTCCCAGTGGCTGGATCACTGGACGCGACAGAGACTGAAGTGGTGGAGGAAAGTGAGTGTTTTTTAATATGAAGGAGTGTTTCAGAGCACTGCATTAAAGGTCCAGTGTGTAGGATTTAGTGGCATCAAGCATTGAAGCTGCATAACTGAATCTTCTCCGGTGTAGGAGAACTATGGTGGCTGATGGGAAAAAGTGAATGGTCCTAGCGAGAGCCAGTGTTTGGTTTGTCTGTTCTGGGCTACTGTAGAGAAAAATATGGGGAATTCCAGCTCCATATGTAGATATAAATGACTCATTTTAAGGTGCGAAAAACACAAGAATTGATATTCTCAAATGATTATACACTAATGAAAACATAGTTATTCAGATATGCATATTAGCTGATATTGTGTAGTGCTAGCTGGAGCACAAAGAGGTTTATGGTCCTATTTTCGTGGGCTTCTTACACTGAATCCAGTCTAGTCTGAAAAGGTCTAAGTAACTTATGACTTCCCATCACTGATACATAGTTTTCTAAGTCTAAGATTCAGTCACTGATCTTCCTGCAAGCCCAGCCCCCCCCCCCCCAGACACTGCTATTACCCACAGAAAGCTGCTGATGTTTTGATGTGTATGTAAGACTTTAGTTCCAAAACTCAACAATGAGATGAGAGGGGGTTTGGGGAGGAGCCAAAGATTGTATCTCAGGTACATGAAATCACGTCTGCCCATGTCTTTCCAGTTTGCCCTGTCTCCATTGGACTTTAGCAGCAGAGATGTCCCAGAGGAGGAACTTGAGGAGGCCGTGTCTCGTGGTGTGAGGATCATCTACAGTTTCCCATGGGGAGAGGAGCCCCTGGAGACGCTATGGAGCAGAGGAAACACGGAGCTGCTGCAGACACACAAAGGAGTCCGTACCAAACTACAGGTCAGTCTGCACTGTACGTCTGAATTTAGCGTCTTACCTGTCAAGCTGCTGTTGCTGAAAAGTCACATACAGGATGTAGAAGCTTTGCAGTTGCAATGTTAACCTTGTCATCCTAGAATAATAAACAAAATAAGATGTCAACAGTAGTTAAAACCATAATACATTGTGGTTAAAAGCACATATAACACAGTTTAGAATTTCATGTAACTGCTTCAGTTTCAGCGTCCTGGTATTAGCATGCTGGCTCACTTTGACACCATCATGACTTAAAGGAATACTTCACCCCCCCCCCCCCCCCAATATGACCATTTATATATTATTTACTTGCCCTGTGTTACGTTGAATTCTTCAAGAAAAGTCTTGAATTGAAGTCATCCAGGTCAGCGTTTGACAAAAGCGAAACTATATCATAACATCCATTTACAAATTCTCACACAACTGCAGTATAATCAGTATAACCTCATTTATCAAGTCGTACGCTCTGCTACACAGTGACAAATACACTTGTCAAAACAACTGGCGACAGATTTTCTGCTATGATCTCAGAATTTACAATATAGTAACCTCTTCAAGTGTCACCATGAGTTTTGTTAACATCATGCAAATCCAGAAGTTCTAACTGTCTGAGCTCTCTGGTTTGCCCTTTAGTGGAATCCTTCAGTAGCTTTAGTACATAGGCTAGTGCGTGAACAGTTCTGTTCATGATGAAGTTGGTTGTCTACATGTATGTGTGGTTAAAAGCAAATATGTCTTCGCCCTTACTGGGACACTTGAATAGGACAAAGCCGTCGTCAATGTTAATACACAGGAGCAGCTTTTCTCTGCTATTGTTGCCTTTCTTCCATGTACTCAATCACACACAGTGTTAATTGTCTTTCTAAACTTGCTTCAGTGTCGAGATGGTCGTAAGTCAGTTCCTCACGTCATCTCAATAACCGGGAACATGGACCGTGGTGTGTTGGCCTTTCTGGCCAACTCGCTCCAGCAGCTCAGGAAAGAAGACAGCAAGCAGAAAGTGCATCAGAGAAAGGTGATGACCCACAGCTGTGCAGACGATTAATATTCCACCTTTTCACTTGACAGTCGCCCTCTCTTTTGTGGTGTGATCCTCTGTCATTGAGTTCTTTGGTCACTGTTGATTTCAGGTTCTGAAGTTGCATCCAGTTTTGGCTCCAGTCAAAGTGGCTTTAGACATTGGCAGGGGAGCCACTGTGGAGCTGAGGCAGGTAAGAAGAACATAATATGAGTGGACATCAGTGAATATTGTTGTTTATATCTTGATCTTTGTGAATCCACTGTAAAAAGTGAGGCAAGTACTGGTTGAAAGGGTTCTTTTTTTATTGAACATTTTTGCTGTGTAGGCATTATTGAAAGTATAGTAATGAATATCTGATTATTCCATAGGTGTGTGAAGGGCTGCTGCAGGAGTTTATGGAGGTTAAGATCTCTGCGTGGCCTGGGTATCTCGAAACTCTGCCAATGTCAATGGAGCAGCTGAACGCAAAGTAAAGTGCAGTTCAGTGTCGTTACTGAAGCAAAGTTGTTCATTAGTACAAGCAGCAAATAAGCAGTGTGTCTCTTGCTGTGGACTGACGTGTGTCTCTGTGTCAATGCATTGTAGGTATGATGAGATGGGAGTGCTTTTCACTGTGGTGATCAGTGAGAACACGCTCGAGAGCGGCCTCCTTCAAGTCCGCAGCCGAGACACCACCATCAAAGAGACCAAGCACATCTCTGAGATCAAGAACTTTGTCTCCAGATACATTTCGGCAGCCGACGACATCTGAATGGACTTTTGTACCTGGAAGAGATGCAAAGCTTAGGCAGCACAACATTCAGACTGTCCTTTTAGTTGCTAAAATAAACTATCGCACATCAACAAGTTAGGGACTTCCCTGTGAGGACTAATGTTACTGAACAGAGCATTTAATGGAGAAGAATTTTCTTCTGAATAACTCCTGGCTCAATGTGACGCAATTAGGAATTGTGGATGTTTGATATGTTTCGGTATATTTGTCTCATGGGTAGCCATCCTGTACCTCGTCTTTAAAGGCTAAGAAGCTATTAGTGAAAAGGAGATGTGTGCATGTACCCCCCCAGATTTCTTGTTATTTGGGTATGACTAATGTATTCTCACTCATCCTGCAGCCTCCTTTCAGTACTTGTTAGACAAAAAGGTAGATGAGTGTGATGAGGTCTGTCACTGTCTGATTTCAACAGGGTGGCATTTACATTAGAGAAGGATTGGAATAAACACATGGTATGGTTATGTCTGTCTTACTTTCTATTAAAATATCCAAAACTTCTCTTTCATATTTGTTTTGTTTTGTTGTTCAATTCAATTTAATTTATAAAGCCCAGTATCACAAATCGTGATGAGTCAGTGTTTCTTTTGAGGCTCAACGAACATTGTTTTTTTTAAGATGCATTTATTTTGGCATTTTCACCTTTATTTGACAGATGACAGAGTAGATTACAGACAAATAGAGGAAGAGAGGAGTTTGACATGCAACTAAAGTCCCAAGGCTGGAATCAAACCCATGACCTTGTGGTAACGTGACATGCGCTGTAACTTCTTGGCTACCAAAGATCTTTCTTAATCATGTGAAAACACTTGAGAGTCTGGCTTCAAGGTCCATTTTACAGCTGTTCATGAGCTTTCAATAATATTACACAGTCTTCATCCTATTTTACATATACTTCTTATAACATGGAATGTGAATTGTGTGGAAGTCAGGTAAAACATGCATGTATAGTCACACTAAAACTGGACCGATAGTTCCTAATATATACAGTACAGGCCAAAAGTTTGGACACACCTTCTCATTCAATGTGTTTTCTTTATTTTCATGACTATTTACATTGTAGATTCTCACTGAAGGCATCAAAACTATGAATGAACACATGTGGAGTTATGTACTTAACAAAAAAAGGTGAAATAACTCAAAACATGTTTTATATTCTAGTTTTTTCAAAATAGCCACCCTTTGCTCTGATTACTGCTTTGCACACTCTTGGCATTCTCTCCATGAGCTTCAAGAGGTAGTCACCTGAAATGGTTTCCACTTCACAGGTGTGCCTTATCAGGGTTAATTAGTGGAATTTCTTGCTTTATCAATGGGGTTGGGACCATCAGTTGTGTTGTGCAGAAGTCAGGTTAATACACAGCCGACAGCCCTATTGGACAACTGTTAAAATTCATATTATGGCAAGAACCAATCAGCTAACTAAAGAAAAACGAGTGGCCATCATTACTTTAAGAAATGAAGGTCAGTCAGTCCGGAAAATTGCAAAAACTTTAAATGTGTCCCCAAGTGGAGTCGCAAAAACCACCAAGCGCTACAACGAAACTGGCACACATGAGGACTGACCCAGGAAAGGAAGACCAAGAGTCACCTCTGCTTCTGAGGATAAGTTCATCCGAGTCACCAGCCTCAGAAATCGCAAGTTAACAGCAGCTCAGATCAGAGACCAGATGAATGCCACACAGAGTTCTAGCAGCAGACCCATCTCTAGAACAACTGTTAAGAGGAGACTGCGCCAATCAGGCCTTCATGGTCAAATAGCTGCTAGGAAACCACTGCTAAGGAGAGGCAACAAGCAGAAGAGACTTGTTTGGGCCAAGAAACACAAGGAATGGACATTAGACCAGTGGAAATCTGTGCTTTGGTCTGATGAGTCCAAATTTGAGATCTTTGGTTCCAACCGCCGTGTCTTTGTGAGACGCAGAAAAGGTGAACGGATGGATTCCACATGCCTGGTTCCCACTGTGAAGCATGGAGGAGGAGGTGTGATGGTGTGGGGGTGTTTTGCTGGTGACACTGTTGGGGATTTATTCAAAATTGAAGGCACACTGAACCAGCATGGCTACCACAGCATCCTGCAGTGACATGCCATCCCATCCGGTTTGCGTTTAGTTGGACGATCATTTATTTTTCAACAGGACAATGACCCCAAACACACCTCCAGGCTGTGTAAGGGCTATTTGACCAAGAAGGAGAGTGATGGAGTGCTGCGGCAGATGACCTGGCCTCCACAGTCACTGGACCTGAACCCAATCGAGATGGTTTGGGGTGAGCTGGACCGCAGAGTGAAGGCAAAGGGGCCAACAAGTGCTAAACACCTCTGGGAACTCCTTCAAGACTGTTGGAAAACCATTTCAGGTGACTACCTCTTGAAGCTCATGGAGAGAATGCCAAGAGTGTGCAAAGCAGTAATCAGAGCAAAGGGTGGCTATTTTGAAGAAACTAGAATATAAAACATGTTTTCAGTTATTTCACCTTTTTTTGTTAAGTACATAACTCCACATGTGTTCATTCATAGTTTTGATGCCTTCAGTGAGAATCTACAATGTAAATAGTCATGAAAATAAAGAAAACGCATTGAATGAGAAGGTGTGTCCAAACTTTTGGCCTGTACTGTATATGACAAATATGCACAGTGGCTTGTTATGGCATTGTTATGTATCACATTTTAAGTTTCATGTCATTATAGATGATGATATGTTGCTCATGCAGGCTTTCAGTGTATTATAATATATTGTCTTATGAGGGGTTTGGTAATATTTCAGTTGCAGCCATTAACATACATGCCTCTATTAAAAGTTATGTATTTCTCCTTGGGAAGAGGGTTTTTTTATTTATTTTTTTATTTAACAGTTTCTTTGTAATCGATTTCTAAATTATTTTTAAGTGCAAGGCTACTTAAACGTGGCGAAAACTACTTGAGTTAGACGTACACTTGAAACAATGGTCACTCATGAGCAAGCAGTAAACACAAGAATGTTACAGAAGGTAAATAAAGCACAAAGTGGTCTGTAGCTGCCGGCAGAGCTAGATGTGTTTGGTATGAATGTTTAAGTTCGCAGCTCCATCAGCAGTTGGATTCTGACCCTGCCCGGTCGAGTATGTGGTGATCCAGGCATCGATCACAGGTTTTGCTGCCACCGTAAGGTTTTCGATACCTCTGTAACCACGTAAGGATGAGTTTCCTCCAACCTGGATCCACAGCTGGAGAGCAGTGTACAGAAGGTTAGGGAAATCAGAATTCTTGGGACATCCTTGCCTCTGTTTGCAGAGTGCAAATGCCCATCCCGACCAATGGCCACCGGGTGCTGCTCCTTGTGCACCCCCAGATGAGGCTGGTGGGTCGATGTATTCGACAAAAGCCTCGACTTTACTGAGCTCATCTATCCCAGTGCGATTTCTGATCATATTGCTGAGATCTTGCCAGGGAAAGTCGTGGAAATGTTTGATTGCACGTACGGTTGTCACAATGCCGGTCAACATCTGAAATTCTGTTTGCTGGCATGCCTTCGCCAAGTACGGAGAGACTGGTCTCAATGACTGCTCCAACGCAGAAAACATGTCCTGCACTTCTTGGGAAGTCTGCTTTTGTTGGCTCCAGTGCATACTCAGAAAGTCCCAACCCTTAATTACCATGTTACGAGTGAAGTCAATGTTGTCAACATGAATCTCACGTCTAGCTTCAGCAATGACCTTTCTGAGCCTTGTGGTCGTGATGTTGCCTCCACTGGTAAGAATGGTAACTCCCAGGACCAGCATGCCCATAATATCATTTCGGCGCACTGTGCCTTTCTGGAGGCTTAAGGCAAATACGAGTAGGTACTCCAGTATGGCCAGTATATTCCCCGTCCGGATGGGCATGGCAGCACCAGTTTGCATGTTCAAGTTGTGGTACCCAGCCAGTGCCCACGGGTGGAGCTCATTGGCAGCAGCTACCGGTTGTGATCCCTGGGGTTGGTTATCAGGCGTACTTGCGCTGAGCACGTACGTTTCCCAGCACGTACATCAGTGATCCACACAGCCCAGTGAGCTGGGTTGATGCAGATAAGCCCGTTTGCATCTGGTTGAACCGGAAAGCCAACGGGCCAAGGATTCCAAAGTCCATTAACCTCAAGTTCGAAGGGAACAGTGATATCATCTACATCCATCGCATTGGGCCCGAAGGACTCGATGATCAAATGACGAAGTTGGTTCTCATTCATGTACATTTTGTTGTCAAGAATAGAAAGTCCTCCTGCCACAGCACTGAGGGATATTACTGCCTGTATCAAGTCTGGGTTCTGGACCATTCGTTCGTCTCGGAGAGCACGACCCTGCTGGCGAGCGAGGATCCCTCTTGCAAGTTGATTAACATGTCCTCCTAGTGAGTTGTGTGGAGGGAGTAAACGCATCAATTGACTTAACCCACCTCCTCGCAGCATGGCTAAACCTCCCAAATGAAAACTCATTGAGACCAATTGCACTGTCAATGTAGAAGAAACTACAAAACAAGCCAAAGAGTTTTAAAACTCTGAGATTTCTTTGATATCTGCCTCTATCAGATATTTCCCTGTGGAAGCAACCTGCGCCAGTCTATGATTTGCACATTTGAGTAGATGATGACTGATGGGCAGAAAGTAACGAACAGTATTTTTCAACGACTCTTTTTAGTGTTATGTATGTACTGGATCAGGCTGTCTAACATCAGAGTGTTTATGCATCCCCAACTTTTCCCAGTCACTGTAAATGCACCGCTCATGCTGCCTGCTACGGGGAGTGAACAAGAAGCTGTTAAATCAGGCTCAAGTCGAGACCTCCGCCCGCAAACGCCAGTAGTGCATTCATGTGCTCCTCGGATGGTCAGTCCTCTAACTTCAGTCTGTTCATGAGCTTTTAGTTGTAATTTGCAAACAGCATGGATGCTACCAAGAAGATGTGTTGTATATTATCGCTCAGAATGTTTAAACATTCATTGGTAATGAATCACAAAAAGGAAACGGATCAGGTGAGTGATGAAATTCGATCAGAAACAAATTTTTCAGATTATTCCGACACCAGATGAATGCAGCAGAAGGCTTCAAACACTGCTGCTACTTGCCCCTCAAAGAACATTGTAACATCATATTGAGCATACATAGCCTACTAGATACAAGCAGGGTTCTGAATTAATGCATTATAATGAGCACTTTGTCTTCATTAATTTGAACATGGCCTATACAATACAATAAGACTGTTAAACACAAAGGTGTCAAACATACGGCATGGGGGCCAGAACCGGCCCACCAGAGGGTCCAATCCGGCCCTCTAGATAACTTTGCACACCTAATGTTGATGCACATGTGAGGGCTGAGAGGTTTCAGGAGCAATTTAAACAGTGAGCAGATACTTCATGTAAAATATTGCCTCAGAGGCTTTTCTACTCTGACCAGAACACAGCTCTCTGAAATAACATAAGTACTTTCTATGGTCATATTTAAAGATTTTGAACACTGTGCAAACTATTGTCAACCAGCAGCTTCAGTACAAAAGAATCTGTATCAGACTAATATCTTCAAACAATATTACAGGAACCCTGCTGCTGAGGCACTGACAAAACTTCAGATTGTAAGGCAGGGGATGACTTAACATGCTTCTTCTATAGCTTCCGTTTCAGTGGGTAATTATGAAAATAGTCACATGTAATGTCAGTGAATAGTAGACTGGCTGAATGTGGAAAAACGTAGACATACTGTTGAATTTGCACATGATTTTTCTTTCTTCTTCGTTTGGTAAATGGGTGAAAGTTTTTGGAATGAAACAAAAATTCTAAGGGGTTGATATTTATAGGTTATTATGCAGTGGTTTCAGGGGTCATGTCCACTTGAGATCAAAGTGGGCTGTATTTGGCCCCTGAACTAAAATGAGTTTCACACCCCTGGTTTAACACCTCCTGAATCCAGTCACACACACAGTGCGGCAGTAGCTCAGTCCATAAGGACTTGGGTTGGGAACCGGAGGGTTGCCTGTTTGAGTCCCCGTCCGGACCAAAATATGGAGCGTGGACTGGTGGCTGGAGAGGTGCCAGTTCACCTCCTGGGCACTGCCGAGGTGCCCTTGAGCAAGGCACCGAACCCCCCAACCCAAGCTTGGGGCGCCTGACCAAAGGGCAGCCCCCTCACTCTGACATCTCTCCACTTTGTGCATGTATAGGTCCTGTTTGTGCATGTGTGTGTCTTTCAGACCTGTGTGTAATTGACAAGCAAGAGTGAAAACATTGAATTTCCCCTCAGGGGGATTAATAAAGTGAATAAACTTAAACACTCACAAACATCACATTGGCCACAACTGGACTGGACTGTGGAATGTGTTTGCAATTGTAATTTGATTTTTCATTTCTATTTATGAGCTTATTTTAACTTATCTTATTTTATGTCTATTTTAATGACTAGTAATACATTGAAGTGAGGTTTTGCGGGTGAGAAGCATTAGCTGTTAATGGTGCATACTATAACAGAGTGTCAAGAAGCAACTGACACCATATTTCGTAAAAAGTATCTGAACATGAAAGGTTTGATATATGAACATTTAGCCTTTAATGGAATCGATACTGTGAAAAGAATCGTACTGCCCCTGAGCCCTTCAATTTGTTCTCTTCTATGGCTCTGGACTGCCCATCACAAGAAAACGTTTCAACTAAGTCTCGCGACATTTTAGTGTGGCTTTGCCCCTCCCTGTGCCGTCATTGGTCCCTGGCTCTCCGTCTGACTGAGCATGTGTATGTGCCGCTTAGCTGTTAGCATTTAGAGATGGCCGCAGACAAGCAAAACGACGCCAAAGTGTCCTCCGTGGATGAAAATAAAGAAAATGCTCCGGATGGGGGTCTTGGACTGGAGAGTATCCTTCCCAGCACCAGTCGTGTAGCGGCGGTTTTGTTCTTGCTCCGGTGAATCTGTGTTAGGCTCAGAAGCTAACGTTAGCTTGCTAGCTAGCTCGGTTAGAGGATAATGTTAGCCTGCGTTAGGCTACGTGTCATACTGAAGCAGGCTGTCAGTGGCAGGCTTAAAAACAGACTTACGTGGCTTGTCAAAAACTATATTTGTAGTCTTAGGACCTTAAATTAACTAAGAATGTTTGTTAATGCGTGTTGCTGTAGAAATGTTTATTTGTTCACTTAAAACTTTTGTAACCTTTGAGTTTCAGTAGCAGCTGTGTTGTCGTTCCAGCAACACTTCACAGCATTACAGTCAGAGCGTCTGGGTCTGTATGTACAGTGCTGATATGACTGTTATATTCATACGTGAATATGAATGACAGATGTTGAGTGTCATGTATGTGTAAGACATAGATGAGGTTGTCCCTTAACATTGATTCCCAGTTTTGCAAATAATCAAGGAGTCCCAGCAGCAGCATGGCCTCAGGCACGGAGACTACCAGAGATACAGGTGAGCTGTGCTCAGCCATACATGGCACATAAACTTGCACCAACTGGACCATAGCTACAGAGATGTGTGTGGTGACATGTCCAGTGTTGAATGACTGTTCACATGGAGGTGCACACTTTTTCCATGATCACAAGGTTTTCATATAGTGTAACTGTTTGCTTGTTATGTAAATTGACCACTCTGTCAGTGACATTTTTCCAATTTCCTGTGTATACAATACAGTATTTTATATTGGATACCAAATTGTTGTTTTATACACTGAGAAGAAGCTGTTTGCATGGACACATCTGCTGCCATATTATTCACAGGAGACTGCTGCTGTACAAATAGCTTATACTTAATTAACCACACTTGTACAATCAAATGTGATCAAGTACAACAGTAAAATTGCAATGCAGTGTATTTTGCACACATGGTTGTCATAACTTTAACTCAAATGGCTCAAACAAGAAATCCAGAAGGAGAATAACAAGTCTTTCTAGACAATTTAGTGTAATAGTTAAAAAATAAATAAATAAATAAATAAACAAAACAAAAAACCTGCAATTACATTGGAGTAAATGACTTGACTACTGCATTGTTATCATATCTGTTGTGTGAAAGCAAGATAAAATGTTTATGTAAGTCTTCATTTACTGTAAAATAACCATCTCTGTGTACCTGTTTTCAGGGGTTACTGCTCCCGCAGACTGCGTCGCCTGCGCAAGACTCTTGGCTTCAAGATGGGCAACCGACACAAGTTCATAGGGAAGAAAATAACAGTCGAAATGCTTTCTGACAGCAGGTAAGGAATCGAAAGTGTGAGCTGTACATTCATGTGCATTTAACTAGCTCTTACACAGTATGTAACAGTTTTACACACAGAAACTGTGTTTGATTAAGTGTAATAAAAGTACATCACAGAGGAATTTGGTCAGTTTTTACCAGTATGTAGTGGCTTGTTGTCTGCATTAGACATGAGTCTGCAACTGGCTTGGTACACCTTACTAGAAACAACAGAACTGAAACAGACCTTGTAATGAATATTTTTGCTGAAGATAATTTGCTGCCTCTGTTGACTTTGGATATGAATGTGTCCACTAAAAATGGTGAAAATACAACTGATGCAATGACCTCTCCCTCTTCAGGTATCTGTTGCTGGTTTTGATGGAGGCTGAGCGTGCATGGAGTTATGCCATGCAGCTGAAGCAGGAGGCCAACACAGAGCCACGTAAGCGCTTCCACCTGCTGGCACGACTACGCAAGGCTGCCAAGCACAGCGAGAAGCTGGAGAAGCTCTGTGAGAGCCCTCGTGTTGACGCCAAGACCAAACTTGAGGCACAGGTACGCACGACTCAGTCACCTTCAGCCTGCTTTTAAATTCAAAGTGAATGTGTATAGAATATTTATGTCCAATGAGATTGCAACAGTTTCAGAAGTGTTCTCAACCTGTCGTATTTTGACTGTACACTATTTTTGATTGTCGCATGCTCTATATATGAAACAAAATTACTAACAAAGTTGATAGGTAGGATTTATTATTTAAAGCTGTGTTATAGGGAGCAAAATTCTCTAAATCTTACAACATCCACTTCAGAAGGGCTTTTATATTTTATTTCAGGCCTACACAGCATACCTGACTGGTATGGTGGAGTTTGAACTGCAGGAGTGGAAGCTCGCCATGGAGGCCTTCAACAAGTGCAAGTCAGTTATAGCGTCAATACAGTTTCTTTATACACTGGCAGAATAAGTGACTGTGTGTTTGTCATGTATGTGTTTATATGACCTTTTGGAAATTTTAAACAATCCCATTTTTGTCTTGTCAGGACCATCTATGAGAAGCTGGCCAGTGCTTTCACTGAGGAGATGGCAGTTCTGTATCGCCAACGTGTGGATGAGATATCACCCAACATCCGCTACTGTGCTTACAACATTGGTGAGTAACATATATGGGTGGGGTGAAACAAGATGGCGGCTGTGTGGCTTGCCCCGGTACAAGCTCTGTTTCAGTGTCTTGTACTTCTGTGTACTTCATGTGTTGATAAATCGTGACCTCTCACCAACACAAATAGTTGTACCACACTAGAACTTCATGTCAGTCCTGCATATGGCGTGTGAATTTTGTTTTATGTTGTGTGACTGATGTGATGTTAATGTTGTCTATGTTTGTTGTAAACGACTATGTATTGAGCTTACGCACCATGCTGTACACAAAGCAAATTCCACCAACTGCTGCCATGTGGTCCTCAATAAATGATTGATTGATCCCCTTCAACATAATTGACAGCCGTCTTAGACTCACTTAAGCATTCTGAGACATTGTTCAGATGAACTCTGTAACTGAATTTTTTTCTCTGTCTGATTGTAGGTGACCAGAACGCCATCAATGATTTGATGCAGATGAGACTGACAGGTGGAGGAGGAGGCATGATGGCTGAGAAACTAGAGGTGAACATACAGAAGTCAGACAATAGTTTATTTGCTTGTATTATCTTTCATATATTGGTGATGCCAATGTCAGGGGTGGAACACACACCTGTTCCTCAAATTTAAATTTAATCTCATTAAAAAGTAAGCTGAGTAAATGTGTGTGCATATGTTAGTATAACTTCAAACAAGATTGAATTACTCATTGATGAAATCCAAAGATGTCTTGGCTCTTGTGGATCAGAAAATCTGTTTTATAGATATATTTAAAAAAAAACGTTCATTTCTTTTTTTAATTCTTCTCAGGCCCTGATCACTCAGGCAAGAACTAAGCAGGCAGCCACCATGAGTGAGGTGGAGTGGCGAGGGCGAACGGTGCCCGTCAAGATCGACAAGGCCCGCATCTTCCTGTTGGGTCTGGCAGACAACGAAGCTGCTATCGCTCAGGTCAGTATTTTGTCAGTTTACCTGCTTTGTAGGGGGTCAAAACAAACTGTGTTGCCAGCAGCTCTTAAAGGTCCTGTGTGCAACATTCAGAACAATAATATAGCAGCAAACACCTCGTTGCTATGTAAAGATACGGCAGAGAATGTAGCTGCGCGAGTTCGATGTGTGTTGTGATGTGAGCTTCTTTGTGGTTTGTTGTGGTAAGCTTGTCTGGCCACGCGTGCATGTTAGCGCATGTATGTATCCCACTTACTAGCTCATCACTGCCAATTTGCACTGCGCTCATACAGTAGTTAGTGCTGATATTGGAATGCTATCATCGCGGAAGCATGGCGCCCACGCCACACTTCCCCCCGATTAATACCATTAGCTCTATCAGCAATGTTGCCGTTGTTTTATGCTGTTTATGGAGTTAGCACTGCTAGCTGCTAGCCACCAACTCAGCCAAATATGTCCAGGCAACTCGTATGCACTGACTTTCACATAGAACCCCTTTGAATATCATTACATGCCAGTACTTAAAACATACATACATGTTTGGATGTCCCTGTGTCCTATTAGTCTAAAGCCCACATGATACTTCTTGAATCCATGTAGTTTCAAGTGTAGTATTAACACAATCTTTAATACTTCCACTTTTTATGTCTTAACACCCATTTAATTGCAACATCCTGATTCAGTTCAACTTGTTGCAAGTCAATCTCCCTTGCTCTATCTTCAAGGTTCTGTCTGTGTCTCCATCTTTATTTCTAAAAAATACCTGCTGCATAGTTTACGACATTCTCTACACATTGTGGTCTCAATGCTTCATTCTTACCTACCTAGTCACAGTGTAGTCTAAGAGCGCATTCACACCAGGATAGTTCGGGGGACTTGATTCAATTGGGTGGGGAATGCTGACAAATTTCACACCTTCATTTGGTTTGGTTCACTCTCAAACTGCACTTTTTCAAGCGGACCAAACCGCCTGGACAACGTCACGCAGTTACAACAGCTGCTTGTTAGGGGGCGGTATTGCTCGAAACGACCACTGACCAGGAATAAAAAAGCGTGAGGAAGAAGAAAACCTGGCTCATTGATTGGCCAGGACTGAAAACGGAAATCCACTTGCACTGTTGGCTTTGTTTGTTTGTTTTCTCCCGAAAATGCACTGCGCTCTACGTCTCTTCCTTTTTTGGTTCACTTCCTCTCTTTGGTTCACTGGGTAGCCTGTTTGCATTTCCTACTGAAAGCGAACCACACCAGGGTTCATTTGCAAGTGAGCTGAGACCCCCAGTTTTCAAGCAGACCAGGGTTCGCTCGTTTGGTCCGCATCAGAGTTCGAATGAGCGTTCGCACCACTCGAAACGCACCAAACTATTCCGTGGAAGCGGACCAGGGCTCATTTAAAGCAGACCAAATAGTACCAGTGTATGTGTCCTAAATCGTTAGCTTATGCCACATACAAAAGCAAACTATAGATCAACACTGTCATGTGAAATCTGCAGCCTCACAGTAACAGTTTTCTGATGGCAGTATGTTTTTTGTTGTGCTGAATCAGAAAATGCTCTCTGAAGGGTGTCCACTTTGAACTGGTGGATTTTAAATGCTACACCTCATAAACTCTGCTTTGTTGGATGGTTAAGACCCTTGCTCCTCAGTTTTTCATAGGTACACATGCTGTCCCATGTCCTTAACTTCCCTACCAGTGTGCACATCTGTCTGGCATCAAGATGTCAATTGTAAAATCTCAAAATGGGCGTTTGAGCACAACACCTCCTCCTTACATCAGTCCATGCAGTTTCTTAAACTTTCAGTAGGTGGCACCCTCCTCTTTACTGTCTTGCCTGTCCCCTCTCTGCCGCCACAGCTCATTCCTCCAGTCTTCTTATGCCAGAAGACTCAGCACACCCTGCGGACACACCTGTCACACCCACAGCCACTCAGGTCTCTGGCATGCAGCCTCTGTCATTGCACAACTGCATTCTGTGCATTTCAGCCCACACATGAATATGGGGCTACACCCAGCAGGTCTCTGTGGACAGATTAGTATTATCTCAAAACACCTTTCAGTTTCAAATGGGCTCTTCTGGGACTCAGCTGTAGTGTTGCAGTCTATTGTTGAGCTAATGGTGGCTGTAACTTTATGTGAAGCTACTGAAGCTGAACTATTTTGTTTTTAAGACTGCGTGACCTACTTAATTAAATGACATCCTCATCAGCTATCTTTGTAAATGATAGAATAAATGTTGTAAAATTAGCAATGTTTGGTGCCATTAGTCCCAGATTGCTCAGTAGAAAGTAAGAGTATGTCACACCAGCACCTCAAGTTTCTCTAGTGTCACCCTGATCCCCAGCTGTTGGCTTCTGGATACAGGAACACCATATTGGGCCATACCACAGTCCTAGTGGAAGAGCTCCGTCGACTCCTCCTGTCTCTAATCAGTTTATCCGTCCAGCCCTCCCTCTGAACAAGAGAGGATGCTCAACCGGTTGAGCCGGTCACGCTAGGCGTTGCCAGGTTGTTGGCACGAGAGTGTCGCACTAAATAACATCAGTCTTCTGGGTGGATGAGAGCAGCCGTATGACCTGTTTATTATCAGTTATCACTACGAGGAATTCTCTCGTAACATTCCTCCACTGTGTTTCTACGTAGAGGGTTTTTCTTTTAAGGTGAAGATGTGACAATACTGTCATCCATAAAGGTGTTAAACAACGTTAAGTTGTTCAGAAAAAAATGATACTGTAGCAACATTTCTCATGTCATTAATTCTTAGATTTGCCAACATACAGTAATCCAACATGGCCTCTTTCTTTAAATATGAACATGGTATGTCCTGTTGACATCTGAGACTATCATAGAGTAACACAGGCCCATTGTATGAGCGTATCGATGAAAGGAAGGTGAGGTGAAGAACAATCCTGTCATTCACAAAGATGTGAACCCTGAAACTCCAGTGTGTGACTGCTGGTGAGTTGTGTGCAGGAATGTATCGGCAGCCTGCTGGGCCACATACCTTTGCCTCTCACCCAGTTTGGCAAAGTCACATCCTGCTTATACTGTTGCTCTCTTCTAAATGGATGAAATATTTGTGTGTGCATGATTGACTTTAATTTGTGCAAGTGTAGCTTTAATCAGGTGGAAGATGGTTCTAAGTCTGACTGTTAAGATATTTAGGCCAATATGTCTACGTCTTTCTTGCTTTTATATTTATTATTTTCCATCTTTTAAGACATTTGTTGTTGTTTGTGTTTGTTGTAACCACTCAAAGTAGGGGACAATATTTGTTTCTATGGGCTACGGGGCAGGTTTGGTGTCGAAAATGTAACTGTTTCCTCCAAGTTCACAAAGAACACATTAAACCAAAGTTGTCCCCTCCCAAATTCCTCTGGATGTTAAACCTGTTGACATAGTTTCATGATTCATTTTTCTTTCTTAAATCCCTCTGCACCTTTTGACATTTCATAACTGTAGCAGAATTGCACCATGGCTTCATATAAGGCACTGATGCATCACGCATTTTTATTAGACTGTACATTTGTAAAGGATGAACTGATATGCCGGGAGGTCATGAGAACTGATGCATATGTACTAAGTAAATGCCCAAATTCTGAAAACATGACGGTACTCATTTTTCTCTGGATCTGACGGGGCATCATATGTCCCCAAGTGGTTTAGTCTGCCGGTAGAAGCCAAAGGAAGACGGGGACAGGTGCAGCTGCAGTGACGGCTCCACCACAAAGTGTTTTGGTTTTTTTTGTTTTGTTTTTTTGGGAGGCCAGCATATTTTGTTAATGGAAGCACCCTGTGTTTACGCTGTACTACAAATGCTAGCAGCGTCTAATCTCAGAGCGTTTTTTTGTTTTTTGTTTTTTTTTTTTTTTGGTCTTCCAGTCGGCCTTCCAATCACATTGTAGTTTTCTGCGGAGACTCTGCTCTCTGCCTGTTGTTACATATTTTCTGTTTTCAGGACTTTTATGGGTGTGTACCCCCACAGCTCTCAGGTGAGGTCGCGGCTTTATAAAAAGCTAGCGACCAGGTGCGAAGGAGTGAATCGGGATGTCGGCTTTTACATTGACTTTCACTGGCGAGCGTGTTAACTGTCAGTAACCAACAAACCTGCTTAGTATACCTTTTTAAATGCTGTTTTCTGATCTGCTTAGTTAATTTGCTGTAGTGAGCAAATGGTAATGCATAAACCTACTACTACTGCTGATGGTGGTACATCATCATATCCTGCATGTGTTTCAAATGCATTTTAATGTGAAGGCAATATTAATTTTTGTCATTATGAAGCAGGAAGCATGGTTGGTGTTAAATAGTCATTATGTTCCACTATAGATGTTGATTACTGTTTCTGTTGTGCAGACAGCTAATGAGGAGACCAAAGAGCATCTGTATGAGACCCTGCTGGCCGAGTGCAGAGACACCATCCAGGCTGTGAGAGAGGAACTCAAGAGTGAGGCGGTAAGGTTCAAAAGTTGAGATATTTCGGTGGAGAGGGCTGTGAGTTTGTATTTAGGACCTAGATGTTTGCTAACAGATAATAGGCATCAATTTGATTTTCATCTTACTAAGTGAAGACGTGATGTTAAAACAATAATGTAATTTTTAAAAAAAATGTTATTTATTGCTTGTCTTTGTAGAAGCAGCGAGAGAGAAGCTCTGATGCTGACAGTGGCAAGGTGTCCAACCTGCAGTTCCTGCACAGGTAAAAGAAACACGTCTACTTGAAAGGATCAGACTTCACATATTTTCTGTCTTTTGAGAAAGCTGCTGTGTCAGGTCATGTCATCATGTTGTCTGGCTTTAACGAACCATTAGTTTCATCCACCAGTTCATTTCTCCATTCATTATTTTTGACTACATTACCAGAAAACGTGGCAGTTAGTACATTTTGTTAGGTCAGCGGTCAAAAACCCAGAGATATTCAGCTACGATCATGTATTGCAAAGAAAAGCACAGTAACATATACAGTACATAGGCCTTACCATAAATAAGTTTACGCCCTCTGATAATTCTGTTACATTTATCCACTCAATAAGTAAATAATAAATGTGCTGTTGGTCTCCTCCCAGTTACCTGACCTACATCAAGCTGTGTACATTGGTGAAGAGAAATGAGAGCATGGCCCACACTCTGCAGGCTAAACTGAAGGAACCGGAAGCCGACGAGAACAAGAGAGGGCCCCGTCCACAGGACCTCATCCGCCTCTATGACATCATCCTGCAGGTAAACGTCTGGGCATAAATATATTGTTATCCTTTTAATCATAAGGCTATCCGTCTGGAGTAGTAGTTCAAAAATGAAGATAGATGGTTTTTTTCAGCTCACAATGACAAAACAGATTCACTGCTTTATGTCCATTAGTCGTCCATAAAAGCTGCATTTATTTAAGTTAGAATAAGTAGTAAGAAAGTGGCTCTTAGTTGCCAGTTACTCGCAGTAGCTGTGTGAGAGTGATGAGTTGTTTGATTTGTGTTGCCACCAGCGAAGGGATGTGTACTTTGCCTTGTTTGACTGTCTCTGTCACGGTGTAAGCTTCTGTTTCTCCTGTTCTTCTGTTTCTCCTCGTGTTCACTTCCTGCCTCCCCTTTTACCTCCCAAACATTCTTCTGTTTGTCTGTCTCTCCAGAGTCTGGCTGAGCTCTCCTCCCTGCAGGGCCTGGAGGATGACCACACCTTCCAGAAGGAGGTGTCCCTCAAGATGCTGGTATACAAGGCCTACAGGTCAGACATTTTTGGGTTGCAACCTCCTAATAAAAAAAATACAACTAAGATTCAAATAGTAAGGTGTTGTCTGGAAACCTTTTAATGTGCTTGTAAGGCAATTAATGTTCAGTGCTGCCATGTATTAGTATGACATCCATGAGCCCATAATGTACTCTTGCAGCTGCTGTCCTCTTGAAGTCATTTCTCTTTTTCTTTGAATAAATACATACACTCATGTGGTCCTTCCGTCTGTACCTTCACAGGTGTTTCTTCATAGCTCAGTCTTATGTGCTGGTTAAGAAGTGGAGCGAGGCGCTGGTGCTGTATGAGAGGGTGCTGAAATACGCCAAGGAGGTTCAGTCTAAGGCCAAGAGCCTCAACAACAGCCTCAAGGTTGGTCATAGAAAAACACACACAAGCACCACAATTAAAAACATCAGTTCACCAACACTTGTACTCGACCAGAAACATGACTGTTGTATCTGGTTTCTGCAGGATCTCCCTGATGTTCAGGAGCTCATTGCCGAGGTCAATGCTGAAAAATACTCCCTTCAAGCTGCTGCTATTTTAGGTGAGTGCACCCTTTGAACTAACAGTTATCTAGCCAGCTCATTTACTTATACCATATGAGAACCTATTTAGTCCCATTCTTCTCTTTTCTGCCTCATTCTGTGTAAAAACCTGTAGGAAATGTTTGTGTTTCAGATACTGATGAGACTGCTGAAGTTCCCACTCAGCAGCAGGTGAAAGACAACACGGTAAGAGGCCAAAATCAAGAGACACGCCACACCATTTCATTTTGTTTTATTTTTTAAGGGGCTGCTGTTGTGCTCATTGAAGGCTCTTTCTATCTGTTGGAGAAACTGCCAACCAATGAGAGTTTAGTAGGCAGGATTAAGAATGTCTTTATTCATAGCTAGCTAAATGGCAACCAAAAAAATAACGCCACAGTTCAGAAAAACATGACATTGATGCAACTGTAAAGGCTTTTTGTAGGTGGACTTGCATAATAACAACTCTTAGATTGGTATTTAGTTTCTGTGATTATCATGAAAACGTTAACTGCTTACGCGCCAGCTGAAAACGTGATGACAATGATTAGTAAGAGCAAAACAAAAATAAGAGATAAAGCTAAAGTGAATACAGTGTCAGGCAGCATTAAGTGAAGTGCATAGCTATTCTGCCTGATTATCAGGCTATCAAGAATGTTACACAAAGCAGTAACAACAAGCGAACAACATCATGCCAAATTTGTTTTACCCTGTGTCTTCTGAAAACTGTCTAGACACAGGTAGAACAGGTAAGATGATGGCTTTAGGTCAAGGGGATTTCATTGTGCCTTGTGGTTGTACCAGCTACAAACAGGGCATACAAGTAAGAAAAGCCTTGGTTGTCATCACAAGAAAGGACACAGGATGCCAGTTGATGTCTTTCAAGGTCTTCACAAAAGAGTTGTGTTTACAGCAGCATGCCACTCTCCTCTACTCTCACTCTGTTGGTCATATTGTAACACCGTGTCTAACTGAACACGATGCAAATGAGAGAGCGAATATATCAGATTGTGTCAGTGTTTCCCAATGAAGATGTCCTAATGTGCTCTGTGTGTCAGCGAACAGGCTAAGTGGTATGTTGCTTGTTTGAAAAACTGCTCACCCTGGCTCTAATTTGGTGAAGCTTCACACACCTCTGATCTTTTTGCAAGCAACGGCAAGTCCTTGCTTCAGCCCGCTCAGGGCTTGATAGACTTCCTGATTGTTGTTCACAGTGTATCTGGACACTTTTGCGCTCCAGATGCCTGAATTCACTCATCAGTGTATTTTAGGAAGAGGTGTAAAACTCTTGAGGTCAGACCAATCAAAATAACAAATGACAATCTTCGACCATGACAAAAACATTCAACCGTCATATGTTTTCCGAATCCCATAGTTTTGATATGCTGGATGTCTGAGTTATTCATGGTTTGTGATCATCTGTGAATATATAATGCTCACTTTCTTTCTTTTTCTTCCTGAATGCAGCCCCTCTGCAACCGCCTTGAGACCTTCCGCTTGGATCCCACTCTCGTTGGAAAGCAGCCCAATTTGGTCCAGTTCCCTCCCGACTTCCAGCCAATCCCCTGCAAGCCTCTGTTCTTCGACCTTGCGCTCAACCACGTGGCCTTCCCACCCCTGGATGACAAGGTGGAGCAGAAGGGCAAGGGCGGTCTCACCGGCTACATCAAGGGCATCTTTGGCTTTGGCAGCTAAATCAGTCCCGCAGGCTTCAGTTTCTACAGTAGAGCCACGAGGCCCCGAGTTTACCCCAAACAACCAGACTTGGGTCAGTTGTTAATTAGAATAATTAAAATTACTTTTACGTTTTGAATTAGTGCCTAAGTGCAAGAGGGGTGGAGTTTGCAAATCTGAGGAAGGCAGACTGAGTCTACTCTTCTATAATCTTTCTTGGAAGATTAATCCAATCAGTTTCAAGTAGCAATATGACCCAAGTTCACCTGCCATCTTTAGTAATAACATCAGGCTGCATGGGTTCCTAGTATAAAGGCTCCCTCCTTAATTTGAGCTGTGGAGGTGTCTGTGACTTTCAGGTTTTACAAGTTACCCTGCCTTGGTCTCCAAGTACAGCCAAGTTGTCAATCTCACAGTCCTGTTAGAGTAAAATACACCACTTAGGCATCATTAGTAGTTATCCTCTTTTATTCAGTGTTACGTAAGCGCCTTCATGTAATTACGTGTCATTTTTGTCTGTATGTGAGTTGTTTTCAGCATCGTTTCTTAAAATTTGCAAAGTGCAGTTTTGATACAGCAGCTACTTTGACTTTAAAAACAAAGTAGCGCTCCTCTAATAGTATAGATATCCTGTGACATGTAGTCCAACAAACTGAAGCCGTTTTATCAATCATCACAGTTTTACAAGACTTCAGCTGTGTCCACCTTTGTTGTGGTCTCGCCTGCTTTTGACGGTACATTAAGACACCAATTTGTGATTCAAAACTTCACTTTGTACACTGACATCACAATACACTGAAAGATGAGAGCTATAGGGTGGAAATGCAGCAATAAACTGGATTTGGTTTGCTGTCAAAAAGCACAAGAAGAAAGATATCTTGCCACCCTTGTGGTCCGTCTTTTCTAAGTGGCTTCTACTGTGTGAAGTCATGTGAGCAGTACTGTTACCTTCAAATGGATGAAGACTAAAGTAATGAGAAGAATTTGGATAAAGCTTTGAAGTTTTAGGTGCATCAACAGGACGATGAAAGACAAAGCCATGAATCAAATTGTGAAATGTTGTTTTTCTTCAAACAGTGAATGATTAAATATTGTCAGCTGCAGCCTGCAGAGGTAATGCTGTATATGTTGTCCCGTATGACATTCGGCCCTAAACTTGCATTATTTTCGAGAAGGGTCCAACTGCTTCAACACGTCTAGATAGAAGCCTCATTTTTATCACCTCAGTGTCTGTTGTTTTCAAGGCACATTTTCTACAGAAGGGTTTGCTGGCTGATGACTGTGACGTAACAGTGCAGCTCCTCAAACTACTTAATTCATGTAATGTTTTTATTTTTACATTTTGATTTGCATTTCAGCAACATAAATGTTGCAGTAGACATTCAGGAAGTGAAGGAGTTCTTAGCAGCCTTTCATTCATCACACCACCACACCTGTTTGTCCATCACTAGTAGGCTTAAAGTGTTTTCATCACCAACGACATGTCTATGGACATCCTGTAATGCTAGAAAAATATTTTGTTTTTTGTTGCAAACAGCTGAAGTCGCTCATTTTGTCTGACCTTTTTAAGGGACCTGGTTTGCCTGTGATACCTGGTAAAACACTATCTAGAGGACTGTGTCAGTGTCACTCTCCTTCTCTGACATTTCACTGTTTTGCTTACTAATTTTTATCAGTGTCTTCAGTTTAAATCATTGTTTTTTTTCCCCTCAGTGTTTTATGTTATGAATTGAGAAGGATGCGCTGGAATAGTTCCAGTACTTTACCTCGAATTGACCTGGAAAACAATTTGTCATGATGAATAATTGTTTGAAACATAAGTGGAAAGAGAAATGACATGATGAGAATGTATGATTTGATTTAATTTCCAGGCGTACGATTAAAATATATTTGCACCAAATGCTGCGTACCTGACATTCTTCATTCACTTCTGTGGACAATTCAGTGACATTAGTTTTAACTTAAGGTGAATACCATCTTAATAGTAATTCCAATGTTATTTCCATGGCCCAGGAAAGTTAGATCAATATTTGTGAACACAAGCTACTCTCTCTCAAAGCCAGAAACCAGAGAAGATGGATAGATAGACTAAGCACAAAAGTAAGGAAATTTGTGTTTGGTAGATTATTTCTTTGTTTTAACAATGCTTCTTGGCAATAAATCTTATACCGTTGGAAAGCCTGTTTATTTTCCTTTTAAATGGTGGCACATTTTTAAGGAACATGCATTTGTGGGATGAGCAGCAGAGCTAAGTGTGGTTTGTGCCCATGAAAAATTTGCCAAATCCTCTCTGCCAATGCCAAACAGCTTCCTGTTTTTTTGCTGTTGCTATTGACTCTTGTTTTGAGCTTCTGGTACCCCCAGGTGCTGACAATCAGGTGCCAATCAGGCACCTGATTGTCAGCACCTGTGAGCATGGGCCCTGCTATAGTGGTCAGTTGGTGTCTGCTCCAAGAATCGGCATGCCACGTTTGACTGATCTGGATAGGGCCCGTGCAATAGAGAAACTTCAAGCTAGTGTTCCTCAAAACCAAGTTGCGGCATTATTTGGAGTGCGCCCTAATACCATCTGCAAACAGAAGGCCAAGTTCCATCTAATAGGAGATGTCAGAGACAGGCTGCGAAGTGGGCGTCCCAACAAGACAGCACCCCAAGAAGACCGTTTCCTCATCATGTCAGCACATAGAACTGTAGGCAATTTTCTACAGATTTGCAGTCAAGGTTTGCCGGACGATATGGCTGACAGTTCTCTGCCCAGACAATCCAGAACAGGTAGCATGCAGCCAGTCTCTGGTCTCATAGGGCTTCACTGTCAGGCCCGTTTGCGCTGGTGTTGGCAACACGTGCACTGGAACCTGAACATGTTGAGGAACATTATGTTCAGCGATGAGTCCAGATTCTGCCTACGGCAGTTGGATCTTAGGGTCAAAGTGTGGAGAAGACGCAGAGAACTCTTTGTTGATTGCAAAACATAATTTAGCCACCTAAAAAGATCTTACTAAAAATAAATCACTATCCGTTAAGTGTACGCTGCATTTGGAATATTTTCTCTGCTTTACACAATAACCAATCAAGGCAGCTGTAGACCAACAACTCCCCTGTTCTGCTAAGTTAAATACTGTTCTTGTCAAGGGAGTGTGGTGGCTTTTAGATAATGGCTTCAGTCTTGTTGGAAAGTGCTGTCTGACAGCAAGGTAAAGCAGTTAAAACATTCTGAATGTAGCATACACTTTAACTGACAATGATTTTTTAGGTGGGACTTTTTTTAAAGCAGCTGTGCGGAACTTTACGTTTTCATTGAATATAGTGCCCCCTTTGGTCGAAGCGGTATGACACCCACAGCCTGGTGTCGTAAAATTCCGACTGCAGCCGGCATTCGGTTTCATTCGTAAAATCTCGACTGCAACAGGCAGTTACTGCATGCATTTGTTTTGGAGAGCGAGAGGAAAATTATAAATGTTCTGGTGTAGCTCTGAATTTCTTATAAACTGAGGACAACTGCCTGCTGTATATTTGTGTTCATGGTCACAGTCACAGATCATTTTGTGGCGTTTGTTTTAACGTTACTAGACAAAAGCGGTTTGCATCAGTTAACGTTACATTTAGCTTGCTTATAACTTCCATGTCGTCATGTATTGAAGTGAAACAACGTCTAACAAGTTGCGGTATATTCTCTAAATAAAAACAAAAATTACATACCTGTTGATTAGGAAAAGGGCCAACTCAGGATCAGTTTTAAAACCTTTCAAATCTCTCAGCTCTCTCCACTTGGTGAATGCCCGACCGAGGTTCACACGCATTTTGGCTCGAGCCCTATCACTGTCCCGTTTAGCCTTCTTCTGTTCTTTTTCTTTTAGATGGTGCTCCTTCGTTATCTGCCATGACATTGAAAGTACAACCAAGTCCTTATAGATACATCTGGTAAAACTCTCATGTGTTCAGCAATGCCCGTTGCGTACCACTTACTCGAAGAACACTCTCTGTAAACACTCTCTATAAACACAGCTCTTCTTCTTCTCTCAATTTATTGGCAGATCACAAACAACTTCCAGGTGCATACCACCACCTACTGTACAAGAGCCTGTTTCTTAAATCCTACTCATAAACACGGCTCCTTTTTCTGTGGTTTAATGGCTGCGGGCCGCTGCAGGCGTGCAGACTTGCTTCTGCCTCCGGGTGCCGTATTCTGGTTTGCTGACTTCCGCTGTGTCCACCCCGACCGAGGCTACGCTAAATAGCCATATAGAGAAAGGCTTTTTTTTGTCGCTGTTGGGTTCAAATAAATATGCGGCTCTTCAAGGGGGGGTGATATGAACTAGGGACAGTTTTATGAATGGTAAAAAGTTCTGCACAGCTGCTTTAATGTGGCTGAAAACTAACCAATTGAGGCAGCATTTGCTCAACACAATCCATTTTAAGTACTTGACCTTGGGGGTTTTGGGAGTTATTGTAAACAAATATTAGGTCTATACAGTCTGGAGCTGCTTCGTAAAATGAGTTTTATTTTATTGTAGTTTTTTTAGTTCTGAAACAGAAAATATTCCCATCTACTCAGAACACTCTCTCAGTGTCATCTAAAACATCCTCCCCAATCCACCCTTTGTCAAGACCCACCCATGGTCCTGCCCCCCTTGGTTAGTGCTGCTGGGTTCGACAAACCAAGCCTCACGGGGGATCATTCCCATAGGAAACAATGGAAAATACCGGGAGATTTAACTTTTTCGTAATTCAAATTGAATTGATCATTCTGTCCAAAACACAGTGTCAGTGATAGAGAACAAACGTGGCTACAGTTGAGTGAACAGGCATTACGTGACATATCCGAAAACTTGTGAAAATCGTTGTTTTGTCCCGATGTCTGACGGTAGCCATGGCCACAAACGTGAGCTGCCCCCCCCCCCCCCCCCCCCCGCATTTGCTAGCTCTCTCGCCCATGTCGTCTCCACAGACGTACCCCTCAAGTCTGTCAGTGACCATTTCTGGAGCCAGGGATCACAAATATTATCAAAATGTCGGCAACAGGGCCTTCAGTATGCAGTGGAGTCTTATATACACAGTGTTGCAGACACCCCAAGCACACCTTTTAACCACATTAAAATAATATAACTCACTGATTTATCCGCGTTTGCTAGCTAGAAAGCTCTGCGTTTCACTGTGACGCCATTAACAATGAGCCTGGGAGAACACAGCCCAGGGCGGTGTTTGACGAACCCCAGTAAGTTAGCAACTGTTGCTATGGCGAGGAGCGCTCTGGTTGGTGGGTCAGCAGACCAATCAGAAGGCCAACAAAGGGTCAATTCATTGTCTATGGAGCAGCTCCAGACTTTATACCTTATGACATCACAAAGATGAGTTTTAGCACTCTTACTTTTGGATTTGAAAGAGAGTTGTACATGTTCACTAACATTTTTTGACTGGTCTAGACCATATGGATAACATGTATGAATTTTTAAAATGGGCATAGTTCCCCTTTTAAGTCCTTGTAGTTCAGAGAAGAGCCATGAGGAGAAAAGGGCCTTTAATTGTGGCATCATGTGTGATCTTGTTAGTTACTATGAAATGCAACATATGAAGAGATGAATTTCTGACGACGTAAAGAGGTGTGTGACTGTTTTTTTTAACCTTTGTTGTGGGTGTGTTAGTAGGAGTGCCTGAGGGATGCCTCAGCAGGGTGTGAATGTGTTAAGGTTTAGTTGTGTATTTGCATTGTCATAAGTTTGAATAATAACGCAGGTGTGTTACTCAAACAATCAGTGATGCAAATGACCCCCCCCCCCCCCCCCACATTTTAACCTTAAAGTTATAAGTGTATTTAACTAAATTAATTAACTGCCCCTAACACACCTGGCATCTGTACCTGATGTTGTATCTGCTGCGTCCTGCCTGTCATCACTTTCCTATACACACATACCTTTGTCACTCCAGAAACACACAGAAATGTGCTCTGCCCGGAGGGACTGAAGGTATTTGATGAGGTGAAGATAAGTGGTTATCTGCAGGAAGAAACCAGAGATAATGCAGTATCACTAACGCTCTTCTCTTTGTTTTTACATTTCTGTTAATCAGTTTAATCAGTTTATTTTGCCGTTGTGAGATGGAAAGATGAAAGACACAGACAGAAATCTTTTTCAAAGCGAGGAATATCATTACATTTATTTGCTGACACTCCTATATGTTAAGAGTGAAAAAGTCCAACGTACATTACACACATCAAAGCTTTGTGAGATTGACTTTGTAAACCAGACAACCATGCTGTGTTTGTCTGCCCAGAGTAGTTTAGTGAAAGAGACTGACACACCCTCACTGTGTTTCCACCTGTGTTTCCTCTCACTTCAACTGTTAGGAATTTAAACGCATGCCAATAATTCCCTGCCGCGTTAAATGCTGCCATGTAAACTATGAAAATAATCTTGAGGATGTTACTGATCCCTTTTAATCACAGTTAGCTTCGACCTCGCTGACCTTTCACACCCTGAAGGACCAGAGTGCAGCCTTACATGTAGATTTACAGCTGTGTCTATGTAATGGTTGTCACTGGTTGTATTTCTCTGTAATGTTTTGTCTTTCTCTCAGGTCTCAGTGTGTCAGTCAGGTCAGTCCACCATTTTGGTTCAGACTGAAATGTCTCAGTGTCCAGGCCTATTAGATGAACTGCCACGAAGTCTTGTACAGAGGATCGTGGTCCTGTGAGGATGAACCATAATGACTGTGGTGATATCCTGATGTTTCTTTATTGAGGTTAACATTTTTGTTTTTTATTAAAATATCTCGACAGCTACTGGATAGATTGCACTGACTGTGTTTCAGACACTCATGTCGTCCTCAGGATAAACTGTAAAAACTAGGGTTGAGCCGAATACTCGAAAGAAACAAGTATCTAGTACAAATTACTTTATACAAGTGCAAGTATCATATGAGTAAAAGAAGGAAATTCACATTTTTGTAGCTGTTTACATTGTGATAAGAAATGATTTGAAGCTTAATATTGTAAATATTTTTTCTAATGAATAATGAGTATATAATAGCAACTGTTGGTTAGGCCACACACACTTTTGATTTAAACCAAACCCACTTTTGGTATAAACTCCACCCATTTTACATACAAACATGGATACAGATAATTTAGTTGGTTGAACAGATACAGACACAGATACAGATAATGGTGTACTCGCTCATCCCCAGTAAAAACTCTGACTCCCTGACTTTCCATCTAAAGTGCCATCATCAGGTCAAAATTTCAGTTTGTCCATTAATGGCCAAAATTACATACTAAATAAATACTAAAGTAAATACTTAAACTAATGACATTCCCATCAGCATCAGTACTACATTGTTTTTTGTGCGAATTAGCAAATGCTGCCATGCTAACATGTTAAATTAGAGGACGAACATTATAAACATTAAACCTGCTTAATGTCAGCATGTTAGAATTGTTGTTGTGAGTATGTTAGCATTTAGCTAATGTCAAAGACAAATTTACACATATATATATATATATATATATATATATATATATATATATATATTTCTTTTTTTTTTTTTTTTTTTTCTCTGATTTCTAGCTCAGAGCACTGCTGTAGCTATAAGCAGCCTCAGAGAGCTATGAATTCTCAACATCACTCGCGATCTTAAAGGCTCTATTAAGGTGTGATCAAAAAACAGACTCATTTTTGAGTTCTCTATAATTTTCCTGTGATCTTGAGAAAACAAAAGTCATTTTCTTGTGATAAAATGTCTAATTATCTTAAGAAATCAGCCTTGTGTTTTCTTGAGATTAAAGGTAGGGTCTGGAGGATTTTCCAGTTGCTGTTTGTAAACACACATTCAAATTCGGCTCCTCCTATCAGGTTCAACTCTCCCTGGTGTACAGAGCTCGGAGGTACGGAAGAAGGCTTCACAGAAGAGGTTCAGGCAAGGCTCGCACTGGTGCACGCTCAGACACGCTCAGGCACGCTCAGGCACGGCACCTGCGGTCTCTCATTGGCTGGGGAAATCTCAGCCCAGAAGCAGTCCGAGCTCACAAAAACATCAAAATACAGTTAAAGGGCAGGAACTCTGCAAACAGAGTCACCACCACACATGAGTGGAAGCCCATAGGTGATGATTAAGCAGGATTTCATTTGTATATGTCTATATTTTGTTTTGTTTGAAAATCCTCCAGATCCTACCTTTAATATAAATTAATCCATTATCACAAGGAAAACAGCTTTGATCTTGAGGCATTAGCAGGGCCTTTCTTGGCTTCTGTATGACCAGGCTCCCTGATTCATTCAAGACATTTACTGGACTCAGTCTCTTCCCAGCTGGCCACCAACATCTTTCTAATATAGGTCAGGAAACCAAAATTTATCATCAGGACAACATCTAATACCAACGTCACATTTAGCCATAAGGTATGGAGAACAAAACTTAGCATCTGCAAAACTTCATAATGTTAACATCTACACAACATGAAATTCTGACTTCGTTAGATATTCAAAATATCATCAACACGATATTTATTCAAACCAAAATTTAATGTCTGTCCAACATAAGAGTCAAAAGTCTTCCTGACATTATTTTGAAATCCATTGCCAGCTGGGGGTTCAGTGTGTTCTTCAGAGAGACACTTAGACAGAAAAAACTGAAGCATTTTGAACTTTAAGGTTATGATGTGGAGGACCCCACAGTGGTACTTTAGTATCACAACACTAAACCACTTTAATGTTGAGATTAATAATTCAACCTTGACCTCAGAAACAGTCGGCCCACAAGAAAGTTCATTTGGTATTTTCTCTTGAGCTTTCTATTATATGACCAGATGTTTTTCAGCAGATGTTGTGGAGCACTTTTGGTCTAAGTTGGCTTTCAATCTTATAGAGACTTATTACAAAAATAATAATACGATTTTTTTCTTGACGTTTAAGCCAATATGGACAAAAAGTCCTTAAAGAAAAGAAAAATGGGCAACTGGGCAAACTCAATCTGCTGAGGAAGATCATCTGTTTCAAACAAAAGCTCTAGAGTAGCTACTAAATGGACTGTGTGGTGAGATTGTCTGTGTTGTTTTGGTATTATTTAAATATGATCTACACATATTCTACACTCATTAAAAGAAAGAACACCACATAGTATTTCTCTGAGCAACAGAAAGAGTATCTGTTTTTCCAGACAGGTGGACGCACCCACACAGAGAGAGAGAGAGAGAGAGAGAGAGAGAGAGAGAGAGAGAGAGAGAGAGAGAGAGCGAGACGGTATGACTGGACTGATCAAAAATGTGTGCTCTCTGTGCTGTTCCTCACTCTGCTGCTGAGAAAGCTGCCCTGCTGCATTCCTCACCGTGATTTTCTTTTGTTGATATACTGCAGAGAGACGCCCTGATCCTGAATGACTCGTGTGCCTGTAGATGCTACACTTGGGCCTTTACAGTGTATGGAGCCATCTTTTATCATGAACATTGTTATTACATGTGCCTCCACTGTATATACAGGCATTACATAATGCACTTCCTCTCTGGCCCACAGGCCCGCAGACACCTTTCCATTGTTGACTATATACAGTACAGGCCAAAAGTTTGGACACACCTTCTCATTCAATGCGTTTTCTTTATTTTCATGACTATTTACATTGTAGATTCTCACTGAAGGCATCAAAACTATGAATGAACACATGTGGAGTTATGTACTTAACAAAAAAAGGTGAAATAACTGAAAACATGTTTTATATTCTAGTTTCTTCAAAATAGCCACCCTTTGCTCTGATTACTGCTTTGCACACTCTTGGCATTCTCTCCATGAGCTTCAAGAGGTAGTCACCTGAAATGGTTTTCCAACAGTCTTGAAGGAGTTCCCAGAGGTGTTTAGCACTTGTTGGCCCCTTTGCCTTCACTCTGCGGTCCAGCTCACCCCAAACCATCTCGATTGGGTTCAGGTCCGGTGACTGTGGAGGCCAGGTCATCTGCCGCAGCACTCCATCACTCTCCTTCTTGGTCAAAAAGCCCTTACACAGCCTGGAGGTGTGTTTGGGGTCATTGTCCTGTTGAAAAATAAATGATCGTCCAACTAAACGCAAACCGGATGGGATGGCATGTCGCTGCAGGATGCTGTGGTAGCCATGCTGGTTCAGTGTGCCTTCAATTTTGAATAAATCCCCAACAGTGTCACCAGCAAAACACCCCCACACCATCACACCTCCTCCTCCATGCTTCACAGTGGGAACCAGGCATGTGGAATCCATCCGTTCACCTTTTCTGCGTCTCACAAAGACACGGCGGTTGGAACCAAAGATCTCAAATTTGGACTCATCAGACCAAAGCACAGATTTCCACTGGTCTAATGTCCATTCCTTGTGTTTCTTGGCCCAAACAAATCTCTTCTGCTTGTTGCCTCTCCTTAGCAGTGGTTTCCTAGCAGCTATTTGACCATGAAGGCCTGATTGGCGCAGTCTCCTCTTAACAGTTGTTCTAGAGATGGGTCTGCTGCTAGAACTCTGTGTGGCATTCATCTGGTCTCTGATCTGAGCTGCTGTTAACTTGCGATTTCTGAGGCTGGTGACTCGGATGAACTTATCCTCAGAAGCAGAGGTGACTCTTGGTCTTCCTTTCCTGGGTCGGTCCTCATGTGTGCCAGTTTCGTTGTAGCGCTTGATGGTTTTTGCGACTCCACTTGGGGACACATTTAAAGTTTTTGCAATTTTCCGGACTGACTGACCTTCATTTCTTAAAGTAATGATGGCCACTCGTTTTTCTTTAGTTAGCTGATTGGTTCTTGCCATAATATGAATTTTAACAGTTGTCCAATAGGGCTGTCGGCTGTGTATTAACCTGACTTCTGCACAACACAACTGATGGTCCCAACCCCATTGATAAAGCAAGAAATTCCACTAATTAACTCTGATAAGGCACACCTGTGAAGTGGAAACCATTTCAGGTGACTACCTCTTGAAGCTCATGGAGAGAATGCCAAGAGTGTGCAAAGCAGTAATCAGAGCAAAGGGTGGCTATTTTGAAGAAACTAGAATATAAAACATGTTTTCAGTTATTTCACCTTTTTTTGTTAAGTACATAACTCCACATGTGTTCATTCATAGTTTTGATGCCTTCAGTGAGAATCTACAATGTGAATAGTCATGAAAATAAAGAAAACGCATTGAATGAGAAGGTGTGTCCAAACTTTTGGCCTGTACTGTACATTTTGTCTGTGTCTGTGGAGTTTATCTGTCAGTGAAGATGGGTGTGAACAGAACAAATAAATACATAAATTTAAGGAAAATGTAAAGTTGTAAATAATCTGTCACTGAAAATAAGATCACTGAAATAAGTTAAATTTCTTTGTTAGCCTGCAAAAACACATTAAGGACTTTCTGAATCCAGTCACTGTTTGACATGGTTGTCTTTGTGGAAGTAAGTCAACAGTTACCTCATTGGGAAAAATCAGAATATATGAGGGTTAAAGCAGAAGTCAGTTGTTCCTTAAAGATGGCATGTTACATAGGACTGGAGAAAAACATACTCTTGATGGAAGGAGGTATCTCATCTTCTCACAAAGAACAGTGGGTCATGCTTAAAAGTAAATAATGGTGTACCTTGCAAGACGTAGATCAATGCATCTACAGAAACAGAACCATACCCATGCCCAGCCCCCTTTATCATGTCTTTTTGTATGATTTAATTGTACATGTAACAGCTAATAAAAGTGGGGTAAAAATGAGGGAAATGGATAGAAAGGACTTTGCCACAATCCTCTGCTTCATGCAACTGAAATTGATAAAAGCATGTTTCATTTCAGCACTTTGTGCATGAAATATCATATGAAAGAATCTGGGTTTTTTTTAAGATACACAGTATATTGTTAACCTCATTGGTAAAAGTAAAAACTGGTTTTCAAATCAGACCCCCTAGGCCAGTGGTTCTTAATGTTTTTCGTGTAAACCATGAGCGGATTATGAAACAATAAGCCCCTGGGCACAAACATGCAAAACGCCCTGTCCCCTCATCTGTAGTGAGGCAAGACACACAGACTTTGTGGTAGGTCTGCCTCTCTGTTGTTGTGTTGTGTGTCTCTCTGTAGTCGTTATGGATATTTTTGTGGTTTTCTGTCTCTTTGTGGAATTTTGTGTTTGGTAATGTGTCTCTTTGTGTTTGTTGTCCCACTTTTAGTAGTTGTTTTGTGTCTCTTTGCAGTTCCTTTGCCTCTCTTTGTGGTCTTTATGAGTCTCTTCCTGGTCGGTACATCTTAACATGAGTGACATTTTGCAGGTGAAGGCTGGGGGGCTCTCTAACACTCTGGGCCCTTGGGTATGTCCCCAGTAATCCATCCATGGTGTGAACCATGGGCCCAAAGTTCAGGGGCTCCCCTGGCCCTGACCTGCCAAATATTTTTCACGAATAGACACGTAGCGACCAGAAAGAGACTCAAAAGGCCACAAAGAAACACAAAGTGACAATAAAGAGACACAAAACCACAGAGAGATGTATAATGACTATGCAAAACAACAAAAAGAGGCTAAACAGCTATTAAGTCTGTGTGTCTTGCTCCTATGTAGAAGAGATGGTGGTGCCTGCTGCATGTCTGGGCTCAGGGACCCACTGTCTCATATATTACACCCATGGTGTTAACGACCCCTAAATCAAAACACATTAGGTCACTGACGTCCATTTTTGTGTCAGAGACCTCCATCTGAGAAGATTTTTGTGGTTAGATATGATTAAAACCAGAATTCTATAGCTGTAAACTCCAGTTGAGGAGATAACTGAGAAGGAAGTTAAGCTTGTTATTAGAATAGTCAGCTTTATGACTCTTACATCGGTCTCACCTCTGTAGTAAATTAGATCACGAAAATAAACTATTTCCATTTTTCTGGGGACCCTCTCAAGGGCCGCTGGGAGTCCCCGGATACCTGGTTGAAAAGCACTGCCCTACACAGTGAAATATATTATAATGTACCTCAAGTCTTGGATTTAAATTGTTGCATTTTATGCCTTTATTAGATAGTGACAGCAGAGATGACAGGAAACAAGGACAGAGAGAGGGATTAGTAGTGAATACTGTCTGTATTTTAACAAGAGAAATGTTTTGTTCAGAACTCCCTGCAGGAATTCGGTGTCCGTCCAGCACCGTGAATTCTGCATCCATGCAAATTAAAGGCCCCCTGCTCCCTGAGGGAGATCTGAGAGTGTGTCAGGGCCCCGATGAAAAGGAAGGGCAGGACTGAGGGTGGGAGGGAAAGAGAGTGAGCGCAGGGAACAGGTCGGTCCGGTCTTCCTCTGCAAGGTGGATGTCTGTGCGGTGACACACCTGCTAACCTGTCTGGGAGGAGCTGCCAGCGTTAAACACTGCACTGACGTGAATGTGTGTGTGTTTGAGTGTGTTTGAGAGGAGCCAAAGGGAGAGGAGAGACAGAGTGGGTGCCACAGGGTGAGGAGGACAGAGACGAAGAAGGACTAAGAGACAGAGAGAGATATTCTTGTGGGATCTCTGCCTGACCCACCACGACCTCCAGGATGTTTAAGAAAAGGGACAAGGACAGTACGCTCAAGGGCTCGGGCAAGCTCAGCAAGTGAGTTTTTGGACTTCATGAATGTAATGCATGTATGTGTGTGTGTGTGTGTGTGTGTGTGTGTGTGATGACAATGTATCTCGGTCATGTCACCCCTCCTCTTGTTCTTCCCCAGCCGAGGACTGTGTCATGTTTCCTGTGCGTGCTGTTGTCCTCTTTCTCTCTGAATGTTGTGGTTCCCCTCCTGTGGCCACTATGGCTGGGTTGAAAGTGTGCTCAGGCAGTTTTTTCACTGATTTCGAGTGCTCATTTATGTCAAAGTTAATCCTCTGGGACAGGGAAAGCTCAATGAGATGTTTGTCAGGCTGTTAACACGGCCCAGAGGTCAGGTTTACTTTGTAAATACGAGGTAAGACAGTGTGCTTGAAGACAGGAGGTGGAAGTGGTGAAAATGTGCGTATGACTGGAGGTGAAAATCACAGAGAGAACAAATCTCATCAGTTCTTTGCAACTTGCTTCATCAGGCATGAAAACCCTCAAAAATGTGACATCATGGGCCAAATTACCCCAAGTCTGAAGCCAGATTTAGACTGTTGATGGCTGGCAAACAGTGTTGAGGATCATATTTCAGTGAGAGAAAAACTCTATTCTCTGAGAAGTGTGTGTGATGTGGCTGCTCTGTGTCCTGTCAGGCCTGACTGCTGTTCAAAATGTACAAGTATGTGTCACTAATACAGTACGTGTTTCAAAGTTGGTGGGTGGAGGCAGGAGGCTGCTTGCAGCTTGATTAAGAAAAGTTTTAAAAGAGCTTAATTTGTTGTGTAATATGTGATACGTCCTTGTATTAAATTTGAAAGGACAGAGACAGCAGGGAGTCGTCAATCTCTACAGTTACTGATCTCACCGCTTTAAATCCTCATTTAAACACACAGCATGTGACAGGACCACCAGTATGTCAGCTGACAGAGAGAATCTGGAGACACACTCAGCTGCTAAAGTGATCTCTAGTGTCCCCTTTTTGTCCCTGTCGTGTGTTGTGTCATGATACTGACGTAGTTTGAGGGGCAGGGGTGACCAGGTGGTTTCACCTCGCCCCTGTCCCGGACATGTTGTGTGACTACTGAGGTGTGATGAGGGCTGGGCGGTCTGAACTGCTCTGCAGGTTTCTTTCTCTTAAGTGGGCGTTGGTTCCCAACTGTACTTTACAGTGTGACACAGGGCTATAACTAATGATTACTGTCATTATTAATATTTGGATTGGGTTTTTTTTGTTGTTGTTATTGATAAATCATTAATTGTGCGAAATGTCAGCAAATCCAGTTCCCATAGTGATATTTTCCAGGTTTTTGTTTTGTCTTACCAACAGTAAAAACCCATAAATATTTTTTTTATCTCAATAAAATGTTGGAAAACAAAGAGAAGCAGCAAATCCTCACATTTCAGAAGCTGACACCAGCAAATATTGAATTTTAATGATTAATTGATATCAGACTTAATTCTCTATCATCAACAAATAGATTCATCAGCTGACAGATGAATCGGTCCTTAGTTTTGTTGGTTTCGCACCAGTAGCAATGTCTAACTTTAAAGATTCACCTGATGTCACAAAATGTTAAGAACCTTTAAATCATTATCATCTATAGAGAGAAACAACATTCACAGGTGACGTGTAGAACACAGTGATGTGTGTGTGTGTGTGTGTGTGTGTGTGTGTGTGTGTGTGCATACTTGTACATGCTACATAGTGAGGACCAAAGCACGTACTTTAGCAACAGAGTGAGGACAATTTTGCAAAGTGAGGACATTTTGGCCGGTCCTCCCTTTGTTAAAGGCCTGGTTTTAGGGTTCTGGTCAGAATTAAGTTTAGGTTAGGGTGAGGCATTTAGTTGTGATGGTTAAAGTTAGAGTAAGGGAAGGGGAGTGCATTGTGTCAATGAGGATCCTCATAAATCTAGAAGTACAAGAATGTTTGTGTGTGTGTTTGTGTGTGTGTGTGTGTGTGTGTGTGTGTGTGAAGTGTAAGCATGTGGGTGCTGGTAGCTGTATGAGGGTTGATGACGTGATGCCCATAAGCACTGATGTCAGTATCCCAGAGGCAGCCATCTTGTTCTGTCAGTGCAATCTGTCCTTTACATCACAGCTCACGTCACTTAATAAAGACATTGAGGGTGTATCGCTGCAGATAACGGTCAGCTTTCGAGGTGAATTGTTCTCTTGGTGGACAGTCATCAGGCAGAACCAGTAACTTGCACATTTACAATAAATGAAATTCCTCTTTGCAGTGTGAAAGCTGCTGAACCTGCTGAGCCGTAACACCGGCTCTGAGTTGCTTCAACCTCTTTAAAACCCCAAAATTCAACACATTTAAATTTCGCCATACAAACTGTGAGCTGGGAGGAGATTTAAAAGTTGTTTGTGGTGCAAGTTTTGTAATCTTGCAACCAACTCAAAAATGCAGACAAGCCCTTCTAAATTATGTGGGTCATCCAGTTATCCTACTTTCAAGTCAGATCAGCCGTAGCTGCAGCTGTCTAGCTATGTCGCTGTGGCCATTCATAAATGCAACAAAATACTCATGTCTTAACTCATTACATTTTTATTTATATTTTAACGCATTCTTTGCCTTTAGAAGTTGCCATTTAGCTCACCAAACACAAAATATTAAACATACTAAATAAATCAGATTGTTGACATATGTATTCACTTTTCAAACCCACGTAAGCAGCAATGGTTGCTTAAGGGTTTGACTAAACAAGGCTTTACATAAAGTACACTTTCTCTGGGTAACTGACTATAGGTGCAACAGGTCACCTTACAAAAACTCCTGTCACCTCCTGACAAGCACCCACTCTGCACCCCAAATCAGAGGAAACACACACTGAAGCACATGCTTGGTGCAGATATATGCAGATATACACCTGTGACCTCTCATTGACCATCACTAATGAAAAAGTGTGTACATTAACCTGACAGCCAAGATGAAGGAGCCAGAAACACCTCCATCACTTACTCATCATGCCCTCAACAACCTCACCTCCCTCACATCCATAATAGGAAGATGCAATGAAATGAAGTCAGTTACCATACATATACATACATAAACAATTATAACCACCTTTAATTAGAAAAATGAAAAATATGTAAGGAATAGAAGTCAGTCTTAAATTCAATGAATTTATTTAAAGGATGCGTCTTTTGTTTGAGAAGAAAAGACTTTGACTTTTTCATTGCTGTTAAACAGTCCAACAACCTATATCAAGACAGAGACATCCATGTCTGACATGAAGATGTATTAGAAAAGTAAAAAACTGGCAACATAAAAGAAACTTTTGATTTATTTTCAGAGAGCACACAAGGTAAAAACACACAAAAAGGATACAAAAGGACACTTGTACATCCCATTGTCATTGTGCCTCTTCAGTCTATGGTCTGCTGACTCTTGTGGGTTCTTGTCATCATTGTCTCTGTCTTACTTTTTATTTTTATTTTTGCTTGTTTGCTAGCAGAGAGAGCAATATCTCATCACCTCCAGCAGTTCACCAACTCACTGATAAGGCTGTCAGAGCTGGTTTTAACAATTAAACAATAGCACAAGTATTTCTTTGGCTGAAATGGGGAAATGATTATTGTGTAAAATGTACATCCTGTGTGTGGGTGTGTGTGTGGCGCATACCTGTCTCTCCTGCTGAATGAGCAGGAATAGGGAGGCCATTGTCAGAGCGGCTGCAGAACCAGATCAGCTCGCCACTCAGTGAGTCAGTGCAGGAGGAGGAACACTGCATTCCTCTGTCGCTCCATCATTAAAGAGCTGCATGAAATTGCACTTAGGCTGTCGTAAATCTGCCTTATGTGACATTTTCTTGTATTCTCCTCAGAGAGACATGACATTGTACTCCAAAGTAGCTTTGGTATGTGGGTTAATAAACAAACAAGGTGCTTGCCAACATTCTTTGGTGCAATGTTACACATCAGCATTATTTCAGAGGTTTGAAGTGGAAACATACAAGTTTATTGATTTAACTTAGCATAATGAAAAAATGTTGATTGCACATTGAAACAGCTATAGAATAATGACACCATCAGTGTTTAGATTGGTTTCCTATAAGCCTCACTTTCACTATGCAATTCTGTCTGCCAGCGGGTAAGATCTCCCGAAAAATGAAGGCTCAATTTAAGGCACAAAGAAAGTGTAACAACCATTTTGTTACCAAAACAGGAACAGGATAGTACTTTTGTTTTTCCTAGTAGCTATCCCAGTTACCAAAGAGTATCAAGCTCTTTGCAGTTCCTATCCCAAGTAGTGGAAATGGCAGACGGTGGAACAACCAAAGTAAATGTGGAAAACAAAATGTAGTGTGTCCTGTGTTTTTGGTAGTTGCTAGGCTCAGAGACAAATGGAAAGCATCGTGGTGGTCTTTTCAATGGCAGTCCCAACAGCGGGGGTTGTTTTAACAGAGGGTTAAAAAAGTTGTCTTTTTCCACTTTAAGTGAATGAATGAGGTCTTTACAGGTTGTAAAATTAGCCTTGTAGCATCACTCAAGGAGAAGCAAGAGTTCAACATGTAAAACATCTTGTCACATTTTCAATGAGACGTTGGTTGAGAGATATTTGTGTCGGGGGGACGGGGGGGTGCAGCTGTGACTTCACTTTAGTTAACCTGATTTTACTGATCAGTTTAATTCATCAAAACTGCTAAAATGTAGATGCTGCATATCATCACAAAAGAAAGTACTAAGTAATTTGCCACCCCTGGTGTTAAGAAGCAGCTTGCAGGCAGTTTTAATGATCACCTTAAAGTGGACACACTTAAGGTCTGGAGAAATCAAGCATTTTATTCAATAAGAAAGTTAACCTGTGAGTTTCTCCTTAAATTAGATCCATGTGGAGGAAAACAGCACTAATGAATGAGAAGATTCTATTTGACTACAACATTTACTTCAATCAAAAGTTTGCAAAGTCCTCTAACTGTTCACAAGTAACCACCAAGCTCCTCACACAGAAATTATTAGAAATATATTAGATTGTTACTTCATCTTTTAGCTCCAAATCACCCATCGACCAATTATTTAGTTTTATGGGTGTAGCTCATCTCTAACTGCCAGCTAACCAGTCTCCACCTGTGGCATCAACAACACAACCTGTGACTCAGCCACAGTAGAATGGTCAGCATTTAAGGAATGCTTTGGAGTGGCTTGGAAGGTGATAAGAATTATCCTCACACTGACCTGATGCCATCGCAGCAGCCCTAGAGACGGTGTGTGATTTGCTGGGCTGTGTTTGATCTTGATAAACAGGCATCGGTCAGATAATAGGAAAGAGTGCAGAGAGTAAAATGGAAAAATGCCTTAGTACAGATTTTCTCTCGTGGTGTGAGAAAGTATCAAAGACACTCTCAATTTGGTTTCTGAGTGTACACACTCATTCACACTCAATATTCCCTGGTTCAGTCTCAGCACAGTGTGTCTGAAGTCCATTTAAATTTAGAAGCTGTTTTGTCATCAGTATATCTGATCGAGATAGTTGTCTATCACTGACTGAGTGCCCCTGACGTAGTATGAAACATGGCAAACTGAAAGGACAGCAGAGCCACCTCTACTGTTAAGTGAGTCTCAGAAACAGAGAATTTGGGACTGCGTGGAGCACGAAAGGGGAAACACTCGGCCGATTCTCTGTAACATAGGATCTGATCTGAGCTTTCCGCTTCATCTTCCTTTCTGACTCCTTCTCCTCCCCCTGCAGGGCCCAGGCCAGCAGTCTGGCCTTGCTGATCGCCCAGATGCAAAAGAATGCCGACACAGTGGAGAAAGACATCCTCCGGTCTGAGGAGCTCCTCGCTGTGGTGAGAACACACACATACACACTGATGCACAGATCACATTTACTAGCACCCTCCTCTAAAGAAAAAAACCCTTACTGTTGTCTTCTTCCACCAGGACGCTGAAAATGACAAGAAAGATCTGCCCTTCCAGCACCAGGCTGAGATATCAGACAAGCTGGGCGAGGCTGAGGGCCTTCTGAAGGACCTCTTCCTGGATGTCGACAAAGCCAAGAAGTACCAGCACCACCAGGCCAGAGAGATAGAGAGCGAGTGAGTTGTGACAGAATAAGTACAATGCAGAGGCTACAGTGACTCCGCTGAAGATATAAAAACATTCATTTTTGGCAGCATACAAGACAGTTTACAATCAAGATAAGAAGCAAAATGAGCTGAGATTAAGCAAGACAAAGTGACATGATCATTTAAATGTAAGAACCAAACACACACATTTACAGTCCACAACAGCTCCAGTTGTTTGCCAAAGAGTGCCAACACATCATTGGGTCTCCACCCTAAAGCTAACGCTAATATGAATGGAGGGCCATCAATCTGATTAATTAAATAAGACATGTCATAGAGCAAAATGCATGCAAAAACTGTTACTGTGAAAATAAGCCAGCTATTTATTTTTTTGCAATTTCTTTGTGATATTATTTATTCTGCATTTATTATTTATTATTATGTCTTAATAAATACTATGTTCTTGTTTCTTTGCATCTTTCGCATCTTCCCCTCTGGTGACTCCAGTGTCATCCATCTCCACGAGCGCTGGTTAAAGGACTGCGCCTTCTACCGAGACATTTACGAGCAGATTGATGATGTGTCGCTGATGCCAAGAATCAACTGGGGGCCTGTTTTCAATGAGAAACAAGTATGTATAATAACACTGTCTGCCAAAAAATTCTTTATGTTCTTTGATCTTAAAGTTGGCAGTACTTCATATTTTTCTTATTGTTAAGTATTCAAATATTAACACCAGAACCAACGCTGATGCTATGAACATACCTGTGTGGCCACAGCCTGATATATCTTACATAGCTCCAGTGGTGTAGTGGAGGGTATACGCAGATATACAGGGTATACCTACCTCTTTTTCTGGCTGTTTACAGTATACCCACCTATCAGCCAAAAAGTCACTGGAATATATAGGAGTGTATACCCACTTCATCCTCAGTAACCAACTCATGTACCTAGTAGTACATCCACCTCATCAGCTACCACTACACTGCTGCATAGCTTCCTTGTTCACTGGCCGACATGTTCCTTCATTCCCATAAATTGTAGTTTATTTTGACTCAGTCCCGCATACACCGTCCTGCTGCTCGAAATACAGTGTTAATTTTGACTAGAATTTGTGCTAACTGAAAATTGTAGTTGGTTGAAAGTCACATTTTAGTCTTTTGCTTTGTTTTGTTTTAGTCACAATTTAGTCACTACACCTCAGTTTTAATTTTAGTCATAATTTTCTAAGGTTTTGTGAAACTGTAATGGATTTTGGTAACGGATATTTCTTCTGCCAGTAAAAATTCTGATGAGGAGTAAGCAGACCTATAACTATGTGTCTAGTCAGCTAGCTCCATTGACCTTACATGGAGCTAAAAGCAACAGGGGCGCACTGTCAGGAGAAGAAGGCAAATGCTGGGGCCCTAATGGTCATTCATATTGACACATTTTGCAATAACAACTATAAACCCTCTTAAAAATCTCCTGTAAAGGCACTGAACAGCACATGGCTGGCCCCCCAAACCCCCTGAGCGGGGCCCCTTCTAGCTGCTGAATGACAGCTGGATACCATTAGTTACGACAGTCAGCTAGCTACCTGCAACTGTCACACATACGTTAATCCGTCAATGCAATATCGCGAGGCCTCAATGGGCTTCTTTGCCTGAGGCACCCCAGAGTCTAGGAGCACCACTGAGAATTAAAACTGAATTATGTTAAACGTTCATAGAATGAATTAATGTCTGTGTATGCCTCATAGAAAAAATTAAAAAATCATCTTTTAGGAGTAGTTTTTAACTGTAAACTCGATTGAATTTAACAATATGTAAATTGCACAAAGCAAGATAATTGCTAATGTGATAGATTAAAAAGAAAAACAATCAATGCTCTGAGATGGCAACCGTGCTCTAACATAGGACTGTCTGCCCAAATAGAGCCAACTGTTGCGTCTTGTCTTTACTCGTCTGTGCTAAGTGAACAAAAAATTTTCCTGTACAGTTTTTTGTTAGTAATTTTTTTAATCTTGTAATCGTTACAATTTAGTAATTAAATAAAATGGTGTCAACAAATAGTTATCATTGACAGAATTAAACAATCCTCATTTCCATTCCAAATGTGTATTAATCCACCGCTGAAAATAGTCCCAAACAAATGCAGAATTTACTCCTGTTTCAGTAATGTTTGCTAAAAAGTACAATACCCACCTGTTTAGGAAAATTACTGAGTCTTTTTTTAAATTTTTTCAGCAACATCAGGGCTTCAGGCTAGAAGCCACAGATAGGGTACAGAGAAGCTGAAAAGAGACGTTGACTGATTTATCTATTTATTTTATAGAATTGGTTGTCAATAAGAAAAATATAGGAAAAAACAGCCTCATCCCTCAAACTTGTTGTAATACATCAAGTTCTACCCCTGCTACCTTTTGCTTTCCTCATAAACAATTTTTTGTGTTTTCAATCAATAAATGACGATGTATTGACTCTACCTACCCTGTAATGAACACATTAGCCAGACCTAAGAGGGTTAAAAAAAACACAGCTAACTAAGGAGTGCTCACCGTGTCAGACTTGCCCTTTGGTGGTTATTTTGTCTCCACATACCATTAACTGTAGTCCTCCTGCATCTGTGCTCTCAGAAATCAGTGAACTCGGAGGAGTACGGCCCCTCTATGGCAGAACTGGAGAAGCAGGTCGCTGCTCATAACATCCTGCACAAAGAGATCGAGGCCTACAACTCACAGCTCTGCGTCAGCTCTGCAGGCAGCAAGGTGAACACACATGGAAACACTTATTCTGACTGTCTTCACTTGCAGTTTGAACACTTTGTGTTCACCTCAGTAGCTGATCAAAACATTTGGTGTCCTGCTTGCCGTCTGTAATCTTAATGAAAAACCGTTTCCAGCAGCTCATAAGTTATGTTGGTATCTTGTCTTTTAGGATCAATATGTGGCCCTGAAGAAGCAGTACAACAATCTACTGGTGAGTATTGTTCACGTGTAATGGCACAGTTATTATAATTTATATTTGAGTTTTACAAGTGAACATTTGTTGGGAGAGCTTTGAGAAATATTTCATCACTTTTTCAAAAGTTCCTTTTTTACCTTTAAGACCCGAGTTTTGTTTTCTTCTGTTCATGTATCGGATTAAATTCTTTATTATATCATCCTTGTAAATAAAATGACCAAATAACAAAACAAATTTGAGCTAATTGTCTCTTCTCTCTAACTGATATGCCATTTTTATTTTTTGTATTATGTATTTTGAACAAGAAATATGTCAAATTAAGGAAGCCAAAAACTCTTAAGACAGTGTTTAATTTTGACATAAATGTGACTTGACTTTTAGAACTTGTCAGGTTTTATTCAGTTTCATTTCCTTTCTCCTCAGGAAAACTCCAAGTGGCGTCGCCACTACCTGAACAGCCTGTACGAATTCGTGCATGGCTGTGAAAAGGAGGTGGGCTTCCTTAAGGACGAACAAGATAAGATCAAAAAGCAGGACTGGAGTGACCACATGGTGGACCCACCTGACGTCCGCAGGCAGTATGAGGTCAGGACTAACTAGTGAAACATTAAAACTATTGTGTTGCTTGTTCAGAATGATCCAAAGTGAGTTAGTTCCTACTTGGATAGCTTAACACGTAACTATTGTCATTTTGATTTGATCTCAATCAGAACTTTAAGAACAACAGCCTGCTGTCCCACGAGAGCGAGGTGAACAAAATCCAGGATGAAGGAGAAAGACTTATTGGACTGAAGCACCCTGCCAGTGGCACAATAGAGGTTGGTCTCATTACCCAGAAGACACTGCTTTCAACACAAGGGCAAAGCTTAAGAGCCCAGAGTCCTAACTTTAAAAGTGTCATGAACTTTAAACCTTTAAACTCGTTTGAATGCCACTTAAATCCAGGTTAAGTTAACTCATAACATGATGTTCCATCTCCAGGCTCAGAAAGATGCTGTTCGAAACGAGTGGCAGAAATTTCTCAATCTCTGCATTTGTCAAGAGACACACCTGGACAATGTGGAGGAATACAAGAAGGTAAATATGGGACATCATACGCCACAGTCTGTCATTACGACAATCTGAATTTGAGTTTGTGTGAGAAGATGTGTACTTTCCATCTCTTTGTCTGAATACGTCTCCCTGCAGGGTGACACATTCAGGTTTCATACAATTAAAAAAATGTTTTTGTGCTATGTTTCAGTACCAACTGGAGGCTGAGCAGCTGTCAGAGAACCTGACCAAACTCAACAACAGCCTGGACCCCAAGTCCCTCAACAAGATGAGCAACTCAGAGAAAGTGCTGCAGCTCGAGGTACAGAGCAACCTTTATAGTCCTTATCACAGAGACAGAATCAAAGACTGCAAGTTAATGTACATTGGAAATTCAACTTGCACCTCCCTATGGGAACAAACACTAAAGCAGCCATTGCTCTTATTTCAGATATTTATATGAAGAAGTGATAGGTGATGACAAGATGGTTCTTAGTTTTAATATGGAGCAAAGCACACAAAGGAAAAATCTATATGGCTCTTTTTATGTTATTGTTGTATTGTATGTTTTGTGTTTTTATAACTACCCATAGTGTTTTTCTGGAACATATTTCTTTATATGTTGTTCTTCTTTTCTATTTTTATTTTCGATGAGTTTATTTGACAGGACTGTAAATAACAATAGAAAAATCTGTAAATTGGTATCTGTGGTCCTGTCACACACTCAATTAAAAAAAAAAAAAAAGAATAAAACAATGTATCTCACAGACATACAGTGTAAAACAATTTGTTTTAACTTAAAACGGTTTGTGTCCAAGCTGTCTGAAAAATTTAAGTTAAGTTTAGTTAAATTTAAGTTGAGTCATCTTAAAATTCTGAGGCAGCCTGGAGGCTAAACCTAACTACATTAAAACAAATAGCTTCTCTTTACAGTGTAGGCAGAGATTTCAGGGGGGACACGCAGGGGACACGTCCCCCTCAATATTTAGAACATGTACATTTGTCTCCAAATTAAAAAACATAAAAGTAGAATAATACTTTTATTTTGTTGAAATTAAAGACAAATCCACCAGAAATTAATGCAGAAAAAAATATAAATGAGCATAAAAATTCACCAGAATGCAGAAAATTAAGGCCTTGATGCCCCACCCCCTTTTTATGTGTCCCCTCAGTGTTGAAGCAAGCCTGTGCCTTTGTCCATGCACCGCATGATAAATATGCCACTACTAAATTACGCCACATTCTTTTTTTTCAGAGTTTATTATTTTTTTCATATTAATTTGTATTTGCTTTTATTTAGCTCTGTATCTCACTCCCTCCCCTCAGTTTTAAAGAGATAATTCTTCACACCCGCCACAGACTTATGATTGTCTTTTACAGTGGGGACAGGTGATCTTTAGGGGAGACAGCAGGTCAAAAGACTGTGCCACACAGAAGTGGTACACATCATCTAAAAGCAGGGAACCTAAAGATTATTTTGAGATGCAGCTCAGCAGCACTGTGTGTCAGGTTTTTCTAGTCATCCATCTGTCATAAACAATGTGTTTTGGTGAGGCCCCTCTTCAAAAAAAAAAAAAAAGGTCTCACAATTGGTAGCAGAAATTTTGGGGTTGATACCATTTGTTTTACAGATTTGGTGCTAAATTTAAGCAGTTTTGACCACTTGAGTATGACATGGTTGACACCAATGACATTCTTAGTTCATCACTCCAGCTTCAAATCTCAGACAGTTACAGCCTCTGAAAGACAGTAATGTCAGCCAAATTCAGTGGGTTACTCCAACAGTTCACACTAACAACACATTTATCAGGTGTCCCAAAGTTTAAAAATGAGTCATAGAAACATGATGTAGGATATTTCAATATTGTTTTGCACACTCTGAGCACAAAAACATTAAACAATCATTACAGATGCATGTTTGACATAATGTGACTCAGTCTTAATTCTTCAGTGATGTATAAGATGAGGACTTGATGCTATCTACCATGAGATGAGTAGTTTTAAGATATCCCTGTGTCTGTTTCCCACCAGGCCGAAGAGACAGCTGTAGAAAACAGTGAAAAGCTGCTGGCAGACCTGAGGAGACGCAGCACCGCCATCGCTCCTCTGAAGCTACGACGCAACGCCCCCAGTAGACCCATCACAGTGGAGTCCCTGTGTGACTGGGAGACAGATAAGGTGGAGCCTCTTATCCTTGAATTGTTGTCACAGAACAAAGAAAAGGCAGACGCTGTCAAATATCTACAACTGGGGTGTTTACTCTTATTCCTATGCACTGATGCTTCCCGTCTAAACTTTTTGGACATGTGTTTCATTTATTATTATCACCTAGGATTCTCTGGAAAGAGGTGAGAAGTTCACCCTGAAATCCAACTCAAATGAGAACTGGGATGTTACTTCCACAAATGGGGCAACAAAAACCTTCCCGGGAGTCTGTTTTCAGATCCCTCCACCTGACCCTGAGGCCATTGACAAAGTGGACCTGTAAGTACTGCAAGGTTGTATTACTATGCAGCTACAATAAATAATGCAATAATATGTCTGTGATACTGTTTTCATTCACCTTTTTTCAATTCATCAGGTTAGGGCGTGAACTGGCAGACATTAAGAAGAGAAGAGCTGCTCTGGCGACATCCCTGAAGAACAACACAGCCGAGAGCTCCAGGGCCCTACAATCAGGTCTTTGTCCATAAATTAAATCCTTAAATATCCTAATTATAATGCACGGTTGGTTCTATAAACCATGAGGATTATTTACAACCAGTTGCACAAATTGTTTTTCATTTTTATCTCAGGGCCACATCAGATCAGGCAAATCAATTAACATCCCCTGTTTCCTCGTTCAGCCCCAGTGTCCTCTGGCCCACCGGATCCCAAAGTGACAGCCCTGGCTCAGCAGCTGGACAAGCTGGACGGTGACCTGGCCAACGCTGAGGAGAGCATGCTGAGTCGCCTGCGAGCCCCGCTAAACCCTGCTGACCCTGCTGGAGATCTGGCCAGGAGGCTGAGGGAACAGGAGGTGAGAGGAATGAAGTCAAGTCAAAAGCCATGAAGGGAGAAACTATAGAGACCAAAATAATTTTTTGTTCCAGGCTGGAAATTTGTTTATTTCTGCTGTAATGTTGAGCATTTTAACATGGGGTTCTATGGGGATTGGCTTGCTTCTGGAGCCAGCCTCAAGTGGTCATTCAAAAAACTGCAGTTTTTGGCACTTTCGTGATGGCTTCTTTTTTTTTAGCCCTGGAGGTTGCTGCTTGATTAACACTTCATTTTTGGAGCTAAGGTTGCATGTTTCTTCCCTTTATTCCTTTAGTCAGTGCTTTAGGTTTAGGCATTAATCAAATGCCATTGTTCATGTGCATTTTAAGGAGCCATGAAAAGCCACTAGAAAAGCCTCTGAAACATTTTAGACCATGAGATGTTTCTTTTTTAAGTTACGTTTTATCAAGGTGGAATTCTAAATGTTTTGATGTCTGATATTTGATGACACTAGGCTTGGGTTGTATCTATTTTTTTCATACTTTTATACCCTACTACTTTACCAGGCTGTATGATGTATGTATAAAATGGTAGTAGTGTCCAGCTTTGGTTTGGTTGAAATAAACCCTTAATTTACCGAGTTAGATGTGAAAATGTGCCTTTTTTCCCTGTGGTCTCTCTCGGCAGTTTAAACTGTTTGCAGTCCTGTCGCGTTATCCCCACCACTCAGGTCTCCATGCCTGTCAGTTAAGCTGCCTGTTCCACCAGTATAGAACTCTGGTGATGAGTTTTATAGAAAAAGCCTGAAAATTTGACTGTAGGCTATTTAAAAGATAATGTGTTTTTTTAAATACCCTGGTATACCGTAATAACGTGATACCGCCCAAGCCTAGATGACACCCTACAGTAGTCAGTGCAAATATCTAAAGTGTCTACATGTGTCCCTTACAGGAAGCTAGCAGGGCTCTGAAGGCTCTGGAGCAGCAGAGGCAGGCAGCTCAGGCTGACCTGCAGCCGCTGCTGTCCAAAGATCCCAGCAATTCTGCACTGCCGCTCAAACTGAGCGCTGCCAACAACAAGGCTGACAGCATCGCAGAACTTGCTGATCTTTACACCAAGAAGTAAGTGTAGCCTAAGTTTTGTTTGGGAAGCCGTATTTTTGCAGTAATGTGATGTAGGGGTTTTTGTCTCTAATGAAAATATAGCAATCCCTGTTTTAAACAGCAAATTAAACTTTTCCCTATTATTTACATAAAAACATTAACACCTGTCATATTTTATAGGCATACATCTGTCCACCTTTGTTGAGCTCTGCTACTGAACTAAATAATCTCAGTACATTTATCAGTGCATTCATGTATTTTATTTTATTTTTTCAGAGCAAATGCATCTCTCAATCTGGAGAGGCAGATTAAGAAGGTGGATGGCCTCGTCTCTGGGTTTGAGAAAAATCTGAGTGACGATGGTCCAATCCCTGATGTGCCAAATGCAATCCAAGCCCGTGCTGATGACATTCAGGTGAGGAAATCTGCATTTAAAATCTAACCTCTACCACATAAAAGAGGATTCTCTTTCACATAGATTTAACTTTGATCTGACAGATTTCAAAATGCATGTCTCCTTTGCTGTATTCAGTACCAGCGAAAGGCCGTGGCAGCGGCTCAGGACGACATGAAGAAGCTGGGTCAGGATCTGGAGACCACAGAGCAGCTGTGCAGCTCTCTGCAGCAGGGCTACCAGGAGTACTGCCCTGACATCCCACGCCAGAGAACAGAGGTCAAGCAGCTGCAGAATCGCTACACAAATGTGGCCAACCAGCTGAAGGACAGGTGAGAATTAGACTATGAACAAATCAGGTCAAACTGGTCCCCAAAGGAGTCGCAAGTTAAAATATGATTAAAGGACAGTAAAGAAGAGGAACAAAACATATTACAAAATTACTTTTGCTTTGAATTAAACCCTTTTTTTATAATCTTTGATTTATTTTGTGAAATCCAGATAATTTTGACTCCAGCATTACAAAAAATATTTAAATGAAACAGGGACAGTCTTTGACAAATATGCATTCCCTAGTGCAGTGACACTCAACTTAGGACCCATGGGCCAAAGTTGGCACGTGACAGGGGTGCGCCAACCACTTTCTAATTTACAATGAAAATCAATTGATTCACATTTGGATTTTTGTGTACTGATTGTACATAAGGTGCATGCTTTAAAAAATAGCATCAAAATAGAGCTCTTTTGTTGTTGCTTTGTTTAAAAAACAATTATCATTGCCAATAAAAGGATTATGTTGATCCTTATTTTGCAGAATTTTTCATTACATTTAAACTGCATACATACAGTAGCATACATGAAGAAAGCCATATCCACTGGTATGATATGGTCAGGCAGAGGTTTGAGCTAATTATGCCTCTGATATAAATATATTTTAGGAAAAGGCACGAAAGAAAACAAAACATTTGACTGTGAAAATACCATAATACAGAGCTTTTACAAAGTCAGTTCTTTAATTGTCTGTTCTATGGATTTTTTCTCTCAGAGAAAACATCTTACAAGAAGCTGCAACCAAGAACCAAGAGTACCAGAGCACGTCCAAATCCCTGAAGTCCTTCCTGGACAACCTGCCACAAGACCAGGTTAACTACAATGATGATGTGTCCCAGGTCACTGCTAGGCAGAGCTCCCAAGAGGTGAGGTTATATATACATATGCTTTGTTCTATGTAAACCAAAAAGAAAAAAAAACTATTATTAAATGATTTTGATAACTCAGTGATTAACATCTGTTACACTTTTTACCACAGAGGGTGATGGATGATCTGAAGAGGAAGGGAGATGACATGAACAGAGTGACTGGCCTGTCTCAAGACCTGCAGAGTCTACTCAATGTAAGACTCAAATGGATTATATTTCAATGCTCTAAAATATTACTAAGAGAGTATATCAAATATCAAATATTTGCAAATAGTCAACAAATTGGAAAACAGTGACTGTATATAGTCACTATAAGATAGCAAACCTATTGTCTTCACTTAGAGACCGACTGGCACACATAGATGTCAGTCATGACGTCAGACCCCCTCTTTATAGCATCAAATGACTGGTTGTAACCAAAATTATGAGAAAAACAAATCACTTGTAAATACATCTGCATAATAAGAAATATCTAAAAAGACAGAAACCAAATTCATTTGACGTGTACTTTGATCTTTTAGTTTGGGCCACGTCTCATTCACTAACATGGCGGGGGCGATTGAGATATTTTGGCTTAATTTCAATGTGAGAAAATAGGCATTCTTGATTAACTCAGTAAATTACTTTGTTCTCAACGCCTAACTCTTCATGTATGTGTAGGAATATGAGACCAACGTTGACAGATACAACAATGCACTTGAGGACGCTGGAGCCACTGTATCCCAGAAATCTAGTATGCCGACAATGGCTGATGCTCTTCAGAGAGAGGTAACTCCTATGTTTTTAACACAAGTATGTTCATAATGTGTTACATTTATTAAAAAATCAAGGTGGCTGATGGTTTGCTCTCTTGTTACAGGAAAAAGATCTGGTCAACCGTTACGCAAAAGCATCTGCTGAAAATGCTCAACGCCAAAAACAGATGGACTTGGCTAAGAATCTCATTGCACTAGTAAGAAACCAAGTCATGAATTAAACATCATTTATATTTTATAGTGACCTCTTCGTTATAAAATATCTTCTCCATAAAGCTATGTCACAAAACAAATCAGTGTCATACAATTCATTTGCTTTTCTTGCTGCAGAATGAAGAGAAAGTGCAGCTGGTGGCACAGCAACAAGTTCAGCTTGAAAGCCAGCAAAGGAGTTCTTTTGAGCTAAACAGTCTGTTAAAAGACCTGGATGAAGAGAAGGACAGGAAAACTCATGCTGAGATAGAACTGAGAACCTTTAAAGACAGGCTGATGTCACTGAAGAATCGCAGAGGAGTGGAGCGCATTGAGGAGAAAGAAGTACTGGAGTACTTTCGCGACCCAAAACTGGAAAGTGATTTAGTTGATCTGCAGAGGAAACTGCAGGAAGAGTCGCTGAAACGTAGCACCACCCACACTGAGATTGAGGTGATTAACAAGAAAATCACAACCATGGAGGACACCCTCAAAAACACTCCACCCAAACTGGTGACCAGAGAGGTGACAGAGTATGAAAGAGATCCTCAGCTGGATGTAGATGCCGCTAAGACAAGAGACGAGATAGCAAGGATGAAAGATGAAATTCGAGTGAGAGATGGGGAGCATATTCAGATGAGGACAGAAGTTACGATTCTCCAGCAGAAGAGACCAACCATCAAAGAGAGGGTGGTGAAGAAGGAAGTGGTAAAGGTGGAACAGGACCCAGAGATGGTGAAAGCAGTGCGTACATTCGAGACGGAAATCTCTGAAGAGAACAACAAGATTAAGCTCATCAATGATTCAATCTTCCAGACAAGAAGCCAGATTAACACAATTGAGAGACTGATTCCTAACATTCAGCCCAAGATCATCACTAAAGAAGTGAAAAAGATTGAACAAGACCCTGAACTCATCAATGAATCTAAGAGAATTCGAACAGGCATAGAGGAAGAAAGGATTGAAAACGACTCTTTGTCCAGAGAGTTGAAGGAGCTCCACAGCCGCTACCGAGAAGTTCAAGACTGGGAGCCAAAAATTGAGGTGAAGGAAATCACTAACGAGACCTTCAGGATTGACCCGAATACAGAGATGGAGATAATGCGGCTCAGGAAAGACATACAAGACACCAACAGGCAACGTTCTGATCTGGACAGAGAGCTCATAGAGGTCACGACAAATGTGAACATCCTTCGTTCTGAGAAGCCCAAGGTGGAGATGAAGGAAGTTCTCAAAGAGGTGGTTAAGGAGGAAAGAAGCCCTGAAAATGAAAGAGAGATTCAGAGGCTAAAAGATCAGGTGAACTATTTACGCACCACTTACGACTCCCTCCAGGACCAGGTGAGAGTGCTCAGGAGAGACAGAGATGAATGGAAGGCTGAAAAGTCCAAGATAGAGACCAAAGTTGTCACAAGAGACGTCATCAAGTATGAAGCTGATCCACTGTTGGAGAAAGAAGCTGAGCGCTTGAGAAAAAATGTGCGGGAGGAGGCACAACTGCGGCGCAGCATTGAGGAGATGGTGTTTGATCTCCAAAACAACTACATCCTGTTGGAGAGACAGAAACCTGAGGAGAAAGTGGTTGTGCAGGAGGTTGTGCGTCTACAGAAGGACCCAAGGCAGTTAGCTGTGCATGAGAGGCTCAGCAGGAGCCTGGATGAAGAAGTAATGTCCCGGCGTCAGATAAACCTAGAGCTGCAGCAACTAAGAACAAAGCTAGAAGATAAAGAGAGGATCCTCAGAGAAAGCGAAGAGCGCCAAAAGAGGATTCAAGCTGAGTTTGAACTCAAAGAGATTCGACTGCGCATCACACAGCTGGAAAATGCCCCACCTCCTGTTGAGGAAAGTATTATTGTCGAGGAGGTACTGAAGGTTGAGAGAGACCCAAAACTGGAGAGGCTGACAAGCAATGTTCGGTCAGACATGGACAAGGAAACCAGCGATATTCTGCGTATCCAAAGAGACATCCGTAACATCACTCTGAAGCTTGAGATCCTGCAGAAGGAGAAGACTAGTGAGAGGACAGTGTACAAAGAGGTTGTCCGTGTTGAGAAAGACCAGGCTGTTGAAGCCGAGAGGGATCGCCTGAGGGAACAGGTGTCGCAGAGTAAATTTGCCAGACAGGACTTGGAAGATGAAATCAGACGTCTCAATGATAAAATCAACCTCCTGAAGGGCAGCAAATCCAGCTCTTCAAGAGAGGAGGCTACCCTCAATTCAACCATAGATAACTTGCAGAGGGAGAGGGACAACCTCACTCGGGAGCTCAGGACACTTGAGGCCACAAGACATGACATCAGCCTGACTTACCAGCAGCAGACCAAGCTAGTGAGTGAGAGAACACATATGAGCAGGCAGAGGAGCCTTAAGATGGAGTCTGACGTTCAACGTCTGGAGAGGGAGATCCTGGAAGAAAAAGACAAGATCCATCAGCGCGACAGCACCCTCAGGGATCTTGTGCTGAACCTGCAAAAAGAGGAGCATGCAGAGACAAGGACCAAAGAGACCAATGTCTCCACCAAAATCACCATTCTGGATCCAGATACAGGCAAAGACATGTCCCCTTATGATGCCCTCCTGCAGGGCCTGATTGATCGTCAACAGTACATTCATCTGCAGGAGCTGGAGTGTGACTGGGAGGAGATCACTTCCTTAGGGCCTGATGGGGAGACATCTCTACTGCAGGATCGCAAGAGTGGAAAGCAGTACTCGATTAAAGATGCCCTGATGGAAGGCCGGCTGACAGAGTATGATGTACAACAGTACAAAAAAGGCAAGATTCCCATCTCAGAGTTTGCCTTGCTGGTTGCCGGTGAGAATAAGAAGCAACCCAAGTTCAACTCACTCATCCCAAAGACCACTACAGCAGTTAACGCAGCCCCCTCAGACCCCTCCAAAGAAGTCAACCCAGTTGCTGGAGTAATAGATACAAACACTGACACCTGCTATACAATACGCAGCGCCGCCCTGCGTAAACTGATTGACCCCACCACTGCCCAAAAACTTCTTGAGGCTCAGGCATCAACAGGTGGTGTCATTGACATCAGCAATGGTCAGAGATACACAGTTCACAAGGCAGCATCCAGAGGCCTCATTGACGAAAGTCATCTCCAAAGGCTACTCAATGCACAAAAGGCCTTTACTGGTGTTGAAGATCCCATGACCAGAGAGTGTTTGTCTGTGGGAGAAGCTGTTCAGAAAGGCTGGATGCCAAAGGAAACTGCCATGCGCTACATGGAGGCACAGCATCTGACAGGAGGACTGGTCAATCCTGTTACTGGCCGCAGAGTTAATGTCTTTGATGCCCTTGGGTCCAAAATGATCGACAGTGGAATGATGAGGGAGCTGCAGGCCGAGACAACCTACACCAAGGATATTGTTGACCCAATCACAAAGGAGAAGATCAGCTACAAACAAGCTCTGGATCGCTGTAAGAAAGACCCGGTGTCAGGCTTACCAATGCTACCCGCCTCCTCCAAAGAGTCTGGTTACACTTCAACGTACAACTCAACTAATAGATATGCAAGATTCTAGATATGTTTACAACATAGTTGGAGTTATCTGTTCTGTGGCGTGCTGTGGTAAAACATGTACTATTAGATTATGGGAAATCCATACATTAATTACAATATAGGCTACATTTTGACTCAGGAAAAGTCTTCTACTGCAAAGCTTTCTATCTAGCCAAAGTGATTGCTGCTGTGTTGCCTTTGTTTACCAAACATGTCTGATGTGGGCAGATTTATTTTTGATTTAATTTAAAAACAGAGAATATAAATGCAGTTTATCTTTGATATTATTGTGTTATTAAGGATACTGGGACATGGTGCAATGCTTTTACAAAGATTGATTTGACTCTGTATTACTCATGGGCTATCCTTGACACTGTTGACTTTAAACTCAATCTTGTTTGATACTTTATGAAGAAACTAATATCAATAAATTTAAATTATAACGGTTAAAGAGCATGGACTTCATTATTTCACTTTCACTTTCAGTGCTTTGTGTAGTCTTTATAAATAAAATGGTTTTCAATGTTTAATTTCAAGAACAAAATACCACATTCAACCTTATTTTAAGAACCCGGTTAAAACATAAAAAATGGGTGGCTTTTACCACAGCTTCCCATTTCATGCACCTGAAAGGCACCACATGTGTGCCAGGAGGAAGAGGGTGTGTTCCTCAACTGATCCAAACAGCAAATACTTAGCACCACTCCATCTCCCTTTTCCATCAACACGGAATGGGTTCTGTTCCAGTTCCTGCACCTAATTTTGAACCATTCGGAGCATTTCCACCAAAGATAATTTGGTTCAAAACCCAAAAGGTTGATTCACAGCTTGAACCAAAATTTATGGGTTTTTCTTGGTCTGAAAGCGAAAACCATGATGACATTAGTGGCATTAGTGTGTCATATTCTACAGGTGGGCAAAAGATGAAGTCTTGCACATAGTAGTCTTCTATGTCCTCTTATCATCAGTACTGTAGTTGGCCCACGTTTGGTTTTTGGATAAAAACAAATATCTGCATTAACAGAAAGAAAAGCTTGCAATCCGCCATCAGGAATTACTGTAATGTTTACCTCTACTGAGCACTGTACAACATCCTCCACTGATGATACATCTTGGATTACAATGGTTACGCTCAAAACTGGTGGAAACGCACCATGAACCCTGAACGGAACCGAATCACGAACCGGAGATAATGTAGTGGAAAAGAGGTACCATTGTACACAAGCAGGCTGGTTGCAAATATAACCCATTTAGAACTTGATGTAATTTCAAGGATGCATTTATTCATTAATACAGTGGGTCCCAACCTTGAGGTCTGGACCACCAAACGGATGCCAGAATAAATCTGATGAAAAGGTTAGAAAAAAACTTCTTATGCTTTTTTTTTTTTTTTGAGGTAACACATACTTTCACCTCTTTAGACCTCTTAAACTCCTTCACATGAAAATGTAAAGAAGGTAAAAATTACAACCACACTAGGGCTGCAGTTGTTTTTATTATCATCTACCAACTGGTCTACGAAATATGAGAAAATAATGAAAAATGACTGGTACAATTTCCCAAAGTGCTAACATTGCTTTTTTTCCAACAGTCTAAAACCATGCCATCATGGTAAAGAAAGAAAAGCAGCAAAAAGAAGCTGGAATCAGAAAACACAGTATAAGGCATTTTTGCAAGAAAAACAACAGTGACAACTAATCAGCTCTAAAAACTGTTCCTTGCTGATCATATGGACTAATCAATAAACAGACTAATCGCTACTGATCTACCAGTAATAGTCCACATTAAGGCCATACTGGTCTGAGAGACATGGATAAAAAATAAGCACCATTCATAAGTAATGTACTCATACCATCACTACTACTCATATCATTTAATCTGTTCATTTGAGGCTTTAATTGTCAAATGGCAAACCCCAGGACTACTAAACTGTACCGGTCAGTGGTATACAAGACAGTCATACTAACTTTTAAATGTTTTAGTTTAACAATGCTTCAGTGCACCTTGGCAAACCGCTCCAGAGGCAGCGCTGTAGTCCTGATAGTCAACAAGCACCCTGGGAAACTTGATGAACAGAAACCCTGATCAGGTTGCACTTGCAGCATCACCCTGTTTGCTCTCCCTCTCCCTGAAGAAGCTCCGTTGCTCATTGATGGCTTTCTGAAGAAGGGCAACGTTTACACCATCAACGCAGTTCAGCACACGGGCACGGACCATCACACCAACACCTGTAAGACAAGAGGATGCAGATGAAGGCAGGTGATTGCGGCAAAGAGTGCTGGATGTATTTAAATAAGCCCAGTGATGAAGATTTAATAAAATCTCTGAGAGTGAAATTTAAACACAGTTAAATGAACATGGTATTTAAAGAGCTAAAGAATTGTGACTTCCAGGTTCTATTTCAACCACCAAAAATTAATAGGCAGATAGATGTTTAATACTATGGGCCAGAAGCAGGAAGCAATATACGAACAAAGTTTCTCTTAGTTTTGTTCGTATCCATGATTTGTTCTTCTTTTGTTGGCACCCATTGATTTTTGGGATTCCTCAACAATTTCTCCTTCTTTTTTTGGTCTTCTCTGAGGTAAGGGAAACTTCACGAGTTGTCAGGAACACTCTTACCAAAATAAGACAAAAACATCTAGTTTTCAAAGTTCATAAATTGTTTGTCAGACTCAAGGAAACATATTTTTTAAATGTGAGGAACATAAAAAGGCATGACTATCATATACTCAAATTTAATCTCATACCACTTTCTACTTCTACTCCACTATTCTTAAGATGGAAATATTGTACTTTTTACTCCATTACAACTATTTGATAACTGTATTTACTAGTTACTTTACAAATTAAGATTTTTACACATAAACCATTTAAATATACACAACTGCAGTGTGTGTCTGTTCCATGTTTTTCTCCCCACTGACTTGGTCAATCCATGTGAAATTTGGCACAGTGGTAGAGGGTCATGGGAGGATGCAAATGAAGCAATATTACATCAATTGGCCAAAGGCGGGCGCTATAGCAACTGATTGAAATTGCAAACTTTGAATGGGCATATCTCTTGCCCCGTATGTTGTAGAGACATGAAACTTTGCCTCTCATGAGGAACAAATTTGCCTCAAGAACCCATAACTTCTGGTTATATAGATTTTCCGCCATTTTGAATTTTTTGAAAAACACTTAAAATCGATCTCTTCCTAGGAAGTTTGACTGATCTACACGAAACTCGGTGAACATAATCTAGGGACCAATATCTAAAGTTCCCTCTTGGCAAAAGTTGGAAAACTTACTAAAACTGAGCTTCTATAAGGCAATGAATATTGTGGAGGGCGTGGCTCATCACATAAAGGTGTATAACATCTCAAGGGTTTCACCGATCACCACGCAACTTTGTAGGCATATGACCACACATAATCTGAGGGGACCCCTCCATTATTGACCCGATCCAACAAAATGGGGGCGCTAGAGAGCTAATTTCTTATCTAGGCCTAACTGCCACAGGACAGTGAAGCATGACAGGAAAGATGGGAGAGAGAGAGAGGAAAGAAGACATGCAGCAAAGAACGAAGGCCGGATTCCAACCCCCACCGCTGCTACAAGGGCTAGCCACACCTTTCCCATGTGAACTACCAGTGCGCCCCACTTTTAAGTCAATACAACATATAAACACTTTAACTATCTGCCTTTCAATGTGCTACCTCAACTACTAATGTATAGTTTTAACCCAGTAACTATCCCACTATTGGCAATGGTACTACTGTACTACTGTCAATAAATCAATCGTACTATCAAATTCACAAAAACTCTGTTCAGTTGACTATTTAATCTGCAATTTCCTGACCTGTATCCCAAACACACACCATGTGAAACTGTACGTGGGCAACTGTGCACTCAATGGGTATGGACTAGTTCTAATTATTTTGATTTATTAAATTGAAATCTTTCTGCTAATACTAAAATACATCCTGTACTTACATACTTTAACCTCAGTAATATTTCAATGCAGGACTTTTACTAGTACCAAAATATTTTTATGGTGTGGTATTATAAGTACTTTTATTTAAGTAAAAGATCTGAATACTATCTCCGCCGCTGCTGCTGACACTGAATTTACATCTTTATAAATGATTTTGCCACTGCTGGGTATTTGGTTTCCGTGTAACACCAGTACTCACACTTTGGAAAATCACATTTACTTTGTTTAAGATAAAGTAACAGTGAGCTGAATTCACTGCTTTGCAATTCTTCTTCTTACAGCCTTTTTTTGGTAACATCTGTCCAGTTCTTAGGCATGTGTCTTTGCACTCAGCACAACACCTGCCCTTATATGGTGCTTCGGGGGCGTTACCTATGCTAACAGATTGCTTATCATCAAGTGGCAGTCTCATTCAGTTCACCAGGGTAAGAGTGGATTTGGATTAAGAATGTTTGCTGCATCTGGAGTTGATTTCTCTTATTTTTTTCTATTAAAAGAAAATTAGGGGAAAATATAAGTAGAAATTTAGGGATGGAATTTAGGCCCAATGTTTGATATCTTAACCCTGAATCCTGTAAGGTTGAATAGCCTCTGTGTTCTATAACATTTCAATTTAGATGATTTTTTTTTAGGAAACTAAATAGTCCACTCAAAAACTGTTTTTTAAAATTACTACTGCAACTGTATCTGTTTTTAAAAATCAATTAATAAACGAATCATATTCATATGATATACTGTACATTATTTTCACATCTGGTGATATTACTTTCAGATAATATCCAGGCCTAACACTGGACCCTCACTTTAAATTTGATTAATATGCTAAAAAAAAAAAAAAATAGTAGAAAGTCAATCAGTACACTTTCAGACTAATCAGAGACTGTCTAACATTTGATGCAGCCAAAATGTATATGCATTCAGTGATTTTCTCACATCTTTGTTACTGTGTTACCTCGTGGTCGCTGTTCCTGTAAGATCAACAAAATGCAGCAGGAGATAGTTTTGATGATGTTTTAGGTCTGGTATTTTAAAGGCCCTTTAGGGACAGGCATTGGAAATTAGCAGTAGCTATAAATGCTGTGATACAATGCACTGGATAATTGTTGTGCAATTTTCTACGCATAATTTGTCCCTATCAGATAAATATTAAATGAAATAGTCAGTCAGTTTCTTTTTTGATTAATGTGCGGACCCAAGAAAAAACAGGAGCTGTTTGAAAAAGTCTTTCCTTACCCTCAGCATTTTCAATCTCACCCAGGACCATGTACTGGGCCCCAATTATTGGGTTAAAAGGCTCCACAAACAGGGTATGGATGATGACGTGGTGCTCCTGTGAAGCATGCTGAGCTGAGAGTGTAGCCCTGGACTCCTCAGGCTGGTAGCAGACAAGTCTGGAAAAAGTGAACAGCAAGGTTTAATGATAAAATCAGCCCAGATTATACAATTGTATTGTTTAAGGTGTTTTCTCATTTATTCATCTGACTTATATGATCATCTTAAATACATGTTGCATTATTACAGATTAAACTACCCAACAATACGTAAAGTAGAAACAATTAGGTCCAGGATGACCGGCTACCATTAAAACACTGCTATCATGTTAATGCTATATTAATAATACTCTGATAATATCATGTACAGTAATAATAATCTGAGTGTCTGCATAAACAGTACTTTCATTTCTATTGATTTACTTATGTAACTTTCATTTTATTGTCGTGTATGACAAAGAAAAGCATCAAATTCTCACATTTAGGAAGCATGAAACCAGCAAAAGTTTGGCTTTCTTTGCTTAGGAAAATAATCTAAAACGATTATTCGATTATCAGAATAGTTGCTGCTGATCAACTGATTGATTAATCAACTAATCGTTGCAGACCAGGTTTAAAACCTGATGTAGTTCAAAGTACCTAGATTTGTAAAACTTGGACTTGTCTAAGGACTGTTTGGTACCCTGCCTCAGATCAGTGACAGGTTTATTCTATTTGGGACAATTCATTTTATTTTTATTTTCTTAATCCATACCTCTGAATCATAAATGACTGTACTTAGACTTGACAAGCCTGGATTAGACAAACAAGGGGTGGCTGGAGACCGTTTAAAACATAGTTTCAGATTTGTGAATAACTTATTTGTGAAAACAGGGGAAAGGGTGATCACGCCACGTTTTCTGTATCCTGACCACATTAGGTAAAATAATGATAAAAATTGTAGGCCATGGACTGCTACTTCTGACAATGTAAATGTAAACAATCTCATTAAGCAGAATTGTCTTGTATCAAAATTGCAAACAAAATAGAAATGTTGTTTCTCAGTCAGAGCTCCAAAACTGATGTGAGCCTGTGTGTCGGAAACAAACAAAACCCACCTGCCAAACACTCTCACTGATTCTCCTTCCTGCACTGCTCCAGAGTTTACTTCCCAGGGGAAGTGAAAAACTGCAGCAGCGGGAAGCATCATGGAAATTAAAATGAGAAGTAGTGGGAAATAAAAAATGAGAAGTAGCAGAACAACGTGAGGTAAATATTGAGGAAGTCAATACCGCGGTGTCACATGACTTGTCTCCTCCTCTCCGCACCTTTCTGCGCCTGCGCCAACTGGAGGAGGCCGAGTCAGGAAGACCCTGCCACACCAGGTTAAGAGGTTGCAGGCAGGAGGCAGGTTATATAAGTCGATTCCCATCATAATTTTTTTAACTTCTAGTATTGTTTTCAGTCGGATACAGAACCATGAATCCTGATATTTTAAAAGAGCGGAAAAACGCCACTTTTGACGTCGAAAAACTGACCTACATTTTGGATGGGGGCCCTGAAAAGACCAGAAGACGGCGAGAAATTGGTGAGTTTGAAATGTTTTCTCTGCCCGTCTTGTTGTGCTTGTTAAAACTGACACCAAAAACTTATTTTGGTGATGATAGTGATACTTGCTAAGATAAGGAGCTAACTCAACAATGCTCTCGTCGGCTGTTTGCTATTGAGTGGCTAGCAGCTCTCCTGCCAACGGCCGCTAGTTCACCTTCTACTTGTCCTGAAGTTAACCAAACTTTTACGTGATTTAAAAACTTATTTCATCCTAAAATCTGCATAGGGTGGTAATATTAATATTAGTGTGCTAGCGTGATTTAGCATGTTTCAAAGGTAAACTCGGCGTACGTGTCATGTGTTACACATCCTTGCAGTATTGTTCAAAGTTGTTTAGTGTCCAGTGATGTAATGTTTACCAGCGGGTAGTATTGTATTAACAGCCGTGGTAGAAATTACTCAGATCAGTTACTCAGTATTGACACAGTGTAGAAATACTCTGCTACAAGAAAAGCCCTGCATTCAAAACTTTACTCAAGTTAAAATTTAAACGTATTAGCATCAAAATATACGGTCAGTGCCCAAAATTAAAAATACTCATAATGCAGAATGTCCCATTTCAGAATAATGTATATTATATCAATGGACTATAGTCTATTGATTAATATACACTTATGATTTTAATGCTGAAACTGGTAAAGGTGGGGCTTACTTTAATTTCTTTATATCCAGTGCTGTGTGGCTTTATCCAACAATAATATTAATATTTGTTTAAATTATTCTTGTATTGATAGTCTGAATCTGCAAAGTAGCTAGTTACTTATATTATCAAATAAATATAGTTTAGTATAACTGCAATATTTCCCTCAAAGATGTAGTGGAGTCAAAATATCAAGAAGCATAGAATAGATTCATTCATTCATTCATTCATCTTCTAACCGCTTCATCCTCTTGAGGGTCGCGGGGGGGCTGGAGACTATCCCAGCTGACATCGGGCGAGAGGCAGGGTACACCCTGAACAGGTCGCCAGACTATGGCAGGGCTGACACATAGAGACAAACAACCATTCACGCTCACATTCACACCTATAGACAATTTAGAGTTATCAATTAACCTAGTCCCCAATCTGCATGTCTTTGGACTGTGGGAGGAAGCCGGAGTGCCCGGAGAGAACCCACGCTGACACGGGGAGAACATGCAAACTCCACACAGAAGGAGCTGTGAGGCGAGAGTGCTAACCACCACACCACCATGCCGCCCCATAGAATAGATATACTATGTAAAGTACTAGTACCTCCAAATTATACTGAAGTGTCATACTTAAATAAATGTAGTAAGTCGCTTTCTACCACTGACAACATCCATATGTATGATTGATTTGATGTGGGCAGAACTTAAAAGCAATTGCCGACATGACATCTGTCTTGGTTAAGATCAGGTCATGTTAAGTCATAGAAAATTAAATATCATAATTATTTTTTACAGCTACTTCAAGTAGAGAGAAAGATAGAATGTATACCAAAGTGTTTCAGTGTTTATACACTTCTAAAAATGTGTTGTAAGAGCCTTATTTCAGATATCTAATTTTCCATGTCTGTATATATTCTTAAAACAGCATTCATGTATTTGTACATTTTGTTGAAGCTTAAGGTGCAGGTATTAAAACTGAAATTTACTAGGGTCTCAAAAAGAGGACCTTTTTCATTACCAGTTATTCTGAGAATTTTCTAGATTAATCAATTATGTTTTTGTCTGGAAGCTGTTAAAATAATTGTTAAAAATGTCAATCACAGTTTCTCAGAGTGCAAGATGATATTTTCAGATGTCTTTTTTTGTCAAACCAACAGTCCAAAACTCAACGACATATAGTTTGTAACCTTATAAAACCAAGAAAACCTGAAAATAATCACATTTTTAAACCAGAGAATTTGGGGATTTTTCTTTCCTTGAAAATCGCTCTAAATGATTAATACATTATCATAATAATGTGGCATTATGTTTTCATCCATTGACATACTGATTATTGAGTTCACCAGAGCATTTCAGTGAGAAAAGACTGATGTACAGTGGATTGCAGGATGTTGAGAGTACCAAAGGCATTGTTAAAAAAAAAAAAGGCTCCTTTTCTCGACACAGGCCTTGCAGGCATATATGATACATTTGGTCTTGAAGTGTGGAATTTGCAGGATTCATCTCATCCATTGTGAGACAGCTACTGCTGTCCTGATCATGCATGGATGCATTGTGTACGTGCCACTAACATTGTGCTTGTAGACCTAATGGGAAAAAGGACATCCAGTTGGCTTCAGATAAAAAAATAACGCTATGCAAAACTATGTTTTCAATAGTTTTGTTGTCTTCATGTCACTGTATTTATTGTTATGTCACGGTGTTCATAGCTTGTGTAGCTCAAAGTCTGTGATTGTTGTCAGCCAGGTAATGTTGTCAAACAGGAGGAAGTTGTAGTAATAATAAGCCACTGAGTATGGTAACTGATGGTCAGTGTTTAATTTTTCCAACAACCAACTGCATGTACTTGTTTTCTTAACTTAATACACAATTTCAAATCTTGATAGACACCAATTTCGTACACATTTTCATAAATGGGTACTCATACACACATTTTAACAGCCTTTTGGAAATGTCCAGTTAAATTTTAATATATGTATTGTATAGACTATTGCAGCTGTTTATACTAAAAGATACATTTCTGATTTAATTTCCACTTTCCACTGTAGAGACCATGGTTCTCAACGACCCAGACTTTCAAGAGGAGGATCAAAACTTCCTGTCCCGCAGTGAGCGCTATGACCAGGCTGTTAGAAAAAGTGCCCAAATGATCCTGAAGCTCAGAGAGTATGGCATCGCAGACCCAGAGGAGATCTACTGCTATAAGAAGTATGTTGTGAACAAGTTGATGCGTGAGGCAAACAGTCAACTGGCTTACATAATGTGATTGCAAGGCAGTCAAATCTGCTGTTAAGAGAGGTAGACACGGGGCGTTGGTGGCTTAGTGGATAGAGCAGGCGCCCCATGTTCAAAGCTGTTGCTGCAGCGGCCCGGGTTCGACTCCAGCCTGAGGCTGGGATTATGTCCCTTAAAGTGCTCAAAATACAGATTGCAACTATTAAAAATTTTGAGCTCTGAGAACTATACACCATGATACCTCAATGTGAGAACTTTGGCTCAAGGAGATACACTGTAGTAATGTGTGCTGTTATCACTAAAATCATGCTTAGCAAGCAATGTAAGGCACTTAACAGTCCAGTTATATACTGTTGTTTGTCCTCAGTTTGATGCTCAGTAGCATTATCCTGGTGAGGCACACAAGGAGTGTAAGCAGGGTCAGACATAAGATGTGATACGTGTACTGCCGGTCATTTACAATGCAAATTTGATAGAGGGAAGAGGTGAACAATGAAATTCTGTTTTCCAAAAGCTAAAGTTAACAAACACAGTATGTACTTGTTAATATATTTTTGTACCTATCGACTTTAAAATGTCTTACATCTTTTAAATCAAACTTTTGTCATTATCAAGGGTGCACATTATACGTGATATAATCAAATAATATACCTGGATTGTTCATTAACTGACATGCAGTGTACAAATTGACATAACCAATGTTTATTTCACATAGCAAAGGCTATCATGATAAAGCTTGGGCACCATGATATGCGATGGATAATTTTAACATGTTTATGGTTCCAGTTTCACAACTGTCTTGTAACCTGCATCAACTACTAAACAACTGGATGGTTTAGAAACTTTATGGTGGTAGAACAAAATTCAAAGAAGCATTTAATTTTGTCTTCAGGGAAATTGTGTAATATAAATTGTAACTTGACTAACAGTCTACTCTGCCTTTGGCCTCGAGGCAAATATATACCGTCGGAGCAAAGTTCAACACAAGATTGGGCTAAAACTGTGTCAGAGGGTAGGCAAGCTCCAAGCTTTGAGCGGCTGCACAATGACATGCAGTGTAAAATATAACCAGTTTTTATTGCATATCGTAGGAAGTGTAGAGATTTATTTTTTTACTGTCATCATTTTAATTGTGCTGCTTGAGGGAAAAACAAAATGAATGAGTTTAGGTCGATGGAAAACCTACAATGGGTGACAAATTAAAGGAAAAAAACAGCATGGAGCCAGGTCATTACAACCCTATATATATATGTGTGTGCATATATATGTATATATATGTGTGTATGTGTATATATATAAATATATATATATATATATATGTAACCTATATTTAACCTGGTAATCTCACTGAGATCTCTCGTGCAAAAGAGATCTGAGTACAGCAGATAGAAACTGAACACTGAATAACTCTCCAGTCGACAGACGGGCACGTCTGAACAAGTAACTGAATTGTGAATGTGAGATAAACATGAACCTTAGCCATAAAAATCAGCCTGTCTTTGAAGAACAGTGAGTCAGTGAATACAATTGTTACACAACAGTTGTGTAACAACAAGTCTGACCTCAGGTTGTGTATCCTATACCTTTCCTCCACCCAGTATGATTAATGGCAACTTCCATGAGGCCTTGGGGCTACACTATGTCATGTTCATCCCGACCCTGTACAGCCTGTGTGATCCTCAGCAGTCCAGAAAATGGTTACCTCTGGCAGAGTCCTTCAAGACCTTGGGCACATATGCCCAAACTGAGCTGGGTCACGGTCAGTCCTGGACTTAGCCCTTGACATATCTATTCGCTTGTTGTTGAAGGCCCAGAGACAACTTCATCATGCTGTTATAGAACAAAGTGGCATTGGTGTTTTTGACTCTTAAGCCAACGTGACATTTGGGGCAGGAAAAGAGGCCCGTTGCAGCAGTTTTTGGGTACTTTTTAGTACCAGGAGCAGATCTGTTGATTTCTTGTACGTGTTTGACAGATCCAAATCATGTAGAAAAACGCAAAACTAGTTGCATGCGTGTCCTAACAATTATGTTCATATTTAACGTTTTGTTCTAACAAGAGATGGTGACTGGTGGCTAGTTAAGTATGTAGAGCTGTGTTATTAACATCCCTTAACTAGTGGTTGTCCCTTACGCCTTCAGAGTTGTATTAGTGTCTTAAAATAAAGTGTGTTAGTTTTCTCTAGTCTTTTCCAAAACATATTCCCATCTACATTAGGAAGTGCTACTACTTTCCTACTCACAACTCTCTAATTCCATCTTAATGTCATAACAATGCACTAATGGTGCTTGTGTGCATTTTGATTGATGTGTCATGATTACTTTCCATCTCTTTGCAAATGATGAACTCAGTTTCTAATGAAGTCTAAATCAGTGATTTAGTTGTAATTATGTGTTCTGCCTTTGGTTTGGCTGTTGACATCTTGAGTTGCCAGAAACGGTGAAGAAGTTGTTCTGGTGTGTGGATCAGTAGGTAGTGCAGACTGGAAACTGAAACTGGTCAAAACATCAAAAGCAAGAGCAACAGTACTTGCTGCACAAATATGTGGTCTGGGACCCCATAATGAGGCTGAGTTCTTGCTTCTGAATATCTCTTTGTAATCCGAGAGAATGTAGGCCAAACCAGCTATTGTTTGTTGCCCTGCTGTAACAAAGTCAAGTGGATGTTATTAGGAATTTGTAGTTTATCTGTGCAAACCTACACTGAAAGTTTAGAACCAGTGGCCCCATCTTTAATGAACATTTTGTTCACCTGTGTTTTGGCAGGTTGGACCAACACTAGGTCAAAATCCAAAATAACCCAGTACCAAGTAGTATCGAAACTTCTCCAGTCAAACTATATCTATGTTTGATCCCTTTCATACCCATACCTAGAAAAAAGTGACTCCTGTATGGTCTTGCCCACAGCCAATCACTGCAAGCATCCTTAGATTTAATGCCACGTGTGATTGGCCTACTACTTGCAGTTCAGTGTGCAGAGCTGCCACCAAAACTTTCAAAAGTATGACTATACTACATGTCTGTCTTGTGGTATTTTACGCAAATTAATGCTTTCATACCCATGATGGGTATGGAAGATGACTTAATCAATAAGATCAATCAAATTAGTCTGCTAAAAAACATTTTAGAAGAAAGAAACCTTACCTACCCATTGGTACCCAAGTCCAGGTTTTATATATATCTTTATTGGGTTCAATGAAAAGTTCAACCAAACATTTTTGTGACTTTCAAACTGTATGTTGCCAGACTAGTTGAACATCCAGGTAGTGATGAACTAGAAGTTTACATGTGATGACTTGGTGTAGAGAAATATAAGAGGCAGCTTAATCAGGTGCGTGTTTGATGCAGAAACTGAGAACTGGCTGAGACTAAAGTGGTGCACACACTTTGAGGTATTCAGACTCATGTGGCGGATGAATTTTATTGCTGCAGCTTCTAAAAGACAGATTCAAATAAGTGGAGCCAAATGATGACCATATGATCAAATTAATATGCATGATATTCTCACAAGCTGTTTCAATTTGTCTTTGTCACTTCTATTACTGCTTTCCTGTGCACTCTTCTTCTTTGTTTGAACCATATTGATTCTCACCCCTAAACCATCTTGTGGATTTTTGAAAATTCGTCCAACATTCTCTTTCTCATTCATCCTGTATGGTTCAAACTTGCCATAAAATTACTTCTATCAAAAAATTCCCATGGATCCTCCTACCTGCCCTTTCTACATTACCACCTGCTTTTCTTTTCCGTTTGCCCCTTTCCTGCGTGGCCTAGCTGTGTGCACCCAGACAGGCCAGAGCCCTTGGATCTCCATCTGGGGATGTTCCTGCCCACACTGCTCAACCAGGCCACCCCAGAGCAAATGGACCGTTTCTTCATGCCCGCCTGGAACCTAAAGATCATCGGCACCTACGCTCAGACTGAGATGGGCCACGGTAAAATGAACAGAGAAGTCCAAAATAACAGGCTTGTGTAGGCCTGTCAGTAAACAGGGATTATTTGGTTGCTTTTCACTGCTATTGGACCCCAAGATTTTGTGGTTATGAAAATGTTTATACGTGTCTTACTTTAATGCAAAAACAACCTGGTGCTACATTTTAAAAACTGTGATGCTACTTATGGTTTAAAACTAATGTTGATGTAGTTAGCACTAATATGTGCTTGTACTAAACTTACCTGTGTAAGTAACTTGCTAGTGTTTTTAACATCCTTTATGTCATATTTTGCCCATTTTTGTGTGGAATACAAGTAAATTCAGTTGAGTAGGGAAAGCTACACAAGTAGCAGACACATTATAACAAATCCCAAATTTAATTTAAGTTTAATCTGCTTCAAGTTAACATGATGATGAATATGGGGTCCTTATTGTAGCAAAACTATTTGTCTGTCAAGAAAAGGGCTATGAAAACTGAAAACAGGGTGGTCAACTGCACACGAGGTTGAATAATTAATCTCTTTTACCTAAGGGTAACGGATACTCACAATTTGGCAGTCAAGTCTGAAATAAAAGACATACAGTACAGGCCAAAAGTTTGGACACACCTTCTCATTCAATGCGTTTTCTTTATTTTCATGACTATTTACATTGTAGATTCTCACCGAAGGCATCAAAACTATGAATGAACACGTGGAGTGATGTACTTAACAAAAAAAGGTGAAATAACTGAAAACATGTTTTATATTCTAGTTTCTTCAAAATAGCCACCCTTTGCTCTGATTACTGCTTTGCACACTCTTGGCATTCTCTCCATGAGCTTCAAGAGGTAGTCACCTGAAATGGTTTTCCAACAGTCTTGAAGGAGTTCCCAGAGGTGTTTAGCACTTGTTGGCCCCTTTGCCTTCACTCTGCGGTCCAGCTCACCCCAAACCATCTCGATTGGGTTCAGGTCCGGTGACTGTGGAGGCCAGGTCATCTGCCGCAGCACTCCATCACTCTCCTTCTTGGTCAAATAGCCCTTACACAGCCTGGAGGTGTGTTTGGGGTCATTGTCCTGTTGAAAAATAAATGATCGTCCAACTAAACGCAAACCGGATGGGATGGCATGTCGCTGCAGGATGCTGTGGTAGTCATGCTGGTTCAGTGTGCCTTCAATTTTGAATAAATCCCCAACAGTGTCACCAGCAAAACACCCCCACACCATCACACCTCCTCCTCCATGCTTCACAGTGGGAACCAGGCATGTGGAATCCATCCGTTCACCTTTTCTGCGTCTCACAAAGACACGGCGGTTGGAACCAAAGATCTCAAATTTGGACTCATCAGACCAAAGCACAGATTTCCACTGGTCTAATGTCCATTCCTTGTGTTTCTTGGCCCAAACAAATCTCTTCTGCTTGTTGCCTCTCCTTAGCAGTGGTTTCCTAGCAGCTATTTGACCATGAAGGCCAGATTGGCGCAGTCTCCTCTTAACAGTTGTTCTAGAGATGGGTCTGCTGCTAGAACTCTGTGTGGCATTCATCTGGTCTCTGATCTGAGCTGCTGTTAACTTGCCATTTCTGAGGCTGGTGACTCGGATGAACTTATCCTCAGAAGCAGAGGTGACTCTTGGTCTTCCTTTCCTGGGTCGGTCCTCATGTGTGCCAGTTTCGTTGTAGTGCTTGATGGTTTTTGCGACTCCACTTGGGGACACATTTAAAGTTTTTGCAATTTTCCGGACTGACTGACCTTCATTTCTTAAAGTAATGATGGCCACTCGTTTTTTTCTTTAGTTAGCTGATTGGTTCTTGCCATAATATGAATTTTAACAGTTGTCCAATAGGGCTGTCGGCTGTGTATTAACCTGACTTCTGCACAACACAACTGATGGTCCCAACCCCATTGATAAAGCAAGAAATTCCACTAATTAACCCTGATAAGGCACACCTGTGAAGTGGAAACCATTTCAGGTGACTACCTCTTGAAGCTCATGGAGAGAATGCCAAGAGTGTGCAAAGCAGTAATCAGAGCAAAGGGTGGCTATTTTGAAGAAACTAGAATATAAAACATGTTTTCAGTTATTTCACCTTTTTTTGTTAAGTACATCACTCCACAGGTGTTCATTCATAGTTTTGATGCCTTCAGTGAGAATCTACAATGTAAATAGTCATGAAAATAAAGAAAACGCATTGAATGAGAAGGTGTGTCCAAACTTTTGGCCTGTACTGTATATCATAAAGCTGAACCTGTCACTTAAAATCATTGAGTGCCGACTGGTGGTATGACCACTGTCTAGCTGCTGAGACACAGTGCAGGCAGAGTAGTGCAGACAAATCTCTACACACATTTGTAACTCGCCACATGGAGCCAACTTGTCTGTGTTTGCAGCTCTTGGAGCGAAATATTTAGGCTTTTCAGTCAATAATGTCCATGTACGCATTTATAGATTAGTTCTACCTGCGTAGTTCCCACTTGGTACATGTCTAAAAACTGTATGATCGTCCTGCATCGTGAGGTGAACAGAATAAATGCAGAGTGAACTTGCGTGACTAACCGATGCTGTGTGGTGGGCCATTCACAGTATATCTTGAACAACAAGTTAGGGGGCATTTAAAATTTGTGTGCATGCCATGATTGGCCCCCGGACCAGACTTTAGACATGCCTGCTTTTATGTATGTATTCACAGATTTGTCAGCACATCAAATCTCAATACACTTACCATTCTGAACACAGATTTGGAAATTTATTTTATACATTTACAAATCTGAATACACACACCCAGACTCTGAATACACCTTTGCAGATTCCTGTACACATTGACAAATTTCAATGCGCATTAAAAGATTCTTTTACACATTTACAAATCAGATCACGCACACAGATTTGGATACAGCTACACAACTCTCCTCTCACGTTAACAAATAGTTCTGCTACAATAATGGCCCCATAGATGAACACAACCAAAATAGCCATTGTAATTATCCATTTTGTTGAAGAAACCGTGTGGGATCGCCACTTCTTTAAAGTGGCAGTTGGTCAAATATTTCATATGGTATAATATATTTACGACCTGTCTGACCGCTTGTGACCTGCTGTGTGAGAATAAAGTTGCTAATTAAATTTCCCTTTGAACTGCATGCCCATACCTCCTAGTATAGAGTCTGTCACTAGGTGTCATGCTTCCTGACTCCCGTTTTGACCTTTCTCATGTGCTTTTGACAAAACTGTTTCCTTTACTAACAACCTTAGGTGGTTAAGTTTGTTTTAGGTTGAGATTTGTTTTGGTTGCAGACCAGTATACCAACACACATTCTAATTTGAATAGGAACATCCTGTTTTGTTTGTTTTAGGTGCAAATTCCGAGAACATCAAGCAAATAGCATGACATAGATACAGCATGAATTGCATTATCCTCAGATGTGATTTTTGACACGTTTTTAGATCTGTCAAACACCTACAAATTCACTGCTTTGCTCATTTATAAGTGTTTAGATACCTATTAATGCATATTTCAAATTGTCAAGGGCTAAACATTTTCTATCCATTATCATATTTGATGTTTTGATTCATCTTTTTTTTTGGCTTGTATGATTGATGCTAAACATTTGTTTAAGTCATTCATCTTTATCCTGTTCATGTCCCACCAATTCATTTTTGCTTTTCAGCTGTATTGTGTGTAAATGTGTTTGGCGGGGCTTTGACATGTTGTCTCTCTCTAGGCACACACCTCAGAGGGCTGGAGACAACAGCCACATATGACCCAGCCACGCAAGAGTTTGTCTTGAACAGTCCCACAGTCAGCTCAATCAAATGGTGGCCTGGAGCACGTAAGTACATTCACATTGTCATGTCTCTGCAGAACTGGACCGAGAGTTTTTTCGCAGCCTGGATTTGGCATAGTGTCAGAACCCCTGTGAGCATAATGTGTGTTGTTTTCCCAAAGATGTTACACTGCTTTTTTGTTGTTCTTCTGTCATGCTGAGAAAACCTCATTGACTCTTAGAACAAACTAGTATGAACCCTCTTACTCTCCCTCTCTTACTAGTTGGAAAGACTTCAAACCACGCCATTGTTCTAGCCCAGCTTTACACTCAGGGAAACTGCCACGGTCTGCACGCTTTCATCGTACCCATCCGTGACATGGACACACACGTACCCCTGCCAGGTAACCACCGTCTGTAAAGTCTCCCTGGATGTGGTGTTTGTGGTAAAGTCAGTCATCATTTACCTCCCTGTCTCTGCCTTCCTCTTTTTCAATCTGTGTTTTTTTCACTGTCTGTTTTAGGTATTGTGGTTGGAGACATCGGCCCCAAGTTTGGCTTCAATGAAGTTGACAACGGCTTCCTGAAACTAGAGAACGTACGAATCCCACGGGAGAACATGCTGATGAAATACGCCAAGGTGATGTGACTTTATTTGAGTTGATATTTTCCCTGAGGTCAGTTGGGTACAAGTTTATGAGATAGTTCTTGTCATCTGAGATTTCCTCCTTTCTTGTTAAGGGATCGCTGTCAGTGTAACTGTACCTGTGCCAACACCAAAGGACAATTAGTGCGTTTTACCACTGCTTATCTTTTTGCCACTAGGACATATCCTGTTCTTTGCACATAAATGAATAGTTAATAGCAAAGACCTGCACAACTGTGTTTGTTTACCAAAATGGGAGGGATTGTTGCATTGTAGTAATGTCATAGTGTCACAGTGTCATAGAAACAAAAGTTAGTTAATAAAATTATAGATCTGCAGATGTCATGCATGTTTAGAGTCAGTTGGCTCTGGTGGCTTTAGTCATCAGCATTTACATTTTCTTCTAACCCAAACTAAATCTTTTATATGCATGAAGTAATCTACCTTTGACCATGGTGTAGAGAAGTCATTGCTTTTTGTCTTGATTGCATCATGTTAAAATACTGTAATACTGTATATGTAATGTAGTAATGGTATATATTAGGCTTGGGCTTTATCTATATTTTCATATCTCTCCTAACTGGAGAGTTCACCTTCTGAATTCAAGTTTCTCCAATTCACTGAAGTAGGACTTATTCAAACTCAACAAAAACAAAATAAAGCTCTACAAGACTGTCTTAGTTAGTCTTGTTAGCCATTCAGTTAGTTAGTCCACTGTTCACCAATCACCAACTCTGGTTTGGTTGAAATAAACCCTTAATTCACCAAGTTGTAAAAATGTGCTGTTTTCCCTGTGGTTTCTCTGCTGGTGCTAGCAGCCTGTTAACAGTCCTATAACATTATCCCCACAGTTTCCCTGATTCCTAATTTAACTGCCTGTTCCACCAGTAGTGACTGACCTCTGTTAGTGTGATGTGCACTACATACAATACATCCTCAATACAGCATCTCGGTATGAGTTTAATGAAAAGACGAGTGTCTGTATTTTGCATAGTATCGAAACTCGAACCCTTGGAATTTTTTGAATACCTTGGTATGCTGTAGTCAAAGTCAAAGTGAGCTTTATTGTCAATCAAAACCATACAATAAGCAATTGCACAGTAGAACAAAATTACGTTTCTCCACACGCCAATGTGCTGGTTTGTAAAAAACAACATTTAACATAAAAAGTAGAGCACACAGACAGCAACAAGTTCACCTGAACACAACATAGACAGACAGTAGGCATTACTGCATACACATAGACATGTAGATAGACACTGACAGACAAAGTATTGCACAGGATTTTTCAGGTATTGCACTTTAAAAAAGTTATGCACAGCTAAAATATTGTGATACCGCCCAAGCCTAGTGTATACACACTTAGCTGCCAATTTATTAGGTACACCTGCATTTTAATACAACACTCAGTAAATGCAGTAAATCATGTTAGGTTTTTGTTGAAACTGTTTCAGAGGGGTGTTTATTCAATTTTGTTGTCATTTTAGAGGATGCCATTTGTGATGTTGTTGAACTGTAGTTAAATATACAAAAAGATGTTCTTGTTATTTAGCTAACCCTCAGTGATATAAATGGGGTGGCCAAAACAACAGAACTTTCTGTCACAGTCGTGTTGAAATTTAGCCTGTTTGCACAGTTCAAAGCTGCAGATCACTGAGTGTGCTCCGGTCCCTTTTTTCCTATTGTAAGTTTGTCGGCCTCGAACTGAGAAGCACCTGATTCAGTTGCATACTACTGGAAGATGCATTAAGAACCTGTTTCAAATAAAAACACCTGTCAGTACAGTTCAACAGCACCACATGAACGCTAAATGGTCCAGCCACAGGGTCCTGATTTCTCCTTAGTCATTATTTCAAGGGCCACACATTTTAATAGTTTCAGCAGCATACTTGCACTTCTCCATGTCTTCAAGATAGTTTGACGTCTCTGTCAAGTAGCTGTCCATCAGTCAGTTACTCTACAGCAGGAAATGGCACTTCAAAATAAAAGCTATGCGCCTGAAATTCACTGTCCTCCGAAATAAAGAGTTTTTTTACAAATTTGACATGTTTGCAAGTCACTTGCGGACCATTCAAAATAGACCCACGACTCACTTTTGGGCCGTGACCCACCAGTTGGGAACCACTGCAGTAAGTTGCATCAACATCTCTCCTTAACAGTCTCATAAACCAATCTGAACATCACAGTCACCACAAAGGTAGCATTTATTCCAGGACTGTTGTATAAACTATATAACTTTGTCTAGGTGTACCTAATAACCTAATAACTTGTGCAATAATAAACTGAGTTTATATATAACTTTAGAGTGGGGCTCATGCTCCTTAAGTATCAGCAGTTAGAATGACTCTGTCTCTCCACCAGGTGGAGCCAGATGGAACCTATGTGAAGCCACCAAGTGCAAAGCTGACCTACGGCACCATGGTGTTCATCCGCTCCATGATCGTAGGCGAGTCAGCCCGGGCCCTCTCCAAGGCCTGCACCATCGCCATCCGCTACAGTGCTGTTCGGCGCCAGTCTGAAATCCGGCCGGGGTCAGTCTATTCATATGTATTCACAAAGGCACCTCAGCAAACAGCTGCAAACATTACATAATGCATAAAAGTTGCAAAAAAAACCACATGAACACACTTTTTTTTGCCAGAGTGTTAAGAACATTTACATGAGGAAAAGTCTCAAAAGACAGAACAAAAAATTAGGAATAAATGAATGTATTTAACTCAATGGTAAATTTCTTGAGCAAGAAAACGAAACAAAAAGTTCAGTTATGTTTGTTCCCTAAGAACGTGAGTGTTTATACAGTAAACCTATGGACCAGGTAATGTGACATGTTATAGAACATAGATAACTGAAGAGGGACAATAGGTCAGAATAGAATAAGGATGTTTATAATACCTTGATAGATGATAACAGAGCATTCAACACATAAAATAGGTGTCTGAGTTTCATAAGTGGTGACATTATTTCAACAGGAAATGGAAATAGCAATGGTTTTGCCATGATATGATCTCTTACCACATCCCCATGTATCAAAGGGAAGTACAACTTCTATGTGATACTGAAAACTCAAACCTGTGTGTTTCTGTCCCACAGAGAGCCAGAGCCTCAGATCCTCGATTACCAGACGCAGCAGTACAAACTGTTCCCTCTGCTGGCTACGGCCTATGCCTTCGCTTTTGTCGGCCAGTACATGAGGCAGACCTACCACCGCATCAGTGAAGACATCAACCAGGGGGACTTCAGTGAAATGCCTGAGGTACTGACTGGACACACACATGTAGGGTGTGATCTAAGGTCAGTGATGACTGACTGACTGAATGACTGACTGAGGATGATGCACATTGACTTAATGGGTTGTAGATTAGTCTTTCGAGGTATTTTGAGGATGTGTGGTGAGTGTGTGGTAAAAGCAAAAACTGTTTAATCATTGAAAAGCCAGCATGGTCAGTCAGCGTGACAGCGGATGCAGCTTGCAAGCTCTTCAAATCAAGTACTACAGTTATTCTGCAATATACTGACTACACAGGCTTTGATCCTTCTGTCTGTGTGGCTGGTTAACAGGTTATCTGATTACACTATTTACTACCTTCATTTGCTAGCACCATTTCCATTTTGTTGTAAAGAGTTGCAACTTCTAATTAATTTGCAATCATGTTTAATGTATAATAATAATAATAATATATATATTTAAACTACTGTATATATCAGCATACTACATACTGAATTCATACCCCATAGCCATCACTGACTCTTTCTCATGTTTAGGGCAATGTTGTTTATGTCATTTGAAATTGTCAAAGCTCTTATTTTTAAAAAGATATAATTGTCACCCAGTGTTTGGGCTTGCATTAAGCTTTTTTCACTGTCTTCGCCCTCCAATCTACAGCTCCATGCCCTGTCTGCCGGTTTGAAGGCCTTCACCACGTGGGCAGCCAACTCTGCCATCGAGGTGTGCCGCATGTCATGCGGCGGCCACGGCTACTCTCGCAGCAGTGCCTTGCCGGACATTTACGTTGAGTTCACCCCAACGTGCACTTATGAGGGAGAGAACACAGTCATGATGCTGCAGACTGCGAGGTAACTCGTCACACAGAAACGCATACCACCACAAATGTGACACCTCATCCGGTCCGAGTTCACAGCCTGCCACGTTCTTCACCCATCTCTGACTCAGACATGTGTTAGAAGCGCCTTTGTAGTATGTTGACTATGAGTGCTCATACAATGAGAGAGATGTTAATACTTTACTTTACGTTGCTTTTACTTTACTTTTTAAGTTGTAACACTTAACCTTTAAAATCTGCTTAGTTCCTAAATTGCACAGTTTTTAGTGCAGAGACTCAAACAGCAGTGCTTACACTGATGTACACACACACACACACACACACATTTAGCTTTTTCACTCATCAATTTTGTCACACGCCTAAACAGAACGAAAGCAAGAAAGACACAAATAGCGACACATACAGACATAAACATTCGCCCACTCAGCAGCCTTATCATGTGATAGATGCAGCGGACACACCCACACTCCTCCCACAGCAAACACAAACACAGATGACACTTTATATGCCTACATGATAGCTGTTGTAGTTTTTTATTACTAGTACTATAAAATTCAGCGACGTAGTTATAAACCAGACTTTGATTTGGTGTTAATAAAAAACTGGATAATAACTGGATACACGAAGATATTGTTAAAAAAAAAAAAGAAAAGAAAAGAAAAAAGAGAGAGATGTCTTTATTTCTCAACAGTACCAGAAGTAATACTGCATTTGGCTACAGACTGTGAACACACAGTTTAACAGCTAGCTTTTGCACCCATGTTTCAGCCCTCGCCTGTCTGCCTCCTCAACTTTTGTCTCTGCAGATACCTGGTGAAGAGCTACCGGCAGGCTAAGGCAGGACAGCAGCTGAGCGGCATTGTGTCCTATCTGAATGAACCAAAGCATCACAGGGTCCAGCCCCAGCCCGTCGCTGCCAGACCAACCGTGGTTGACATTAATGACCTGGTCAGCCTGGTAGAGGTCTACAAACAACGAGCTGCCATGTAAGAGACAACAGCAGATATGACTTAGTTGTTTGGACTTTATTTAATACCGTTTATCACTTAACATTCTTTGCTACATTTTCATTGAACGCATTTTTGATATGTTCTGAATTAGTTACTTAAACCTTGTTTTTTTAAGTAATTATATTAGTATCCTTGGTCAGTGTAGTGTTCCTTTGACCCCTCCTCTCTTGGCTCGTGGTTGCAAAATGTAAATATTTAATATTTATGAAGCGCTTGAAAGATGAGGGATGGACACACTGTCTGCTGTTTCGTCACACAGTTAGATTTTTATCCCAGGTATTGGTGCTGGCCAGAGCTGCAGCTGTCAACATCAATCATCCTGATCAGATTTCCAAAAGACTATCTGCCCAAATCTGCTGTTCTGTGCTGAACCATATTTATGGCTTTGTCCTTTTTTACTGTCACTTACATGACATGCTGCCCTGCTCTCATCCCTGCATACTGTCAGCCTTAGTCACATTTAAATTCATTTGGCAGTCAGTGTCATCTGTGTGGGGAGCACAAACAGCGGCTAAGCCAGTCTGGTGGAGGGCGACAAAATGTGGCCTGCCAGTTCAGACATTAGAGGGATAAAGGACGATGACATGTTAGTATTCATTTCCTCTGTGTTTCTGCCATGTTCCCTTCAACCTACTCCCTCTTTGAATATATACTATGCTGGATTTTCCTGAAAAACAATGTATAGAGTCATAGAGAGGTAATCCCTCTTAATAATCACTTATGACTCACACTTGTGCTGTGGTGTATTTTTCTGCAGAGACTCTGTCCTCTGCCTGTATTTCTTATTTTCTTCTTTTTTTCCTGTGTTTGGGTCGTTGATGGGTGTGTATCCCCACTGCACTCAACTGAGGTCATGGCTTTATATAAAGGTAGGGACCAGGTGCCAGACTGTAAGCAGCAGGCATCCAAGAGGCACATACAGTGAGGCAAAATGCTAAATGTGGGGTTGTTTTTTTTCTTTCAGTTTCCCTGTCGAGCATGTTTACAAACTGTAATTGACAATCCTGCATGGTATACATTTAAAAAAGATTTGATTGATGATAGTCAATGTGTGAATAGACAGATTGCAGTGGTACTAAGTGGTGCAGTTTTGTTTTAAAGCCTCCACGCCAGAGACAGTCATGGCCAGAGGCATTATGTGTTTGGGTTGTCTGTCTGTCCATCTGGTCCATTCTCATAAATGCGATATCTCAGAGCACCTTGAGGGTATTTCTTCAAATTTGGCACAAACTTCCACTTGGACTTGAGAGTGAACTGACTACGATTTGGTGGTCAAAGATCACAGGACCTCACAAAACATGTTTTTGGCCATAACTCAAAAATCCATACACAAATACACTGCACTGTGACATCACAATGTTCTGCACAAACTCTTTTCTCAACATCATAACTCAGGAACAGAAAAGGAAACGTTTGGTCAGATACTGAATCGTTGACACTAATCTTGGGTGTCCATCTTGAAACTGTGCTGATTGTATCAATCTGCTGAGCAAAAGATGTGTGAGAAGCATCCACATTTTAGAAGTTGAAGCTTCTTTGCAGCAACATCCATATTTAAAGCATTGTTTACTGTCATGGCTACAACTTTGTGTTCTACCCTGTTCCTCTGGTATTCCACCGCAAGCTCAATGTTTTGGTGATAATGAGCTCCAGGTGATTGTCGTTGCACCATGTGACAAAGCTCTCCATCAGTCCTCTGTGAAAGTAGTCTCTAAGCGAAGACAGCATGTTTCTCACTGGAAATTATACGTGTCAATATAGTGGAAACTTCTAAGAAATACACTTAATACCTAATATTACATTCCTTCAAAATCTTCACTACATATATTATGAGTCTGGACAGACATGGATGTAAACTGTAACTGCAACTTGACTGGTTGGTGAAGGCATACAACATGCGAGGCACTAATCCTCATTTAAAGCGCCAGTGTGTAATATTTGGCATGGTTTATTATCAAATCTGAATCTGAATCTGAATATTCTACCCATTAATATGTTTATATAAGTGTATAATCACTATAAAATAAAATTCGTTTGGTTTTCGTAGCCTTATAATTATGCTTTTATTTATATATATATATATATATATATATATATATATATATATATATATATATATATATATATATATATATATATATATATAGATATATATGTGTGTGTGTGTGTGTGTGTATATATATATATATAGATATATATATGTGTGTGTGTGTGTGTGTGTGTGTGTGTGTGTATATATATATAGCAAGGGCCTTGCTTTAGAGAGGTCGCCATCTTGCGCCGCCATGTATGTAAGGCAGACCGAGCGGACAATCCAGCCAGCCAGAGAACACGTTTCGCGTGTATAAATAAACCAACGAAGACAGCGGAAGGAAGGAAGGAAAGAGGAGGAGGAAACAGCAGAGAGTGTTAGTAGTTCGTAGATAGAGAGTAGTGAAAAGTTTTTTTAGTTATAAAGTTTGCGAATGGACCACACTTACCATGCAACAGGAGAAAATGAACCCGAACCGTCATCTGCAAGGAAAAGAAGACGCAACTTCACTCCTTGTGATGCACTCTCTGCGGCGCTTTTCCTCCTGATGATATATCTCCCCAACGATGGCAGCAGTAGCACCAAATCCCATTCTGTGCAGCACAATGTGAGCGGAGGATTCAGCCTCTCTTCTCGCCCACTCAGTGTACTCCGGCTCTCATCTGTGTACTCCGGCTCAAACAGGTATGGCTCTGGGTCTGTGTCCGCTACAAGAAACTCTTCAAAATCGCGTTCAAAGTCGTCCATTGCAGCTACTATAGTCCGGAGATATCGCTAGGCTAAATAAACAGCTGAGCTCTGTTTACTGGCTATGCTGTCGGAGATTGGTGGAGCAGAGAGGGGAGGGGGTGTCCGCTAGGTATCGTAAACGAGTATGTGTGTATGAAGTGTGTGTGTTACGCCAGAAGAGTCAGAGTTTGGGACGGAGTCTTTTACCCCCTGGAGTGTTACCCGAGTTTTTGGAGTGCTCAAATAAACTGGCCTTTTTCCCGAACGCTACTCTGGTCTCCTGCTCGTGAGGGATTCATTACAATATCGTAACATGGTTTAGATTTCTAAATAAACATTCACCTCGTCGCTAGATAGACCTACTCCTGAAAAACTCATGTGTGTGCGCAAGGCTTTTTGTCCCTACGAGGCCACCATCATTTAGGGGTGAGCGAGTGAGCCCTGCAATCTAGAATTTGACCACTGATGTCACTGTTTTCAATGATTTTCAACCCATTTTACACAGTGGCCCTTTAAGTAAAGAGACAGCTCTTGTTGTACTTACAACCCAAAGTCAAGATAAATGTGTGTCGCCATGTTGTATCTTAATGTTTTTAATTCATTTATATTGATGACATTGGTTAATGCAGGTGATGTGTGTGTGTGTTTGTAGTCTAGTTGAGTTGGCAGCAAAGAGCATCCAGCAGGAGTTACAGCACAGGAAGAGCCAGGAGGACGCCTGGAACAACAGTGCTATTGACCTGGTCAGAGCCTCCGATGTAAGTTCAGTTCTGTGTGTGCGTGATCATGATCATTACATAGTTTAAAGGGACAGTTCACCCCAAAGCCATGACATATTTTTCCTGTTATCTGTAGTGCTTTTTATCGATCTAGACCATTTTGGAGTGAGTTGCTGAGTTGGCGATATCAGTTGTAGAGATGTCTGCTCTTTCTCGAATATAAGGAAACTAGATGACACTCGGCTTGTGGATCTCAAAGTGCAAGAAAAATACTTTTGAAAAACTCAACAGCAATGTCTCTTTCCAGGAATCCTGATCTGGTTACTAAATATAATCCACAGACGTTGTCAGCAGTTTCATGCAGGAACTAAACCTGCCAACTGTATCACTGCTTAGAAGGAAGCTTGCATCCACTGCTAGCTCACCTAGCTAACGTTACAGCTCAGCTGAGGAGGATTCCACTAATGTTTACATCTCATGTTGTCATGAGCAGGAACCTCTTGTCCATGAGTAGATGCATGCTTCCTTCTGTGTGATTCTGTTGGCAGGTGAGAGAGGGCAGACATCTCTACAGCCGATATTTACAACATTCTGCAACTCACATCAAAATAATCTAGATTGATAAATAGCACTACAGCTAAGAGGAACAAAAATATGTATATAATTTTGGGGTGAATTGTCCCTTTAAAGCTTTCCATAGCTTGTGATACACAGATCTGTCTCAGACTTGTGGGTGAGTGTAGAAGTCAAAGCTGAGCTCAAGCCTGATATGTTGTTGCAATGCTGCCTGAAGTCAAACTCAAGTCCTGCTCATGTTCATCTCAGTTCTTCTTTTTCTGTCCCTTTCTTTCTTGTTAGTTGCCTTGAGTCTCATTCATGCATTTACCTGTCCCCCTGTCTTGTGTCCCCAGGCCCACTGTCACTATGTCGTAGTGAAGCTCTTTACTGACAGGCTGGGGGATATGAGTGACACAGCGATACACTCAGTGCTGTCGACCCTGGCTCTGCTGTACGCCCTGCATGGCATTGCAAACAACTCTGGAGACTTCCTACAGGTCAGAATAATCATCTGTCCAACAGTCAGTGGTTAGTCTTATTGCAGGTGTTACAAACAGGTTGTACAAAACTGTTTCAGTTAATTGTATACTCCCAGTGCTGTCAGTCAGTTTTACTGTCTGCTTTCTCAATTGCCTCTTTGTCTCTGAGCTCACAAAATGGGGTCTTTGTGTGGGATTTGTATGTCTGGGTGGCTGGTGAACGTTTTGCTGATTAAATAAGACAAATTAGATTTTGTTTTATCAGTTGAGTTTTAAATTGAAAATAAAAACAGAAGACTTGCTTTATGGGACAGTTGGACAACCCACTGTCTCTACTGTCTGTTGTCTCACTGTTAGAGCAGCTGAGTGAAGTCTAGCAGCACATTTTCATCCACATCTGGATCTGTTTTATTTCAGGCCGGACTGCTGAATGTGCCTCAGGTGCACCAAGTTTCTATTCGGATCAAGGAGCTGCTGTCTCAGCTGAGGCCCAATGCTGTGGCACTGGTAGATGCCTTTGACTTCCACGACAGGAGGCTGAAATCCGTCCTGGGACGATATGATGGGAACGTCTATGAGCACATGTTCGAGTGGGCTCGCCGCTCACCCCTAAATGCCACAGAGGTCAGTCAGGGTCACTGGGATGAAATAATAGTAGCAGTGCCATGGCACAGGTGGCACTGATCAGTAATCTTAATGGTGTCTCCATCCAGTCTGTTGATAATTATAAGCTGTTGGGAATTTGTCCGGACAAAAGTCTCAACTTTAAATACCACATTGATTATCTTACAAAGAAATTTAAATTCACATTGGGCTCTCTGCACAGGCTAAAGTCGTGCTTTTCCATGGCACCAACAAAACACTTAGTTGCTGGCCTATTTCTGACTGATTGATTTTGGCGATACTATTTACAGGTTTGCCTCACTGTCCATCTTGTCCAAGCATGACCCTCTGTATCACTCTGATACTACAGAGATACCTGAGGTATATTACTAAATCTAGCTTCAGGGCCCATCATTGTACCTTGTACAGCGTGGTAGGATGGTCATCACTCACTTTGCGTGGGTCACAACACCATTACATTTTAGTCTATAAGATCATCTAAGGTAACTTACCTAAGCCACAAGTTTTTGTCTCTGTCACACAAATGGCTTCAGTTTAAAGTGCCTTTTACCAGCATAGAGATCTGCAAAACAAGTCTGTACTACTACTGTCCCTGGTCCCTGGTCCTGATTTGGAAAGTGATGTAAAGTGATCTGTCCTGATTATCTAATATTGCATGGCAGGCCACATAAATTACATTTTGAAAGAAAATCTGCTGCCCATTTAAAGTTGGTTGGCAGGCCACAATTGACCCCCGTCCCAGACTTTGGACATACCTGCCTTAGGGCCAAACAGGCTACTCACAGACCACAACGTACGCTAAATACTAATAACAAGAAAACAATGTAGGTCTTCCGTGGACCCCAGCGAGTTGAGCCTGCTTCTTGCAGTCAATCCACTGGTTACCCAACGGCAGTGCTTGCTTGACTGGGTGTTCGGGATGGGCTGGTCCTCTTCTGTTGAGGCTAATGTGGAATTCTTTTTCTTTTTTTCTTTTTTTTCTCAAGTGAAGGCATTAGGCTTCTGTGACAGCATGCCACTCTCATGTGTCCTCATCTACTCTCCTTGGTGTCTGTTTTCAGACAGGCTCATAAGACATAAGACCCACCCTTCTGATGGTTGGCAACCAATCAGAAATAATAAACATGATCATAACAGTAGCAACAAATAATTCTCAATCCAATTCTTAATAAATAAGCATTTTTAACTTTTCAACTTGTGTGTTGTGTCTGTTGGTGTGAGGAACAGTTTAATATGGCAGGGGCATAACGTTAAACACCATTAGTCTTTTGGTATACAGTATATTTGTGGGACTTAAATGCTTCAGGTTCTCTGTGACTTAGCTATACTGCACCAAGAACGTCCAGGTGGGGTCACATTAAGCTGATCATAGTTTACAGAAATGTATGATAAAGTGACTTAAAAAGCTTACTTTGACTGTCTAAACTTGCTCTGTTACATTTTTGCACTCTATGGCCAACCACAATCATTTGGCATCAGAGGAAGACAACTGTCTCTGTGAGATTACATAAGCATGTCTGACTCTGGTCTTGTTCATTATTTCATTTTAACAAATGCTTCATTCCTTCTTTCCTCTACAGGTCCATGAATCCTTCTACAAGTACCTGAAGCCCCTGCGGTCCAAACTGTGAGCTGACCCCATCGCACTTCGATTTCTGGCTGTAACCCTTCAGCTCTGCATATATAGGAACAACCTGAACCGCATCAACCCATCATATCAACTCCATGATGGCCATCACTGCTGGTATCTACCAGTCTGATGAAATTTAGCCCTCCCTACTTTATATGTTATCAAGCTGAACACCGTAATCAGCCTCTCTAAAGGCCCTGGTACACTTTAGGCTGCTCTTTTGGGTGATGGGGGATGATGGAGGGAAATCAGAGTGGGCTGTAAACAGGGAATGGACAACCTTAAATAATCTAAAGACACTGTAATCATTAACCAGGATTCAAACTTTATCTGTAATCTTGAATTAAGTCATTATTTCAAGCAAAAAAGAAAAATTGCTTCAAGAATACTGAAAACAAAAGAGTATTTGCAGTTTTAGAACGCCATGTTTTCTACAGAGAAATTCCATTGTTTGGTAGTATTTCATTTTCCGCCATCTTTTCTTCACTTTCTGCTGTGTGCCTGATGGCTCCTCTGTGTGAGCCAGCCAAGATGAAAATGCAGTCTCTCTCTTTCTTTTTCTAACAAGAACAGAATGTTATTATGAAGATTACATAATGTTAGTTGTTTAGGAACAAACCAATAGCAAAATCAGTTTTGGTTGTTTCCCCTGACGACAAGGACCAACATGTTATTTATAAAGACCCTGTGCTTTTTGTCATAATTGTTATCAAAGAAGCATTCGTTTATCCATGACGGTTATCAACCACTGCAGGCATTAAGAAGGAAGTAGACAAGTCTGTGGCAGCCCACAGTCATAATGTAGTTTTGCACTGGATAAGCAGACTTGCAAATTAGAGCAGATGTCAAACAGAAACGTTAAGTGACGATATAAATACAGTCCCCTGTAAAATACTGTGTCAACACCATTTTTAAACAGGAGATAAAACCTCTAATATACTTAAAGATACTTCAAGACTCCGGCTTTTTTCCGGGTTTTTCAAATGGAAATGCTCACTCAGCCATTAGCAAAAAGCAGTGACGTAGGTTAAAACATAATAGTTATATCGCTCTCTTTAAAGCCGTCAGACTCCAACAGAAACAGTTATTTTACCTCACAGAACACAGGAGTTGCTGGTGTATCGCTACCTCAACCAGTTATTCGTGTTATTGTTTGACTTTTGGATCCGAGCTAAACATGGCGTCCACCGCAGTACATTGCGTAGCCTCCGTGCTGGTTTGGGTTGGGGGTTAGAGGTACATTAGGCAGGCTGGGGTGTTTATACATAACATGTCATCATGCAGAAACATATGTCTGGTCACATAGGAAAACATTTTTAGAGGTGTTTTGGAAAATAGCATTTTGACTCTAAAACATAGGCTCTTTGACTAAAATTTGAATGTTCAGATTTAAAAGGAACACCACTGGAAAGCTAAAGAATCATATAAAAACCTTGAACAAAACAAAACAAAATAAAATTATGGACCTGCCTTTCAAATACAACGCCTTAAAATCAGTCAAACCCTTTCTCTCAGTTTTAACTTAATACTTCACCCAAAGTGCATGCTTTTAGTATCAAATACTCTCTCCCTGTAGGTTGCTTGAATTCAGTGTTCTCCAATGCTAACAAGTTTTTACAAGATGTAAAAACACTTAAAATCCTCTACTTGCTGTATTTCAAGTTAAAACCATCTGCCTTTACTCTCAGCCCCACCACCTGTCACATCTCTTGCTGTATTAAGGACAAAATTGTCATACTTTAATGATCCACTTCACAGATACTAGTGTGAAGGTTATATACCTTATTGTACTCCACTATTAGAAGCTGAACTCAATAAAGAGAAGAGAGGCCCATCAAGAGACCATGTATGTGAGACAGTGGAATGATTTACTAAGACTTGCCAGAGAGAGTTCTCTGTCGAGCCGTGTGCTCGATCATTTCAATGAATGATAACAACAATATTCTGTGTGTCCAGGTGCTTCTGAATGTGTTTGTGGGACAGAAAGGTGTCTGCAGATAATGGTGAAGTGTGTCAAATGTGTAAAAAGCACCTGTGAGGACAGGTAGTGTGGATTTCTGACAGCGATTTAGTGTTGAATTAGGCCACATATGCACTGTATATGTGGATAAATATTCTCCCTCCCTGCTGTGTGGGGTTGATTTATTATAAAGAAGGGTAAAAAAAAACCCAGCCAACATCTTCATGGATTCTTTTTCTAGTTTTTATTCAAGCACATTTCTAACTAGAAACTTAAATAAGTCAATCGTTAATATACTGCTTTGTTCAAATCCTGCTGACTGAATTCATCTGATTCATGTATGATGAAATATGTGTAAACTGGATAAGTCTCTTTTTTCCTTTTTTAAGATTAATGCAAACAAATACAACAGTTTTAGAAAAACCTGAAATAAACTGACTCATCAAGCATGAGTTTATTTTCTTCATGCAGCAATCAAATCCAACTGACTAAATGGTAGATGGTAAGGCTAGTAAATAAAAATAGCTACAGAGGGACTCTGGTGACTAACGACATGATGATGACAGAGAGAGCTTTAATCTAAAGCCTCACTAAGAACTGTGAAGATGATTTGTTGGATAATTATGTGCCTGAGGATATTATCTTTTCTTGTTGTAATTAAGTCAGAATGTTCTCACAAGGCTCGTAGTATTTCATTTCTGTGTTTGTACAACTTCTAATCCGTTAACTTCTGCCACAAGGGCGGGATTATGAATATGTAATGACTCAGCTCTTTGTTAAGCATATTTTTGTGATATTGTTTGATTGAATGATAATGATTTTAATAGTTGGTTAATAATTTGACCTGTAAGTTATATTAATAAAAAACATAATAATCATGTGTATTGTGTTTATGTGTTTTTATTCTCAGGTTAAGCAGCTTGAACTGCATTAAATCCACTTTGAAAAACACAGCTTTAGGCCCAGTATTAATAAAAATGTATTACCACATTTCCATGAGAAATATACTGGAGGAACTTAACATACTCATAGAAGTCAAAAACATTGTACCATGATACTTTAAAACCATACAGCTAATGGAAATACACAAAAATGACACATCTCTGTGCTACATTATAGCAGGTGCTAAATGGGTATTTCACTGATTTTTCACATCATCACAGATCAGTTTACCGGTTAAGTATTTCAGAGTCCATGAACACTGCTCTAAAAGTTTGGAGGAGCTTTTAAAAGTCTCCGAAAATAATCCCAAAGATCTCAAAGGGTTTATCGTGGACTGGGCTTGACTTAAACTTCTACATGAAGCTTATGTTACCAACTAGGGGTCTGGAATTTGAAAGACATGGAGATTTTTCTACTTTAAGACCTTTATATAAGCTATATACCTTTACATGTAGAACAGAAAAGACTAGAGGCATCAGGCATTGATGACTACACAGTCCTTTCCTAAAAAAAAATGAAACAAGATGAAACAGATTAATTTAATGATGAACTATTTATTTTTAACAAAAATAAACAATTGTGCAAATGCAGTTGAAATAGTGTGAAATACCTCCACACAGCAGGTTATCTCCTTCACTCCATGACGTATGACGTAGCTCGCGTCGCAATAGATTTAAAGGGAAAGGATGGCCTATGGTATAGGTTGCATTTTCTGATACCCGATCCATCTATTTTGATGATATCGGGGCCGATATTCGATCCAGATATCGGATTGGTGCATCCCTACCTGATATCAGACAGTCAACTTGTCACACTCCATTTTACATCTTAAGTCTGACATTGCATCCATTCTAACCGACTTCTGTAGGCAACCAATGTCCAGAGACACACCCGAAAGTAACGTCATGTAAGTCCTCACTGATGCCAACGTACTTTTTTCCCCCTGGGTTTTTAGAGTTGAGCAGAGCAAAGTTAAACAAACTACAGTTAAGATACTGTATCATGGGATACTGAGAAGACATGCTGATTTAGAACAGCCCCAGTGGCAGTGTCTATTTTGTCTACAGCACTCCCCATTGGTTCTGGCACAATGCTTGATAACGCTTGGCAGCAGCTGATCTTGTCTCCCTGTGGCGCTCATTGAGTATTTTTTATTTTAACCAAGAAACCGCTGTTTCATGTCAGGATGTCAGATGAATCATTCAACTTGAACTCAGTGGAGTGGGCAGATTCAAAAATCTGGACCCTGGCAAACTAAAGAGGCTCTTAAAATATTTATTGGGAATTGGTAGTATGCTTTTTTTTCCCCTGCTTGACCCAAACTAGGGTCAAGTTTTCATTGGCTTGAGGCTCGGTACATGGCATACATATGTATTATTTTCTGGGCATACAAGAATACAGACACATATGTTTTTATAATATTGAGGTGGACTCCAGTACATAAAGAAAAAATAAATACGTCTAGAAGGGAAGAGAAGAAAGCAAACTAAACAGAAACATGTCAAACATATGTCCTCATACGCCACGCTACAGGGTCACATAATCACATAGCAAGTTCATAATTATGTATGCTTATCCTCCATTTTGATATGAGTCCATAACCGGTCCCAAGAGGATACTCCTTCCATCTGATGGCCATTTATTCTACTGAGCAAACATTCATAAGATGCTATTTCCACCACTGCAATAACCCATTCTCTTAATTCTGGGGCCTTTGTTGTCTTCCAGTGTCTTAGAATAACTCGACAGACAGTTATTAGACCCACAGTAATAACAGAAAACGCACACTGGGATATATCTGGTATTTGCGACCAATCCCCCAGTAAACACAATTTTAAACTTAAAAGGATTTCTGAACCAACAATTTAATGTCTGTACTTCAACTTCATTCTGTACAGTCATAAAGGCGTATGATATCTATGTATCTTATATTGTGTGAGCTTCCCCCTCGCTTCTTTCACATACTAGCCACATCCTGACACAATCTTAGACCATCTATCACAGTTTCTTCCTCAAGGTCCATTTGCCACATCAATTTCACATTAAGAGAGCATCAGTTTTGACTACCCTTTTTTTTTTTAATATCTCTGTTGCAAGTCTCTTCCAACTTTGTGGAGGTGTACAATTAAATTGCTGGAATACCCCTTTAAGATGATGTCTGAAACTATCTGCATCATTACTCAGTGAGACAAAAAAATTGAAGGTTTAGCTATATTATTATAGACGCAGAAAGAAAGCATCTGAATCTTTTAAGCAGCTTAATGTTAAATTGTAAAATGTGACTACACTGAAATATTTTTTTGAAAACAGTCTGAATTTCTTTGAAGACTTTCAGGTTGTGCAATGTCACAGAAACAAATGAAAATTACAGAAAAACATAATGGGGTTGCTGATATTTTGCTGGTTTTAGGGTGTTTTCACACATGGTCCTTTTCAGCCCTCTAAGTGGACTCAGAGAGGTGACTCAGCATTTTTTGCACATGTGTGAACACTCCAAGAGAACTCAGACCAGTGCGGTGTGGTTCACTTAGGGTGCTTTCACATTTAGTCCTTTTTAAATGAACCAAACTCAGTCCTCTTAAAGTGCACCTAAAAGTGGACTGACATTGCATTCACATTGTCAGTTCATTTGAAAGAGGACTCAGTTCGCTTCCTGGTCAACTTCACCTCTGCTGGGGCCTCAGTCCTCTTTCTATTCACACTATAGCCTATATATAACATATATTGATGTAGTTTTGTTTTTAATTTGATGTGGCACTTTATGAAGCCCCTCGCTTTCAGATTAATTTATAACTGGAGGAGAACCTTGGTGTTTCTATGTGCTGTAGACTGTTGCTGTCTGTTGTATTCTACATTGTCTTCCGTGGACCAAACTATTCTTCATCCTGCGTCCTTGCATGCGTTACAGGCTGACATGGTTTTGTCTGTTTTTTCAAGCGTCCCAGTGCAACAGCATGTGATCTAGAGGGCTAAATACAATGACAGAGAGCAAAACAAACTTGGAGTGCTTTGTGTTCGCAGTGCACAGGTTAAGTGAACCGCACAGAGGACTTGAAGCAGTTCGCTTCAGAGGGGTCTGAGTGCTATTGGGGTGTTCACATATGCCCAAAAAATGCTGAGTCACCGCCAGAGGTGGGTAGTAACTAGTTACATTTACTCAGTTACATTTACTTGAGTAACTTTTTGGATAAATTGTACTTTTCAGAGTAGTTTTAATGCAAAATACTTTTTACTTTTACTTGAGTTATATGTTTTAAAGCAACAATACTCTTACTTGAGTACAATATTTGGCTTCTCTACCCACCTCTGAGTACATAATTACATATATATATATACAGTACAGGCCAAAAGTTTGGACACACCTTCTCATTCAATGCGTTTTCTTTATTTTCATGACTATTTACATTGTAGATTCTCACTGAAGGCATCAAAACTATGAATGAACACATGTGGAGTTATGTACTTAACAAAAAAAGGTGAAATAATTGAAAACATGTTTTATATTCTAGTTTCTTCAAAATAGCCACCCTTTGCTCTGATTACTGCTTTGCACACTCTTGGCATTCTCTCCATGAGCTTCAAGAGGTAGTCACCTGAAATGGTTTTCCAACAGTCTTGAAGGAGTTCCCAGAGGTGTTTAGCACTTGTTGGCCTCTTTGCCTTCACTCTGCGGTCCAGCTCACCCCAAACCATCTCGATTGGGTTCAGGTCCGGTGACTGTGGAGGTCAGGTCATCTGCCGCAGCACTCCATCACTCTCCTTCTTGGTCAAATAGCCCTTACACAGCCTGGAGGTGTGTTTGGGGTCATTGTCCTGTTGAAAAATAAATGATCGTCCAACTAAACGCAAACCGGATGGGATGGCATGTCGCTGCAGGATGCTGTGGTAGCCATGCTGGTTCAGTGTGCCTTCAATTTTGAATAAATCCACAACAGTGTCACCAGCAAAACACCCCCACACCATCACACCTCCTCCTCCATGCTTCACAGTGGGAACCAGGCATGTGGAATCCATCCGTTCACCTTTTCTGCGTCTCACAAAGACACGGCGGTTGGAACCAAAGATCTCAAATTTGGACTCATCAGACCAAAGCACAGATTTCCACTGGTCTAATGTCCATTCCTTGTGTTTCTTGGCCCAAACAAATCTCTTCTGCTTGTTGCCTCTCCTTAGCAGTGGTTTCCTAGCAGCTATTTGACCATGAAGGCCTGATTGGCGCAGTCTCCTCTTAACAGTTGTTCTAGAGATGGGTCTGCTGCTAGAACTCTGTGTGGCATTCATCTGGTCTCTGATCTGAGCTGCTGTTAACTTGCGATTTCTGAGGCTGGTGACTCGGATGAACTTATCCTCAGAAGCAGAGGTGACTCTTGGTCTTCCTTTCCTGGGTCGGTCCTCATGTGTGCCTGTTTCGTTGTAGCACTTGATGGTTTTTGCGACTCCACTTGGGGACACATTTAAAGTTTTTGCAATTTTCCGGACTGACTGACCTTCATTTCTTAAAGTAATGATGGCCACTCGTTTTTCTTTAGTTAGCTGATTGGTTCTTGCCATAATATGAATTTTAACAGTTGTCCAATAGGGCTGTCGGCTGTGTATTAACCTGACTTCTGCACAACACAACTGATGGTCCCAACCCCATTGATAAAGCAAGAAATTCCACTAATTAACCCTGATAAGGCACACCTGTGAAGTGGAAACCATTTCAGGTGACTACCTCTTGAAGCTCATGGAGAGAATGCCAAGAGTGTGCAAAGCAGTAATCAGAGCAAAGGGTGGCTATTTTGAAGAAACTAGAATATAAAACATGTTTTCAGTTATTTCACCTTTTTTTGTTAAGTACATAACTCCACGTGTTCATTCATAGTTTTGATGCCTTCAGTGAGAATCTACAATGTAAATAGTCATGAAAATAAAGAAAACGCATTGAATGAGAAGGTGTGTCCAAACTTTTGGCCTGTACTGTATGTACAGTATATATAAGAATATATTTGTGTTTCTTGTGCCTTGATTTATGTTATGTTTGTAAAGATTTAATTTATTTTTGTTTTAGTTAAAGGGGTATTGTTTAAAATACATGAATTTGCAGATTATTATTTTTGATTGATTGATTACGTTCATGTTCTTATTTTACAAATAAATCAGACGTTACTCAGTACTTGAGCAGTTTTTTCACAAAATACTCTTTTACTCTTACTCAAGTAATTATTTGGATGACTACTTTTTACTTTAACTTGAGTAATATTGTTCTAAAGTATCAGTACTCTTACTTGAGTACAATATTTGGCTACTCTACCCACCTCTGGTCACTGCTCTGAGTCTGCTTAGAGGGCTGAACAGAACCAAGTGTGAAAACACCCTCATAAGGTAGTAAGTTGCTCTAATCAGATAGGTGAAGCAGAGACACCAAAATTCAAACAAACTAAATTTAAACTTGAACATCTGAGTATTCTCCGAAGGGTTACAGTTTACAATATGGTATTCAGTTGCTTATAATAATGTTAATAATGATGGCCCTTCTTTGCTTCCATATATTACATGAGAGGTGCAGAGTAACCCTGCTGTCCATACAGCTGCACAGAAGCTGCACAGTAATGAAAACAGATGGGCTAATGGTTATGTTAACATTGTAAGATGTAGACCAGTGTTGTATGGACTGCATGAATTAAACAGAAGCGTGCAGCAGCATGCTGTGTATCTGTGTAGCAGTTAATCACTGACTATTAGGACAGAGGGTTCCTGTAACTTCAACACGCGGCCGGCTGTCGGAGGGTTGGCCCGGGCCCAGCTCGCCTCCTCTGTGGGTACGGTAAGTCGTAGCTCCGCCCCCTGCTCCTCCGTGGAGCCGCAGTCAAGGATGTTGGAAGAGAGAAAGAGGGAAGTAGTGACACACTGGTGGACAGTAGCTTACAGTGTCGTTGCATTTCGGACATATACACTCTGCTAATGAATAAAAACCCAGTTAATTCTTCTTGGAGGTGAGTGAAATGAGACTTTTCAGGCATTACATTTATTTTTGGGACGTTAAAGCCGTGAAAAGTTAACGTTAACTTACAGTGTTTGAGTCAACGACCTCTATCGACTTTTTGAAATGAGAACCGGTATTAAACATGTCAAAATAACCGTGTAAAAATAATCTGATTAAAGAAGTTTGAATATTAAATGTGAACCAAAGCTTTTTAAAAGGACAACTAACACTGCTGATGACATTTACTGTGTTAGCTTGCAACGGTCGTTTTCTCTCACCAGCCGCTGAAAGCATGCCTCGACAAGTCCTTTGTTGCTCTAACGTTACCCGCCGGGACAAATATATACGAATACCTCCATCCATCTCAAATGTCCCTCTGTTATTCCTGTTAAGTTAATTATAGTCGCCATGTGCCGACCAAATTCATTTGTTGTTACACCCCTCCCATTTGTTTTTCAAAGAGTGTAGGAGGGAGTGTTCACACACGGTCTTTAACGGGGTATGACCGGAACAGAAACTGACATTTAATCTGAATTATGACGGATTTAAACCACATTTTGTACAAGTTTCCTAATAGAGAGAAGCAAAATGTTTCTATTCTGGTGTAGGTAAGCTAATCTTTAAAACATATTTTTAGACATATAGTGGTGACTAAATGTAGACAGTCCATTCAGTCATTAAATTGCAGCTTAAAAGTTATTGCAGAATGTGGGAGTAATGGTTGTGTGGCTATGTGTCCTCACAGATAGCCCTCCACCTCCTGCAGAGAGTTACATAATTCTGTGCCAGTTTTTGTCCACCAGCAGCCCTCACAAGGGTCTGCTGAGGACAGACCTTATTAGATATTTGTCTTTGGTCTGATTGTGCAGGACTCCTTTGCAAAAAAAAGGGGGCAAAACCTGTTTAAGCATTCCCATTAGATTAATGTAAATGTCAGCTCATTGCTGCACAGTGTAAAGTGTGAAAATGTAGGTCAGTGTTACTCAGTGTGAGAGTTTCAGATGTGTTGGGTGATGGGTTGTATTTGGTTACAGTGGTGTACAGTAACGTCAGGTGCCAACTCAGAGTTCTTCTTTTTCCATGTAAATTTACAGTCTCCTTCCGTTTTCAACCACCGCTGACGTGTAGATACTTGCACTGTCAACATATGATTAATACTGAAATTATGTACTTATTAAGTACTCCAGGCCTTCATGGAGGTGGGTAGTGTAGAGAAAATTATAATGTCAGTGATATTCACGGTATTACTGAGTGTTAGTCATATGATAATTAATGAAAACATCATAAAAACAAAATTGAATCTAACCTTATCATTTTCTTTAATATTTTGAGTTAGAGCATTAACAGTCTTTTATTCTCATGGCATGGGTGTGTTATGAGACAGTGGGTCCCTGGGCACAGATATAAAAAAGGCCTCACCACCACTCCTACATAGGAGCAAGACACACAGACTTTGTTGTGGTTTTCCATCAGTTTTGATGTTGTTTTACATCTCTTTGTAGTCATGCATCTTTTTGTGTTGTTGTGTCCCTTTGTGGTTGGCTAATGTTGTGTCATAGCCCTGGAGTACAGTACGGTTCTGTTCAGTTCGGTTCCGCTCCGTACCGTCCCCATTTTTGGTCCCCCCTCGGTTGGGGTACCTAGCGCACAGATCTGGTACTAAAGGGTGGAGCTGTGACACTGCAGTCTGTTGGTCAATAGCGCATGTTCACTCTACTTAGGGATGACTTGTGGCTGGTTTTGATGCTCATGTAACCACTGTTCATACTGTGAAGAGTTTTTTTTAGTAAACTGTAACTATAAAGTGAAAGGATGTTTTGCTGCCTCTTGCAGCAGCTGGAGTCAGAGTAGTAAATTACTTCATTCGCCGGGCGGACTGCTGGCAACTTTTAATGTTACTCAATGCATGAGTTGAGGACCTGAATCAATCAACACACCTTAAGTTTCACTCTGATGACTTTGACTGTTACTTTAGTTTTTATGACATACACTTTTAGTAATGAGTGGACCTTTAAGCGTTTATTATTTTTCAGCCGCGTTATGTGAAGGGCAGATATTCAAATCCTCACTCAGGGAAAAAAAAAAAAAAAAAAAAAAAAAAAGCATAGCGGAGCATTGTTCATGTGGGCTCCGCTAACACTAAACCCCTGAGCTTGCCTGGGAAGGACTAAATGCACAAACCCACTATTGTTGAATATCCCATTGAGAGAGACTCTCACTGCAGCCTGTTCTGTTTTGTTCTGAAAATGTTGGCATGCATCCCTGTTTTGTGGACAATAAATGAGGTGCAGGCTTCCATCTGTGTCACCAATAATGAGGAAATACAGAATGTGCTGGACGGAGCAGTGAGTGACAACAACCCGCCCACATTTAAGGGAACTGAGGTGGAAACACTAGGGTCTAGGTACCATGTCTGAAGGGCTACTTTCGGTTCAAGAGGTATCATGCCGAAAGTGTAACAGGACTTTTGTGTCTCTCTGTGGTTGTTTTTCCCAGTTTCCATAGTTCTTTTGTGTCGCCTTGCAGTTTCTTCACATCTCTTTGTGGTTTTTACGTGTCTTTGAGGTCATTTTGATCTCTTCCTGGTCGGCACGTGCTAATTTGAGTGATATTTTGCAGGTGAACACGGGGGTAGGGGCCCGGACATGTTGGGCCCCTGGACCTGTGGCAATTAGGCCTGTTCAGTGATTCATCCACGACTCATGGAGTAGACGACTTGAAGGTGCTAGTCATAGATTTCCATTGAAAAGAGCCCTGTCTCGTAAGATAACTAGCCTACGTTTTTAGGCAGTTGCTCTCCGCTTTAACACAATAATTAACAATTATGTTGAACTCAATTGTTTATAGTGACTGCTTTATAGTTTATTAGTTTTATCTTGTACAATATTTCAGATGCTCTGTCAGAACCTTTGCTGTTACACTTACACTATACAGTGTTATTATTACACAAAATTGTCGCATTGCCTATTATTGTTTTTCTCGGAAAATGCTTGTGGCAGCAGTACTTTTTAAGTTGCCTTCACTAGTAGGGCCTTTAAACCTGTTTCCGTGTCATCACACAAAATTCACAACTTTATTATGTCATTGCACATGCAGCGCCCAGTTAAAATTATCCCACATTATGATCTACTTTATGTGCACGCATTTGCGCACAAGTGGAAGCAGTGAATAATGATTTACCAATCGCATGGTGTTTTTCCATTTCCGTCTGCATCATACTAAGTTTTTGGCAATGCAGAAAAAGAGGAAATACATTGTTTTAGCACAGAAGGCAGCTTGTGTGTTGTACAGAAAGCAACAAAGTAACAGCTGCATCTGCATGGTTGAGCCGACAAGTCGTTTGCCACACCTGCACACCTGTCACTGTGTCAACGGACTGTGTCAAGCTGTGACCCACTACAAATTTGAATATTTACATTCCGTCCCTACAAGGAAGCACGAGTTCAGGCCAAAAGGTCACATGCTTCGTCAGCATGTAAGCCTCTGTCTTGACATAAAAAAAGCCATGTAGAATAGAAGGATATGTATTTGGATGTCCTGTTTTTTTATGTACATGTTTCCAGAAATTAGATTTTGCCTGTAGCTGAACTTGGTTTTAAACCTGAAGTTTACCGGAAGTTAGAGTGCAATAGTAACCGAGAATGCCTCTGCTCAGTGGTTTCAGTTTCTTCATTTTTACCTCCCCATCAACCACAGTCCACTTTATCTGATAAGAATGTGGTTTTGAAGTTTGGAAACCCCTTTGCTTATCCACTTGCATACAGGGTCTTCCAGTCTGTCGCAGAGTCACAATCAAGTCCTGTCATCACTTCCCCCTCGGGCTTTCCTTCCATGATCTTATCTGTTTTCAGCTGCTATGCGATAACACGCCCAGAAAACACTGTGCCTTTTTTCTAGTTGCTGGCTAGTCTGTTGAAATATTTTTCTTGCACTCCCAGGCCTACCTTCGTTCCACAGTGCATGACACATTATCTTAAAAAAGACTGGGACACTCCGGAAATGCCTTGAAGCCCAAAGTCTCATAAACCTTAAAAGGATTTCTGTGGATACTCTGGCTTTGCCATAAAGCTCTGAATGGGGCAGAGAGTAGGTCGTATCGACCATTTACATTTATTGTGGCACAGAAACTGCTCATTTTCCTCTATGTTTCTTCCACGAGGAGACAGAATGTCTTTACACACATTCAGTCTGGCACCACAGCTAATTTGTGACAGTGGGTGAGAGTTCTCATTTTAACAGCCAGGCTGGGCCAGTCAACAAGACTTTCTCTGACGAAACCCTCAGAAGTTCGCTGTTTTGGGTGACACATTGCAACATACACACATGTATGCATGCGCTTGTTGCACCAGTGACAGAGAGGAAAACCCAACAGGGTAGCTGTACCTTGTTTTATGTGTCCACACGCTGTATGAATACTAGTTATTTAGGTCACATCTTGAGGAACTCTGGGCCTGGGAACAAGGCTGTGAGGAATTGCATAGTAGCTCGCTGTTATGCAGGTCTGGGCATGCACACTCTTGGAAAATGGTGCAATGTTTTTCTGGAATGGTTAGGTGGAAGCCAAGGTCCTTTTCAAACAAGATGCCTCAATAGTGAACTTGAATTGCTGTCTTCTAATAGCTTTGAAATGGAACTATTGATTTGTTTGAGGCACCAAAGTGCTATTATCAGCCAAAGATGGGTAATGGGATATGTAAAGAATCAGGGTTTTGTTTAGAGAGTCATCAAGAGATATTGTGGTTGGAAGTGAAGACTGAGGGGGCTGTTTCAATTGTTGCTCTGACTGCTTGAAGCGCACACGCACAAACACACAGATACCGCTGAAACTCACACACTCTCCTACGCTTTCAGTAGCGTTCAACTGATGAATCTGCTGCTGACATAATGACTGTCTGCTCAGTCATGATCAGTTTGAACCCCACACACAAAGCAACAGCGCAGGCAGACCAAACCAAACGTGCTGTCCACCTAACATATGTATGGACTTTATGGATGTCATTTCATTGCTGCCATCACAGGTTTGGATTGTCTTTAAAGAGGTCTCGTTACATCAGGGCGCTGCGCTTCGTTTTCAAGGCATTCTGCCAGCTGACTGCTGGCCCGTGTCCATGTAAGCTCCTTCGCAGTCAGTTCTTTCTGGTCTTCCATTTACAGCATAGGATTTGTTCAACAGCTCAGTTTGTTAAGACAGATAGGAGATCTCAGTTTGTCAAACATTGAAACAGGAAAGAAAACTAGTGACTCTTTGCACGTATGTACATATATTTGAAAACAGGAAAAGTTTGTGACTTTTTCAAAATTGGTCAAGAGTCTTTGTTATGTTTTTTTATTGAAATGTGACCTTAACCAACGTGCATGTGTTGCCTAAACCTAAGATAGGAGTCTTGATGTGCACCCAGAGCTCTGCTGTGTCGGTCCTGCCTCCTTGGCGAGCCTACGCAGTGCATGAATGTGGTGTTTTGTTACCTGAAAAAAATGTTGTCTCTGAACGTAAGCCAAGCAGCCATTATGCTGCCGCAACAACGTATATAAGAAGGCAGTTTAGTAACATAGAGCCAGAATGTTTAGGGGACAGGGTGGGGTTTTACATAGTTACATAGTTCATTGCCAATCGAAACAGGGATTCGAGAAAGTTGCCAAAATCATCTTAAATCATCCACTTGAGACAGTGAATATCCACAGCAAATTTCATAGCAGCCTGGCTAGTGTTTGGCCCAGACATCATGTCTTGACAAGTGGCTTCTCCATAGTATGATTTAGAAATGGGAAATATTGTCAATAGATTGTGTAGTATCTTTAGCACCTGATAAATGTAAGATCATGCCAACAGTTATAGAACTGAGATGTATTGTTTTTTACTGGTGTCCAATCAAATATATCAAGATCATGGCCATTTTTAATAAAAAATTCACCACCAGTTCTTCATGTTCCCCTTTTTAGATTCATTGTTTGAAGAAAATTGCAATTGTTTGAGAATGATTTGCTTCAGGGAAACCGACTGACAGTGTTATTACACAACATCTCCTTATGTTACTATTCGAGCTCACACTGTTAGCGTGGTCAAGTCCCACATACAAATTAGCACTTGCCGTAGTTGTCCACACACTGAGTGAGTGTGTGAGACATAGAGTCTGTGTGAGGATGTGAACATTGTCTGAACACCAGCACTTGTACTCACTTCAATCCTCAGTGCTGTCCTCCATCTTTATCATGAAACGGTTACACTTCCAACTAATTTTCATTCCTCACTACTCATTGCACTGATGCTTCATTAATCACACTTGCGCTGTAAGCCTCTGAGTAATTGCATGTGTGAAGTTATCTTTAATGGATTTTTGATTGCTGTGTCTGCGCGTGAATGTTCTCTGATGGTGTTTTGAGAGATATTTATTGGCAAACCTGAACAACACTCATTGCATTTATAAAGCTTTATGAGAATTTTTGCAGTTTAAATTTTATGGTACATGTGTTTGAATAGTTTGAATAAAGTCACAGTAAGCAAACAGTTATTCATGCTTTTTTTTTATATGTCCTTGTCAGGATCTACAAGGCAAACTTGGTGGATGTAACGAAGAAAAAGAAGTGATGTGGCACTTTTCTGAAGGTCAGTTCCTCGTTTAGCCTCAAACAGTTTCAGAATAAGTCCCCAAAACAGCGCAGACCACAACAGCTACTTCCGCTGTGGACATGCTCAGCATAATGATGGACTTATTCATAATGCTAATCTCAAAATGACTCATTCGGTGTTGAATTGTATCATTGTAGAGGGCTCAGTTATGTTGAGGTAAATGTTCATGATTACTGTAATTAAAGAACGTGTGAATAAGTCAAGTCTTACATTTCTGTACATAAGGGAAGGGTGTTGTGCAATGTTGTCTGGAGCCCAGGTCACACATTCACACCAGTGTCAGAGGTGCTATAATGTGACTTGTTAAATAGGTACCTCCTGACTCAGAGTTATCATCGCTTTTATAATGTTTGAGCATGAAAACTGGTTTTGCAAGTGGTAACACATGTCAGGAATCTTGCTTACTTTCACCCATGAAGTAGACTGAATGTTTTCTGGGCTACTACAAGTTGCTCTGAAGAGTCATGTAAATGCTTAAAATGGAAAAGTAGAAAAAAAGCTGAGCTTGGCACACACAACACTTGAGTTCAGTGAGACTCACTCTTTTCTTTACACAGTAAGCAGCATCAACAAGCCTTGTATTGCTGTGGAGGCGCATAGTGTAGTTTCTCAACAATACTCTTGGCTCAGATGTGAGAAGAATTCCAAAAATATGCAGTGAGTAAAACAGTGTGGCTGCTCTCGCAGTAGGCATAGCTGATGGTTTTATATGAGAAACAGAAAATATATGGGACTAGCTCTACCTACTAATTATATGTAATCATGGTGTTTGGTTTGCTACAGTCAGCATGTGTTTCTACTCTAGGGCTGCACAATTAATCGAAAAATTCTCAAAATCCCAGTATGGCCAAGTATAATATCCAAACAGCAGGAGCTGCAGTTTTTTGATGAAGGTAAAATGTGCCCCAACATACCATTATAAATGAAGCATTGTGGTGCTACAGTGGTGCCCCAGCCTACAAATCATGTTGCAGACATGAGAGAACAAGCTTGTTTTGGACAGAACCCAGCAAAAATCACATCATCATCATTTTTATTTATTCATTTATTTCAGTTCAAATAAAATGCAAAAATGAGCATTGCCACTTAAATCATGATCGCAATATCCATCAAAATAATTACAATATGACATTTTCTGCATATCAAGCAGCGCTATTCTACAATATTCTAACCTTGTTTATTGTCAATCAATATAACAGCATTTAAACTTATGTTAATAGCCTGGAAAAGCCCACCGGTACCTTTGGTATGTTTGTCAAGGGCTGCCTACACTAAACATAATTCACAACAGTGCGCTTGGTCCAAATCGAGTCAGTCAACTGCTGTGTAGAGTGAGTGTGGCAGAAGATGAAACATGATATCTTCCCTACACCCATACATGCCGGTTCTGTGTGGAGTTTACAAAATGAGGACATTTTGTTCTGACTGCATTTCCAACAGGGTAAATCTCTACAAAACTATACAGCTCTGAGTGAATGAGCTCAGTCTAGCCTGTCTCCAGTTTCACAGGGTATAACTCTGCTTTGAGCATCATGGGAACACGCTCAAACAAACACACCGATACATTCACAGGGCAGGCCTCTCCCAGGGGGAAGAGACTGAACCATGGTGACATGGTGACACACTCTCTGAGGGACATGTGATTCCACCAAACACAAGAGGAGGAGGTGGTTAACACACAGTGACAGCACAGTCCTGCTGATTAATGGTCAAGCGATGGACTTTTTAGATGAACCGGTGAATTGTTAGATGCTCAAGAGGCACAGATACTTCTTGGAAATGGTACTTTCCATGTCATGTGATGACATTAGCTATGGATGATGTCATTGTGGACATGCCTCTTCTTTGCTCTCTGACACATGACTCTTTGGGATCTGAGACCGCACCGCAGTGAATGAGTTCACAGGTTCACTTGACACAACTGAGGGTGGGGAGTCATTGGATTGTCTCTCCCAATGTTTCCTCTATTTTTTCCCTTTTTATATCCTGTCCTGTCTCAGTAAGCTTAAGCTGAACTTCAGCTGACCTTGACCTTTCATTTCATATCATTTCATCCATGGTTAGAGAAACACAAGTGAAGAATGATATACTGTATATGATTTGACCAGAACCCATTCGTTACATTTAAAAATAAACCATCAGATTAATTAGATGTGTTTAGTACTAGTGAGAGAGCACGGATGGTTTATGATTAGAAAGAAATGATCCATATTTATTTAGCAAACATGTCCCCATGGAGGTGCTGCCTGCTGGTACTATCATTGCTAGACACAGCTGGGAGAAATCATGGTTATGGATTCAGTAAAAATAACTGAACTCATTCCTCAGATATTTTTCCTGTCGGTGGCATCAACTGTCTGTCAGAGCAGGCTTGCTGCATAACACCTGTAGAAACGTGTCTTCGTCAGTTTTCTGCCTGTATTTTCGTCTCATCTGTAAACACTACTGTGGTCATTGACCAAATCAGAATATTAAATTAGCTCAAAAAAAGAGATGGCACCACATAACAGTAGATACTATTTATACACACTCATCATCAGGGAGTTGCATGCTGTTGATTGAATTCATCTCCATGCTCTATATTTGGGGTCTCAAACTCAATTTCCCAGAGGCTACTAGCCACATTGTTTTTATCCTTGGGGGACCGCTTGAACCGTCTGAGAAAAACAAACTCCACTGTTTTCGGTTGTGTTTTTCAACAGTACATTTAAGCAATATTAGCCTTGAGTGGCATGTGTAGATTAATGCCACACGAGATAGTATTCCTGCAGATTGGCAGCATTATCCTCGCAGATAAGACACGGTGCAGGCACATTAAACTTGATTAAAAAATAAATGATTGTTCACACAATGAGGTGCTGCTTGCATAAAGTTAAATGTGCAAATTTCCAACATGGTGGGGGTCGTAAAAAAGGTCTAGCAGGGAGGATCTTGGCCCTGGGTCTGTTTATTAGTTTGAAGCACATGCACTATATCATGCCACCTGTTATTGTTATTTTCTTTGGAAAAAAAAAAACAACTCTTAGGTTGCCATTATAATATTGTTTTGAAAATATGTATAACTCCAAGAGAGCCGAGTATCGAGATGCATGTTTTTAACAAAAAAATATAAAGGCAAAGCAAGTTTATTTATATAGCACACTTCAGCAACAGGGCAATTCAAAGTGCTTTACATAAGTGCTTTCTGACTGGTCCAGCCACGGGGTCAAGATTTCTCCTTAGTCGTGAGTTCAAGGTCCACACAGTTTAATATACTCAGCATCATATTTGTGTTTGGCCATGTCGTTGAGCTAGTTTGCTGTCTCTGTCAAGTAGCTGTCTGTTAGTAACTCACTCTACAGCAGGAAACAGCACTTCAAAAGTGCCAGAAATTGACTGTACTTCAAAATGTTTTTTTTTTTTTTTTTTAAACTTGACATGTTCGAGCGTCACTTGCAGTCCATTCAGAATGGACCAGCAACCCACTTTTGGACCGAGACCCACCAGTTGGGAATCAGTGCTTTACACAAAACACCAGAAGTATCAAGACAATACACTAAAGAAATACATTATATGAGGTAATTGAGATACAATTAAAAACAGTTACTGTAAAGCTAATTGAGTAGAAAAAGAACTTTAAAAGAATGATTAAAGCAAGATTAAAAGTTAGAGTGCAGTGTAAGAAATTAATAATTACTTGATTTAACGAATGGCAGTGGCAGCAGAGATGCAGTTGTCTGGGAGTTTGCTCCAGGTATGTGGTGCATAAAAACAAAACTCTCTCTCCGGGTTTAATTTTGACTCTAGGGACACAACCAGTCCCAGAGGACCTGAGAGGTCTAGATGCTTCATAATGTAGCATAAGATCAAAAATGTAATTTGGTCCTATACCATTTGGCACTCCATAAACCAAAATATTCCCTGTCCCTGGTTAGTGCCTCATATTCTGAAGGTTTCTATCTCTGTTTCTATCTCTGTTGTCTTTCCTCTGGAGAATACAATTTGTCTATCCATTCCCATTAGTTATGTGGATCCTAACAACTGCCTCATTGATAAGCTATGGTCAGCAGCAGTCTCTCCGCCACTTGAGCACTCTGTCCATTAGCCAAATTCTTAGCTATTTCATTATCTATGTGGGTGGGTTCCAGCCCCTACTACTCTTCTAAACCACAGGCTAGATTGCCAGTACCCTCCTCTCTGTCTCAAGAGGACTGAATCAGGATTTCTGTCCAAACCTAAAATATTTATAACACGTAATTGAAAACACTGTTGTCAGAATTGAAATATAAACCCCTATTAGCATAAAGGCATTATAGAAATGCTGTTTTTTGGGGGGTGGGGGCGGAGTAAGTGACATGAACAATATGTAAAGCCCTGTCTAACTGTGTCTCTTGGCTCTGTAGTGGAAACTAGGCTATTGACTGAGCTGGTGTCGGATTTCCCTGCTGCTGCCATTCCTGCCGCAGACACCCAGGGTCTCGCATTGATTTTATAAACCACAACTCCAGGACAACTTCAAAGCTTTCAAGACCATAATGACATAATGGATGTGTTGGCCAAGGCCTGTGACATTATAGGTTTATGTCTGCAATGCCTTTGATTTCTCTGGAACTATTCAGTGTAATGCTACGAGACATTCTGAGCTCCAGGAATAGACTGGCTGGTTGTTTCGCTGTTGACTCTGATTGGTAAAGACTGGAAGACGGAGATAAGTAAGTTTAACAATATATTTAGCCCCTGTGCAAACAGAGAGGCTGGTTATGAATCTAATTACACCAACTCAAATGACAAGACTGCAGATATGATGTTTGAGTTATTTGTGTTGTCTGAAGTGTGCAGAATTCACACACACGTGATGTAGTTCAGTTAATGTGAGTTTCTGTTTGTAAACACTGACTGTAAGACACAGTGATCTTGAGGCATGCTGCCGGTACTGTGGTAGTTATTCATAAATAGATAGCTGTAAAACGTGTTTCAGACATAGACCGATGATCTTATTCAGAGCAATCTGGAATTAATCTGGATGTAGAAGATGCTTCAACTACTAATCACCACTATTATATGTAATCAATAAGACTTATTGCAAGGCTGTTTTCAGTTCAAGTAGAAGAAAAGGATAGTGATTACCAACCACCTGGAGGATTAATGGTGATTTGAGAGCACTATTGATCTCTGTCATCTGATGTCATCGGGTGTCATTCCCAACAGCTGGTGTATCAGTTGCTTCTTCATTAGTGGTCCAAGCATGTACACTAGGTGCTGCAGAATCAATTTCTGATGTGTTTAGTTGGCTAACCAGTTCCCTTGAATTAATTTTGAATTTTTTAACGTAATTTTTGTATTCTTCAGTCTGTGGTCAGGCTCGACAGTGCTGTATGACTGATGCTGTGTATCATGAAATGATCAGTCAATAGAGAGATTTTGCTGTATGGTTTATGCCAAGAAAGCTATCTCTGTTTAATATTGCTCTGGGGGCAATTTTGAAAATCAGTAAGCAGGACTCTTTTTGGCATTATACTTATTTATTTATTTTTATTTATTTAACCTTTATTTTAACAGGGTAGGTCTACTTAAACAATTTTTGCATCAATGTGATGAAATGCATTGATTTGTCAAATATTTAATTCACTGGATTGACAAAGGAATACTTGTGCATCTGGTTATTTTATCACTGAATAGTTTCATGAATGAAATTCCAAAAAAATGAACTATATCTTGATAAACTTAGCACTATTATAATATACAATTGCAAATGCCACACACGGTATCTGTATCACCCACTCCAGGTCCCTAGGTTAGAAACTTCAATATTTTCACAGGCAAATAAATCATTACATGAGACTTTCAAATTAAATACATTTATTAAATGTAATGAATTAAATCTAAATGTAAATTACATGTAAATACACTTAAATGAATTAAACTGTTTATTTGATCATGTTTGCACTGTTATTACCACTTACTCTTTCTTATCAGAAGATTGTAGGTAATGACAGAAATGTAATATTGTTTAATTATTTGTGTACCTTGGTTTGTTTGTTTATTTTTTAGGCACATATTCAAGCTAGTCCACACATATATGGCAATTTTTTTTCCCCCTCCTTCGTTCTAAAAAAAATCCTGACACAGGGACTGTTACAAAAACATTATCATTCAAATGAAAAGGAAAAAACACAACTGAAGTGTTGTCAAGAGCATGCTAACGCTTACGCAATGCAAAGAAGAAGAAGATGTTGGCCAATCAGAAGCCTGAAGAAAACCTTTAAACAGAAGGCTACCTGGAGCAGTGACCTTTGAAGCGCTTCTGGATGCCTCTGTTCCTAAATATAGTCGAAGCATAGCTGTACATTTATGTGTAAACGTACAAAGTTCTGTTAGCAAGGTCAAAGCCAGCACTATTTTCGTCATGTCGGCTATTGCACAAAATTGTGATGCCTCACAAAAGAGATAACGGCACACACTCTGACATTACAAGCCTAAAAATCAGTTTTCCTTGTCTTAATGTCAATGCTGAAACTAAGCTTCTGAATACGTTTGATGAAAGAACAAAATGCATAGACAAAGCTTCGTTTTCACCTGTGTATGTGTGGACTAGGCAATGGAACATTCTGACAGACACATCCTCTTACTTTCCTCTCATTTCTTCCCTTATAATTACATTAACTTGGATCAATGATCTAAGCACTGTGTAGCTAGACGCAGTCACTATCTTTGATATAACACCATTTCTCATCTGCTGGAATTGAATGCAGAGCCTTTTAAGGTTCACTTAACAAATTGCCTGTAAAGGTAATGAAAAAGCGAGGGAAGTTGGCAATGATGTTGGAGCAGATTGAACTGGAGGAGAGCCAGCTGCTGTTACAAAGACTGTTTGTTTGGATTAGCTATAATAGTTTCCTTTGAGTTATTGTAGGGTGGGTCCTCTGCGCGTGCGCACACACACACACACACACAAGAAAGACTTGATACACAAACATTTTCTTTTTGTTTTGTTTCTTTTTTTAGCTCCTATGTCTTGTGAGTTGTGAATTGAGCTTGGTTAAAGATTTTCACCCTGCTCAAGAGATCCAGTTCACATGAAAGCATAGCAATACTTCTACTATATCAACATGCATTCACTAGTAAAAATAGGCTACATGTTTTAGCAGTACTAGTGACTTCATACTTCATTGCAAAAGTATTAAATGTCATCTGCTATTGTCATCATAACTATAGACTATTAGACTATTAGTCATAGTTTTTGTTTGTCTTGTCTTCAAAAAAGTATTTTTTATGAATATATTTTTTCATATTTATTGTCAACAAAACAGTAATCCTGTTTAAATCCAAGGTAAAAAGAGAGATTATATCTAATCTTATTACAGAAAAGTAAGCTTGTACCTTATCAATAAAAAAGTAGCCAGAATTTGAAGGTGCATGTAAAATGTATTTACTATAAGTAAATTAAGTATAACAATTGTAAACCATTCTTATGTGAAATTCATGTTTCAGTCATGTTTTTGAATGACATCATCTTGTTTTTCTCATCTCCAGCACTCTGACAGGATGGCATCACAGGGGCAGGAGGAGCCTCTTCCAAACAGAGGTCAACCAGATAGCCGACTTAAGAGCAAGAAGCCACCCAGCCTTGTAATAGCCATCCCACCGCCTGAGGAGATGATGTCCCACGACCCTGCAAAACAGGTAGTCTGACTGTTTTAACTTGACCCTGTGTTTCACAGCTTGGCCTCTTGGGACAGATTGTCAATAAAAAATGTGTTATCACAATGACTAACCACTTCCTCTCTTAGTGCTGGTGCTAAGCACTTTCCCATGTGTGTTGAGTCAATAAAACTTTTTTTTTTTTTAAAGCACCCGTAAGCTGCAGTCTCTGTTACACAACATGCAGACCATGAATGCAATAAAGACTGCTGTTCTTTAACAAGAAGTTCCAAAACTGTCAGCCAGGTGATTGATTAGTAAGTCACCTTAATAGTTTTAAGCTTTTAAAGTCAAAAAGCTTGAAATCAGTCAGGGTATTTAACTCAAGAAATGCTCAGTATTTTGATTTAGAGTACAATCAGAAGTGAGGCTGGGTATTGTTTGAAAGATTATTATACCAGTACCAGCACCCTTCATTTGATACCTTTGTTTTATTTATTTATTTGTTTATGTGAATGGAAGCATTCAGTTGTGTAAAATGGCACAGACATGTAGTATAGTAGCATGGTTCCAGACCATAGACCCCGCCCACTCAACTGAGTAGGCTTGCATCTCTGGTCTGGCATACTTCAATGAATTTGCGATTTATCTCGTCCAAACGCTGGACGGACCAATGAACGCCGGGGGTCTAGCGATTAGCCAATCAGCGCCACGCTGATGTCAAGCTGTACACCGGTGGGTAACTGGTGAGGATAGCAACAATGGCGACCGCTACAGATCCTACAGACCACATTAACGATGCTATCGAGGTATTTCGCCACTACTCGCGTTAATGGAGGACCAAATTAAGGAAGCTGCTAAACTGGATTTAACGGCGATGCAGCTGGGCGTGAACAACGATGGAGACATTTTAAACGGGCAATGCTCGCTTGTTTTCGGCACCCCCGAGGCATGGATACTAATGATGTCAGATTCTGGGTGAGTCGTTGATCTCTACTGATTGGTTAGGGAAAAAAATCAAATTCCCTCCCCCTTATAAATCGCCTTCAATGGAAGCCATGTCAGACTGAAGGTTCTGGGAGCTTCAGTCTGACACTCAGGCTAGTAGTATAGCTATACTTTTGAATGTGTTGGTGGCATCTCAACACACTGAACTGCCAACTCCTTAAAACATGCCACACTAGACTTCACCACACCACAGACCATTTGGGTTGGAGCTGCTGAGCTGCGGTAGTGGACCAAACACATGAGGCATTAAGTGGAGGAACGCTTATGGTGTTTGGTTGCAAGCAAAACCATATAACTAAGTATTTTATTTCTAGATCTGACTAGAGAAGTTCCAGTACTACTTGTTAGTGGATTATTTCGGTTGATTCCTTAATGGTATCGAGTACCAATACCCAGCCCTAATCAGAAGGTTGAATTTGGACAAAAACATGCTCAGCAGTGATCACGGGAACTTGAGTTTATTTCATTGGAAGCTAAGCCTAAAAAAAAGCTTTTAATATTCCCTCACACCCTTACAGGTGTTAGTGCAAGTCATTTAGCGCCCGGGGGTTGATGGACTCTTTGGAAGGAGATGCCCTGCCTTCTAATCATTTGACTCAGAGTTTGCAGTCTTCATCTTCATCTTCTAACCGCTTCATCCTCTTGAGGCTTGCGGGGGGGCTGGAGCCTATCCCAGCTGACATAAGGCGAGAGGCAGGGTACACCCTGGACAGGTCGCCAGACTATCGCAGGGCTGACATATAGAGACAGACAACCACTCACATTCACACCTACAGACAATTTAGAGTTATCAATTAACCTAGTCCCCAATCTGCATGTCTTTGGAAGGAAGAAAGAGGAAGCCGGAGTGCCCGGAGAGAACCCATGCTGACACGGGGAGAACATGCAAACTCCACACAGAAGGGCTCCCACACCCGGGATCGAACCGGGAACCCTCTTGTTGTGAGGCGACAGTGCTAACCACCACACTACCGTGCCGCCCGTTTGCACATACATGAGAAGAGAAAAAAAAAACACTTGCCGCAGTACTTTATTTTTAAAGGTTCAAAAGGGATAAAAAAAGATGTTAATGGGGGTAGCATGCTCTCCCTCTGTTCCTCTGAATTTGCCATTTGCTCAGGCATGGAGGCATTTTGGACAGCTGCCTTTCAGTTATTGGACACAAGGCCATACAATTTCCCCCTGTGAGCCCCATTGCCTGAACACAAACGATGGCATTTCAGCTACACAGAGTAGTGGGCAGTCAGAGTTTAATTGAGCATGCTACAGTTAAACTGTCCCCAACAAGCAACCAGTGTAATAAAGATGCAAATAAAGAGTGAAGTCAGGCACGTACTGTAGCTTTGGTTGTTATAATAGAGAGAGGAAGAAGCAGAAAGATGCCCCCGACTCAGGCTTCTAACTGTGTTATTTCTGTTACTAGGAACATTTGAATAATGCTACATATGGAAAAGCTTTGCAACTTGTGTAAGGAAATTTGCAAGGTCTAATACTGCATGCGCTGTTATTGTCAGTCGTTGTTTCTATTAAATATGACTATCTACGAAAAGTCAGTCTACCACACCATTTACTCTTGATTTACTGATGCTAATATTGTTATCTAGACTATAGAGAGATATATGTGCACAAATCCTGCATAAAGTGTTCAAGATAATAGACTTCATACGTGCAACCAGAATTTTTGATAGTGGCTTTCAGGTGGCAGAAACAGTTTATCCTCCTATTTCGACAAGCTGAGCCACAATCTGAACATACAGCTCACTTACAGCTTGCCTCAAGCCCCATTAACTCTCAGAGTGACACCACCATTAGCCTCACCAACTGCAGAGTCACTGCAGGTTAGGATAATGGACTCTCACAGGAATCACTGCACCCCCCATAATTGAGGAACACTATAAACAGAATACACAAGTAGGTGTTTAAGAGAGCAGAGCCCTTTTAGCAATACCTAACCATACAAAATATTGACTGTCCGCATTAAGTGTGCACTTCATCCAGATATCTCAATACTGGGATTTAGTCTTGTCACTAACCGTATTGTAGTCATTACAATAATTACCTAATTACTTTCTTAACAGTCTTATCTTTTAATAATAGTTTCATCAGTGATGTTCCCTGCAGTCCTGCAATAATTATTGTGTTTTATTCTGCTAATTGGCCAGTAAAGTACTGTAGACCTTTATAATTACCCATGCTGCTGATGGCACTACTGCTACTTTAATTAGGTTATTGCAATAATCCTACGACTGTAATTGTAACACAAATTAAAATCTCAGTTTTCCACTTTGTGTAGGCACTATTCATATTTATTGTACCGTGACAGAAATTACTGTAACAGTATTTCTCCTTTCCTCTGGACAGCCACTACGCCCGTCCCTGAAAAAAAGTGCAAGTGGTCAAGCGACCGGTTCTGTGTCCGAGAGCTTCAGTGGAGCCAGAGATGGAGCGGGAGATGGAGGCTTCTCATTCAGAGAAAGAAGGTCAAAGTTTGGAAGACAAACGTCGCTCTCACAAAGCATCCGCAGGTAAGATGATGAGTTTGTTGTTTCAGTCATGATTATTGTGTGTTTGTTGATGTTGCTCAACATTCAGGTTGCTTGATTGAAGCCATTTTTAATTCAAGACCCACAACACATAAATAGTTAGCGAGGTCATCAGCCCTTGGGGGAAAAAAAAAGAATCAGCAAGGCACCCCTCACCAAACATTATACAAGAAATGCAAGTGCTATGCCCTACAGGTCATTCACCCAACAAATGCATGTGCAAGTTCCCCAGTTTGTACTTGAGTGTTCGATTTGGATGTCAGTATTCGTTCAAAATACAGAGTAATCAGATTTTTCTTTACCGCTTTGCAAAAACAAACCTAGCTGCAGATCATTTTCAACATTTTCAGTCAGACATCGCTCAGTCTAACGTTTGAGGCAGAATGGTGACCAAGCCTAACAGTGATGATCGGAAGTATTTTGACAAAATAAAGAATTGTGCAGTGCAAGTTATATGACATAATTGCATGTCATATAACTAAAATGATGAGTGACTATTTGCACATCAAGCGCAACAGGAAAACAATGATGACCGATTACAGGCTCTCTTATCACTTCATGTGCTAGCAGTGTAAGCACACACTGTTGTGCTGCAGAGAACATTAACTTTTTTTCTCTCTCCATCTTTGTTCTCTATAATATTCTAATACGAGTACTCAAATGTGGAAATTACTTAAAATGCCCATCCCTACTGTAATACTGAGGCCACCCTCTTCATTCTGTGCCTGTAGGAACACAGCCCAGTGGTTTGGAGTTGGGGAAGACTGTGAGACCAAGCAGCAGGTATGGCACAGGAAGAGCCTGCGCCACTGCAGCCAGCGCTACGGCAAGCTGAAGCCCCAGTATAGAGAGCCTGAGACGGCTTCCAGCATTGACCAAGGCCCGGAGTCACCAGCAACAAGCAGGATGCCCAAGGTAGTCTACTCTCAAGAGAGACATATGATCACTGTGTGGCTTAACCTGCACACTCTAACCCAGCCATTAATTCACATCCTGATTAAGGTTCTATTCAACATAGAAAACATAGAAAAACCTTTAGTACCCTGATGCTATTGCATGAATAGACCAGAATATATTACCATGGAAATAAGTTACACAGACAGCAAAAAGCAATAGGATGAAACTCAGAAGGCTCTAGTCATGGGGTCTGTCCACTGAGAATTCCTGTTTCCATTTAATTTCACAACCAGTCAGTAAGTAATAACTGATACTAGTAATAATTTCCCCACCTGTGTGGTTTAACGTCACGACACTGAGAGGCTTCTCTGGAAGGACATGAGGAAAAATCAATGGTAAGAGAAGAAGATTGTGAGGAGAGAGAAAAATGTGCCTGGCTTTAATAAAGTAGAGCACAGTACGGTGACAGACGCGGACCATCTGTGCCCCAGATGAATTATGTTACTCCAGGCCGTGTCAGACAGCACTTCTCACCATCCAGTGTTTTGTCTTTCTTTCTTTCTTTATCTTGTGCCTACCCTCACCTGCTATGGCCGCGTGTCGTCTAAAAAATTACCTTACCTTTAGTAATACTGATACCAAGTACTTGATATTTGATACATTTATTTTTGTACTACAGGCATGTAGTGTAGCCATACTATTGAACATTTTGGAGGCATCTCGGCATGCTGAACTGCCAGTTCTGCCAAATACACTGTGCTCGACTTCACCACAGCGCAGACTGTTTGGGTTGTAGCTGCTGCGGTAGTGGGCCAATCACAAATTGCTCAAATAGAGGCACGTTTGTGGTGATTAGCTGTGAGCAAAACCATACAATTGTTTTTTCTAGATCTAGATAGAAAAGAGATGAAGGGTAGTTTTGATTTTACTTGGTACTGGGTTATTTCAGTCAATACCTAGGTATCGAGTAATGATACCACGCCTCATCACCTGCTTTTCTGACTTCGCATCTCCTGCTGTCTGAGAGGCCAGTGATAAGAATTTAAATCGAGCAGCGTTGTTTTGTTGTTGTTTTTTTTTCTCTTGTCTTTACAAACTTACATGAACACACACGAGAGAGCAGCTCCTTCTCAAAGTGTCACACTCAGATGTTTAGTAAGTTTTTGACAAATTTATGTTAATGTCATGTTTGTCAGGTTGATCCTAATCTCTGTTTTTGGTAGATTGTCGACCCCTTGGCACGGGGCCGAGCCTTCCGTGTCCCAGATGACGTGGACGGTCGCTCCCCCAGGACACCTCACACCGCTCAGGGGGGTCCCGTCACCCCAGGTGTCACCTCACTCAGCTCCTTCACCAGCCAGCGCTCTGGATACAGCCGCTTCCCGAGGCGTAAGAGGGAGTCTGTGGCCCGCATGAGCATCCGAGCTGCATCCAACCTGCTGAGGGTGGGTGGTGTACCAGAAACCCTCTGTCTGTGTTAGGATGTGTTCCAGATAGGGAGGGGGCAGTTGTACCTTTCATGTTGTAATGACTATAACCTTATTTCTAAGTAAAGCAGCACTGATCTGATAAGCATTATTCATGTAAAATAACTTATTATGCGTATGTTGATCAGGGTCAGGGCTTGGCAGGCTCCCAGACAGGTCGCAGTTTCCCCAAGAGGAGCTTCATCAGGCCCAGCTGGATGGATGAGGACACCGTGGACTCCGCAGACACGTCCGAGTCGGTCTTCTTCAGCAAGGTCAGCAGCCACTCTCTCTATCCTCCTGTCAGTGCCTTGGCAGCAGTTTCTCTCGTTGCTGTGACTTTCTTAAGCAGTTTTTTAATCTTACTTCCTTCCCCTTTCTGTGCATGTCAGCAGTCACACTTCTCCAACACTGTGTTCCACTGTCACTGCTAATCTCTCATCAGCCTCCTTTCTTCAGCAACCACCATCTTCTTCTTTCTTTATCCCTCTTTTCTATCTTCCTTCCATCTTCCATACATTCACATCTTATAAATATATATGTGTCAAACCCTCTATCCCCCTCTTGATCCTCTATATATCAAAGCTATGAAAATACATGGTGTTTGACAGATATAATTAAGAAGCTGCTCATCATCTCAGGTGTCCTGTATTTCTTCCCTCTGGTATCTGCTACAGGTTGATGCCCATGATGAGTTCTACTCTATGGCTGATGACGTATTTGAGTCACCTCCCATGTCTGCAGCGTTTGCTCCCAGTGAGCAGCCTGACCAGAAGTTCGAAGGCCTGTAAGTAAATACACAACCAAAAACATGTAAACGCCTTTAGGGGCCGTAGACATGCTGCGTTTTTTGCACCCTGAAATTCATTGTTTTAAATGTAGACGCGCCTCATGCAAACCTTAAATGCCAGAAAGACAACACTGCAGCACGTATGCCTCACCCTCTCTCGCCCCCTTTCCATTTCTTTAATGCTTTTCTTCCAGCCCCAGTAAGGGCATGTCTCAAACGCCCAGGACGCCAGTAGCCCCTGAAAAGATCCGTCCTCGTCGGGGTGGCCGCATCGCCTCCCAAGTTAAGCACTTTGCATTTGACAAACACAAACGTCAGTACGGCATGGGCGTCGTGGGGAAGTGGCTGAACCGGAACTACCGTCGCAGCCTCAGCAGCAACATCCAGAAACAGCTGGACGACTTCCACAGCCACAGGTCAGGAATGAGTACTGTATGGACATACTTGTGGATTATTGAGAAAAAAGACTAAGCAGGGAAATCAGCTTCTTTATTGTTTCATTTAATTTTTTTGAGCAGTTTTTAAGTAAGAAATGAAACCTGTGGAGAGAAGGTGGGTGTTATATACAAGTTAAATTTTAGACTTGTAAAAAAGAGGTGTTATAGGCCTATTTATTTAACTGAAGATAGTCTTCTTCCCTGTAATGTGATGTTTGACACCAGGATTGACAGTTTGTGTTGGTCAGTCATGACTTCCACCTGATTTACAGTGGTTCTCTGCTGTGTATTTTAGGCCCTACTTTTCCTACTGGATCACATTTGTCCATATAGTGATCACTTTGCTGGCCTGTTGTACATACGGTTTTGCCCCTGTGGGGTTTGCACAACATTCTGCGTCTGAGCTGGTGAGTCAAACTCAAAACATAGAGGTTTACTGTGAAATACTGACTTAATTTAAAATGTTTTGGCACGATTAATTGCATTTTACCACCAAGAGGACATAAACATTCTGCTATCTGTAATGCTTAAGTGGCTGGTTAATGTTTTTTGTGTAGAAATCTATGCTGTCTGGATGCACTTTCATAACTGCTCAATCAATACAAGGCTGAAAGCATTCAATATTGAAAGCAACATAAAAGTGATGTCTTTTTTTAATCCAAGCAAGGACAAATTATCCAACAAGAAGATGCATTTAAGAAACAAAATGTTTTCAACATTGAACAATGAGCTTTAAATGTTTTGGTGCTAACATGTTACACACTCAGTAGATCTGTTTCTAACTGTATCACTCTGTCGCCCTCTGTAGGTGCTGAAGAACAAAGGCATTTACGAGAGTGTCAAGTATATCCAACAGGAAAACTTCTGGATTGGTCCAAGCTCTGTGAGTTTCTTGATGGTCTCAGTTTAACTGCTGTATTACATAATATGTTTTTCACTGTGTGCCTAGGTGAACACTCATATTAGATGTTTGACTTGATGGAGAAAAAAACAAAGGGAACTGCTTCTTAAAGTGATGTGTCTGTCCTTAAATGCACAGGTTGTGAATTAAACAGGGGATATTCACGTTACTTTATTAGTTTATTTGATAGGGACAGTGCATAGAAATGAACATTGCTGTAAATATGCCAGAATTAGCCAAAAGGCTAGTTTTCATCTGTAGTCCCTGGCCAGATGTTACAATAGACTCCTTAAAAGTAAAAGAGCAAAACAAGAAAACACAACATAAACTTAAAACACAATTGAAAGAGGGTGCAAGTTCTATTTTTGCTCACGGTCAGATGTATTGTTTGGTAACACCTTTTTCTTTGACGCTTTTGCTTGGCCTGACACAGGGTCACACCCTCATCATTACTTTGTGACTTTAACACTTGCTGCATTTCCTGTCACATATTGCTGCTCTCATCCAGCTCCAGCCTTCCTCTTGCCCACACTGTTTTTAGTGACTCTTTGCTAGGGTCAGCTAAATTACATCAAACAGATATTTTTATTTCCTGCATTCGACAGGCGGTTTTACTTTACAAAGTGTCAGGTTGTCAGTATTGTGAAGAAGACATATTTAAGACTTGTCAAAAGACTGAGGAACCTAATCTACATCCAGAAATAACACATGTAAGGAGGAGTGGGTTTTTAGTTTTTCTTCTCTTAACTAAAGCATGTATGTGTTGCCAGGTTTGTGTATTTTTACGATAATTTACTCCACTTTTCAGGACGACCTGATCCACCTGGGGGCCAAGTTCTCGCCGTGCATCCGTCAGGACTCACAGATAGTTAGCCTGATCAAGAGGGCCAAAGATATGGAGAGAGAGTCTGGCTGCTGCGTTCAGAATGACAACGCGGGATGCGTGCAGACCCTCAGCTCCGACTGCTCTGTAAGCGGTTTATCCTACACCTTAATACTTCACCATATTGGCTTGTCAGTATGAGAAACTTAGCTTCGGTTTGAGAAAGAGGTCAAGACACATTCAGTGAATATGCACAAGACATTGCAATTAAAAAAAACTCAATCCAATGTGATAGAAACAACATGCCATCCTATGTGAGATGATAATCTGTAAGCACATTATCACCATTCTTTGCATACGTCTGCAGTTTTTAGGATTATAGTAATTACATTTGTGATGAAACAGTTAATAAAGTAAGATTTTAATGAACCATATCACTTTCCATCATACAGAGATATTTTTAAACTGCGATTTAAACTGTGATTACTCTTCTGTTTATTCTTTATTTCCCCTGTTATTCTCTGAAATAAAGACTGAATTTGAAAAATAACTATACGCAGGAAACGCTGGCCACCTTTATTAAATGGGACAATGAGCCGGTGGACATCCGCAGGTCCTCTGGTTCTGTCTGTCACCAGGATCCCAGGTGAGAATACGTGCCTCGTGACATACTCATATACAATGTTTGTATCAGTGTATTTGTTGAAATGGGTACTTTCACAGAGAACATGAATATTGCGTGGTGAAAAAGTGTTTTTTGTTTTTTTTTTTGTTGTTGTTGTTTTCAAAAGGAGGTACATTTTTCTGAGCTTTCACACCAAAAATAAAGGCATCAACAAATCATGTTGTGCCCTGTATTCCAAACCAAGACAGCAAACTATTACTCCTTTCATTCTTGACAAAGGCAGCACATACCAGATCCGCCTCCCTGCGTTTCACAGTAAAATCCCTGGACCTATACGTAACAGTTGAACAGAGGGATCTCAGATTCACTCAGAGCATTTTGCTGAAAGGACCCTCATTAAAAGCTCACAGTAGCTCAGGCTTTACAACATCTTACTTTAGACAGACTGACAGATGCTGCTTTGTGTCAATAGGATCCTGGTAGTTGTTGCAAACTTGCATCACTGCCAAACTATTCACATCAAAACAGTTTGTTGAGCAAGTGTTGCCACCGTCACAAATTCTAATAGCTGCTGGTATGAAAAATATTTGCAGGAGTGTATTTTGCACTTTGATGTCATTAATTCTTCTTTAGTCCGGTTTGTAAAGGCTTTAAGTAACAATATAAATCAAGTTTGTTGTCATTATGGATTTTAAGTGTGAAACTTTGCTTGTCATTTCAAGTCTTTTTTTTGTTTGTTTGTTTGTTATTCTTGTCCTCGTGTGTTGCATGTTGTGACCAGAGTGTGTGAAGAGCCTGCCTCTGCAGAGCCTCATACATGGCCAGATGACATCACCAAGTGGCCGGTGAGGGACACTGCTACTAATTTGGAAATTCATTTTCTACTTTAGCGTTTCTCATTTAAACAAAATATTTTTTTCTATGCTACTCTGTTTGTGTGTGTGTGTGTGTGTGTGTGTGTGTGTGTGTGTGAGTTCTACAACAGGAAGTAAGAGAAAGATAAAGGTTATTGTATATTATGTCTTATGTAATGGCTCATTGCTTGTCCTTCTCCAGGTGTGTACTTTTCCCAAGCTGTGGAACCACACAGGCTACAAACACATGGACTGTAACATCAAGGGACGGCCTTGCTGCATAGGAACTAAGGGCAGGTGAGACATGTGGGCTGTATGTTGTTTACTGCCTTCAAGGCCTGCAGATATCAGCGTGATCTACTGCCCCACTTCTTCATCAGATGCAATGCCAGGTCATCTGGAGAATATTTGAACTGCGTTTTGCTTGTCCCTCCTGTAGATGTGAGATCACGACCAGAGAATATTGCACTTTCATGCATGGCTACTTCCACGAGGAGGCCACACTCTGCTCTCAGGTAGTGTGTGTGCGCATGTGTTATGTGTGTGTCTGTGTGTCAGTCAATGTGTTAGTGTATTTCTGAACCCATATATTACTCTTACACAGATTCACTGTCTGGATGATGTATGCGGCTTGTTGCCCTTCCTCAACCCTGACGTTCCTGATCAGTTCTACCGTCTCTGGCTCTCTCTCTTCCTCCATGCTGGGTACGCACCGCACCCCTCACAAATGTCCTTACACAAAGATTTAACTCTTAAAGTAATTTTTTTCACACATTTAGTTGGGGCTATTAAATTTATTGTTTCTTTTTTGTTTTGTTTTCTGGGTTTCTGCTGAGTCAGCCATTCAAGTATCGATGTGGCCACTGCAGAAGCAACACTTCATAACTGCTAAATAGCGTTCAGAGAATGTTTAATATGCTTTGACAAGTGTTAAGCCTATTACACTGAGTCAATGAGCTGTTTCAGTCATGTGCAATGATTACTGAGTGTGGTTTCATTGTCAGCATCCTTCAGGATTCAAACTAAATGAAATATTTCTAAATGAGGCCCCAGTGCTCGTGAGCTGCTCATGCACATGCATACTGATGCTTAGTGCTAATTCTAGGCACATGGGAATTCCCTGCTGTTAAAACAAGCAAAAAACAGGCCAAGAAAGCTTAAAGGAAACATTTCAGATGTTTGCAGTGAAGGGCTACACTAAACAATTATCCATGCTTTGACCAGGAGCAGCTTACTTAATTGTGACGTGCTGATGCATGTTTTGCAAATTAAAGTATTTCCATAATCTATGATGTCAATCATGACATGAATCATCCCAACCCTATTGCATTTTACATAAACATGCATATTTGAATTAATGTGCTGGTTGAAATATCAGCAGACTGCACATCTGTTTAATTCTTTTCGTGTGTGTGTGTGTGTGTGTGTGTGTGTGTATGTAGGCTGTTACACTGCGTGGTGTCAGTGGTGTTTCAGATGACCATACTGAGAGACCTGGAGAAGCTGGCAGGTTGGGTCCGTATCTCCATCATTTATATCCTCAGTGGTATCACAGGAAACCTTGCCTCCGCCCTGTTCCTGCCCTACAGAGCTGAGGTGAGTTCTTCTCATAAATGCATATACAGATATAAAGTGCACACATTAACTCTAAAAACACCTGCAGCTGCTAACACAGGGCGCTTGCACACATAATGATTTGGCGGGTTGATCTGGCATACAGGCTGGAGCAGGATGACAATGGTGAGCTTCATCTGGCTGTTAGTGAATAACAGAGTGAAGGTGTTTTTGGTCTTCCTGAGAGGAACTGCCCACTGGGGAGCTCCCCCTAAAATTTCATACCTTTAAGGGCTTTTTTTTCCCCATTGCATTCTCACCACCAATAGGAACAAAGAAGTGATGTGCTGTAAGCCAGCCAGCGGTTGGTATAGCAACATCACTTTTGCTTTGATGAGTCAATATGGTGTTGTATTTCCACCGTCACATACATGCACAGTAAAGCCTGGACTTCACCGTCAATCCATTTGTTCCTGTTTCCTTTTTTTTTGTTACGAGCTGTTGTTTGTTTTTTGTGTTATCTGTTGTTTACACTGCTAATGTTTTTTTTTAAAATGGTGGTTGCTGGGGTGGCATGGCTGTGTTCGACCAATCAACATGCATTTATGTCACTCACTCACTTCCACTTGTGCTGAGAGGGTACCTTCTCTGAAATACAGTAGGAGCTAAAAAGTCCCGCGGTGTGGACACAACAAAAAGGGAGGCTCTTTGAACTATGAAAAAGTTCCTCTGGTCTGGAATTTGCTCACTAACATCAGCTCCTCTTGTCATGTCTAGTAGTATTAGTAGTACTCCTTGCTCTTTTTTGTAAACTTACCTTTTTATAACCAAAGTGTGTGTTAACAGAGTAAATCAAAAGGTTACATTCAGTTATGCAGACATATTTGGGTGTGTTTAAAGTGCACAGTAAGGCTCTAACAGTAAAAACACTATGAAGAAAGTCTGTTTAATCAAACACAATTGCCATATTGACAGCTTCACATGAAAAGACTTTCGCACACAAGTCTCCTTACCGAGCATAGATGCATTCACAAACATCCATATATATTTACACATACTCTGTCGTCTGATGTTATATTTACATATATGTAAGGCAAATGAATCTGCTGTAACATTCCAGGCGAACAAACTTAAGGAGAACCTGAAAAGGGGGGACAGCTTAACTTTGCAAGAGATTTTCAAAACAAGCTGATTTACATAGTAGTGAAGCACTCATACCTGACACACACATAATGCACACACTCATATTCACACAGTCAGATACATGCATATCATACTGCTCTCCAAGTTGGTCTTCATGTCTGGGATGTTAAGCTGTGAGGCAAACGTGAGATGGATCTGTGCTCCTAATCTACAAAATCTTGTAACATTTGCTGAATTAATTAAAGACCCAAAGCTGCTGGCTTTAACAAATTGTCAGACTGTTATACTTGATGCATTGTTCTCTTTCCCTCCTCCGTGCCACTGCTTTATTTAGAGTTAATAGCTGCCAAATCTGGTGTAAATGTGCTGCATGAATCAAGATGGCCTTAACCACTCATGTTGCAGCAGTTCTTGATGTTACAAAATACTTATTAAAAGGTAAAAAACATGAAAACATTTTCATTGTAACTTTAGTTTGTTTGCTTCTCTTCCCACTCAGTGGCTTAGCTCAGCTTACCTTGGCTCACTTCCTTGGGGGGGGGGGGGGGTCGTCTCATACTGGGGATTATTCGAGCAGACTTGACTGCTCTCATGTAGAAAGGTCTGGAGGGGCACAGGAAACACCTCATGGAGAAAATTAGCTATTTCAACACGGTATGAGACCATTTTACTATAGCTGAGTCATCACTATGAAGAGTGCAGTGCCATCCAACCAAGCGTTAAGCAAATCATACCACTCATCATGTGCTGTTGTTTTTAGGCTACAAGTATTTAATCAACTCTAAAAAATTAAATAAATGTTTGAGAAACATACAGAGCATCGCAAGAACAATCTGTGCTGACATTTGCAAACACAGAAGTTATGATATGCAGTCCTCTAGCCTTTTAGACAGACAATAGTTTTGCTTCTGTGGTAGCCATTTGTTTCAAATAAATAGAAGAACCAAATAGTTAACAGGAACATAGATACCTGCCATCAGCGGACAAAGACTGCCACCTGCAGAATCTCAATTTCACCAGACAATGGATGTCACTGTACCTACAAAGTTTGACTGACAAATATTTAATCAGGACTTCACATATCAGCACATCAAATGAGAGTCACCAGCATGTGTCTGTGATCTCTCTGCATGGACAAATAAAGTAGCTAAAGATGAGCAAGTATTTAAAAATACAAATTTACAACCATAAAGTGAAAGCTGCATGTTGTTAATTGGATACAGCCATCGACTGTATAAAAGAAGTGGACATAGCCACTGTGACATAGCCCAGTGGTTTATGGACTACGGTTTTGAAGCCTCAAGTTTGGCATTTTGTCTGTGGCCATCTTTGTATTTACGGAGCCAGAAGTGACAATATATGGACGAAAGGGTGGAGCTGTAGAGGAGTGAAGGGTGGATCTGAGAATGCATGGACACGTCAATGCTAGCAAGTTGTCAATCACAAGGTAGCCACGCCCTAAGGGGGAGCCCTATGGGAGCATACAATTATGCTGTATTGGAGAGGATGTAAAACTAGTGATTGATATCATAAACTCAGTAGGAAAATGTTTAGTGAGGTAATAAATCAAGTAGGAGGAAGTGTCATTTCCTCAACCTCCACCTGTTGGACTGGTGGAGTCGCCTCCTGCTGGCCATTAGAAAGAATGCATGTTCAAGGCACTTCCGGAGGCTACATCCACTTCTTTTATACTGTCTATGGATGTGCCTGTCAAAAGAAAACTCCACAACAGACAAAGGGGGTCTTGCTGAATAAAAGGCTGCCTTGGTTAAGTTCAGTGTTCACTTGGTAATGTCAGAGACGGCTCATACAAGATGATTATGCTGACACACACCTGTCTTTACACCTGCCGGATGAAGCTACGTATGTTTTATTTGGATATTGATACCTTAATTAATCCACTGATGCTGATGGAAACTTTGCTGATGTAAAGCTGTAGCAATCCTCTCGGCACACAAGATTAAGTTGGTGTGTGTTTGCGAGAGAGTGTTTGCTGAATCAACTGCACTAATTAGGTGATGTCAGTATACACTATTAAAAGTGTATTTATTCGCTGCCATTTCCGAGAGCGCTGCAAGCCTGAAACTGTAGACTAATACTGATTTAGAAGCTTATATCAGAGGAAAATGTAATCTTAATGAATAAAAAACATGTTGGTTTGTGCAAGTAAATGCCCGTGTGAAAAAAACAGTCTGGATTACCTACTTTTTACTGGCATGTCGGTTCGCCTCAGTGTGTCTGTAAATCTCACTTTCCCCTTTTAGAGATCAGACTAATGCCATTGTGTGGGTTCACAAAGGCCACTGTTACGGTAATTAGTGAATGGGATTACATTTTTTCTTTTAAACAAAAACAACTGTTGGAACAACTAGACTCATCTGATGCTTCTGGTCTGTACGTCTTTATGAACACGAAACGTTCTTCCTGACACACCAACGGAAGAGTTCATATAATGGACAAATGTAGTGGATTAGTAAAGCGAGCACTTTATTTAACAGTGACAGATTTTATCTTGCCTTTGTATTCATGTCTTGATGTCATCGAGACATCTGTTACTCTCTTCATAAACAGACACCAGTTGCTCTCATCTGATATGTGCGTGGTGCAACATGAGGTGGATCTCAGTATGACGTACCTTGACGTGAGAGCCAGAAATCCCACCACCCAGCTCTGCTCAGCACTGACCAGCTCACAGTTCTTCACACACCAGGAATAACCTGAGGAAGCACATGCAAGGCACAACGCAGGGCGGTCAAGACGCTTAAGGAGGCAGTTTAAGTGGATTATCCTTTAACTGTAGAGTTAAGGAGACCCTGTGGCAGCTTGGACTGGAATACGGATAATTCCCACCAGTAAAGCAAATCCAAAGAGTTGTGAAAGTACAGCAACTTCAGCTACTGGTCCTAAATTTCTGTAGATAGATGAGCACAAGTCAAAAGAAAAAGATTAAAAGGGCATAAATGTAATAACAAGTGTGCGCATCAATAAAGGTTTGGAAAGGATCCAATAATACAAATAATACAATATATTCACAATATTGTTGTTCAGATCTTTAAACCTTTATGTTTATGATCTGTGTAAGTGTAAGTGGAGATTATACATGTGTCACTTGCCAGGAGGAATTAGGATTAGGCAGACAGTCAGTCTGGTTGGAACATGTGAGCTGGCAAGAAGTTGTACTGATGTTGGACCAAGTATACCTGGCTCTATCTGATGTTAAATACTCTATTCTGATTGGTCAATTACAGCATTCTTTGGTCTGTTATTTATTTATTTTTTTAATTTTATATACTTTATTAATCCCCGAGGGGAAATTCAGTTTTTTTGAAAGAAGAAAAAAAGAAAGAAAGAAAAAGATTAAAAGGTCATAAATGTAATAACAAGTGTGCGCATCAATAAAGGTTTGGAAAGGATCCAATAATACAAATAATACAATATATTCACAATATTGTTGTTCAGATCTTTCTTTCTTTCTTTCTTTTTTTTATTTCTGAAGAGCAGACAGCTGCTGTGGATAACAGACCTTTGGAATGGATGCAGCTCTGTTCGTACATGCTCAGTCGAAAAAATAAAATAATTTTTGTTGGGATTCATTTTGCAATAATGACCCAATTGCTCTGTGTTGTCCCTTACTACACACACGCTCATTTGATACATGATAGGTCGTCTTGTTTCCATTCTCACTGAGTAGTGTGCAACAGTAAATAACTAATTACTAATGAGCTGGTTAGCAGAGGTGTTCTTCAGTCTGTGCACCACCCTTTGACATCTGTTTTAGTACTTTCTATCTCGGCCAAAAGTGAGTGACCATGACGTGTGTTAAGAACGTGTCAGCCTGCGTGTCTGGGGTGTGTGGGGGGAGTGCTGTGCCATGCTCCTTTTCTGTTTGTGGCACTTTAACGTCTTCACAGATTAGCCATCTGCCTCAGACCAGGCCAAGCCTCCAAACTCACCCCTGACATCTCTCTAATCTGCTCACCTTTACTGCCTGACCCAGGGCTCATACTGGGGTTCTTCCACAGATCTAAAACTAAAAAGGACAGCTAAACTCTCCTAGAGCTGGTCACAATGACTCGGTTTAAACCATTACTCCCTAAAATACTGCCTTGGTAAGTTGCTGTAAAGATTTAGTAATGAGGTTAAAGTAACCGAAATTGAATTGCACTTCCTAAACAACCTGTGCCTCTTGCGTGTGTTGCTTATACTATGACTATTATCTCTGCAGTAGGGTGCAGCCAACATAAGTAAACCTGAAAGTTTAATTGTCTTGTGCTGCCGAGGAGTTGGTATTGAATGTCAAAAACGTGGCATGATAGATTGTTGATAGCTAAAGGAACAAAATCCCATGTAGCACATTTAAACTCAAATCTATACGACCTACTTGTGAGACCCTGTGTTATCTAGCAAACAAGTGGAGTAGGCACTCACTGTTCAGAATACAAATCATTGTTATATGAGGCAAATATAAATAAACTACACTGTTAACTAATATGAAGGTCACCCAAAAGCCCTGAGTCACCAGTAAGCAGGATGTATGCTCTTTATCTCCGGTACACATCAGCGATGCTCAGTGTTCAGTCATACATGTGAGTCTTATGTATGCGCAGTGTGGGGGGTGAACTCCTTCTTTTTGTCAGGACTAAAAGTCCTTCCTTTGTTAAGTTGGGTTTAAATTGAATTATGGGATAGTCTGTAACCTGTTCGCTTGTTCTCTCCCTTCAGGTGGGTCCAGCAGGGTCCCAGTTTGGACTCCTCGCTTGCCTCTTCGTCGAGCTGTTTCAAGGTTGGCAGATGCTGGAGAAGCCATGGAAGGCCTTCCTCAAGCTGCTGGGCATTGTCCTCTTCCTCTTTCTGTGCGGCCTCCTGCCGTGGATCGACAACATCGCGCACATCTTTGGTTTTCTCAGCGGCATGCTGTTGTCCTTCGCCTTCTTGCCCTACGTCACCTTCGGGACGTTTGACAAGTACCGGAAACGTATCCTGATTGCTGTCTCAATGTTGGCCTACATTGGGCTTTTCTCTTCCCTCATCGTTTGGTTTTATATTTACCCGATTAACTGGCACTGGCTGGAGCATCTCACCTGCCTGCCCTTCACGAGCAAGTTCTGTGAAAAGTACGACATAGACCATGACATTAACGATGTGGTGCACTAGTCTCCAGGCTGCTGATGACGTGGCTGTGCTACTGATCCACTGTCTTCTAGCCAATGACCGGGTCAGCTGTTTCCAGGTCAGCTCAGTGGCCTTTAAGAATGTGGTAATTATGTTTATTATTCGATCACCAAGGGAAGGAAGGACCTGATCATAGCCAATGTGAATGGAACTGGCTCAGTCTTTTCCCCTCAGCCTGCTGACTTGCTCACTGTACTGTAGAACGTCACTCAACCTTTGTAATCCTCAGTCAGGCCTGGCACTACCTAGCATGTTAATTTGCTAATAGGCTAGCAGATCCTTGGAATGAGAGGACAGGAAAAGACACTCAGGACGACGAAACTACACAAAGCTGGGTGAACCCAAAGGAAACAATCTACAGAGCGAGACACTGTCTGGTTGCCTCAGTTCACAGTCAGTGTAAAGAAGCCAAATGAACCCTACTGGCCCTTCTATCACTTTTCCCTTTATGGGCCGACAACCAGCCGAGATGAAAAGGAAGACTGATGCCATGGCGGGTCATCAGGTATCTTGTGGCCCAGTGAACTGAGATACATCAAATGCCTCCTGTCAGTAATTCATGTTTTCAGTAACACTGGGTTTAACACTACAAACGCTGTCATTCACTTCTGCTGCTTCTGTATGTTCTAACAGTTGTGAATTACTTTAAGAGTTAAAAACTGTTTTGTATCTTCCCTCTTTTGTATGTATGCACTTGGCATGTCTTTGGAGCAGTGAAATGTTATGCTAAAGGTAACAAGGTGTTGCAAGTATTAACTGTGCAGCTGGAATAGTTCAAAATATCAGTGGTCAACTAAGGTAAGATTTCTATCTAGAACCACTAGTTGCCTTAAACAGATTATGCCATTTTACAGAGATGCCTCATTTTACTTTTGTATACTGCTCGTGATCAACTTCCTGAATGCTGATGAACACATTTCTGACCCGAAACCTACCAAAGCAATGACACATGCTGCTTATATATGCATGATCATCTTTAAAATCCCTTTGTTTTCTGTACATCACTGCCACAAACACATGTTCTCAGTCAAGCTCTGCGTATAATATCTCATATTTTTCCGCTAACACGGTGGTGCCTCAACCATTTTTGTATATTTACTCTGAAAACAATAATGAAAATGATTTTTATTCCAGGAGTGATTATCTACACAGGCATTTTTTGTTACATCAAAGTAAGTTTTGTACTGTATTTTCTGACTCTGTGAAAGCAGCCATAGGATCACAAGATGTCATTTATGTTTCACCTGAGCCTTAATATGCTTGTGAAATATAACATTAGGCTTTGTTTCATCATACACTTGTTGACAGTTTAAGAAAAATGATTTTAAACTGTAGTGTTGCCGCAGTCATAGGATTTTCCTCAGACACATTCAGACCAAACCTGGACAAAGTCTTGCTGTCTACGTATACACTTTTTCCACTTTTCTTTTTGTCTCAACGCTAGCAGCTGTTTGCTTGGGTTGTGGTCCATGACCCACAGTAGATAGTTGCTGTCCTGGTGTGTCGCAGACATTGTGATAATTAGGGCTGGGCCCGTGTGAAAACTTTAGAACCAGTTTGATATAAGACAAACACATGACTGGACCAGTAAACTGAATTTCACCAGGTGTCGCACTTGAAACATAACAACACTGTGTCCCAGCATAAAACTAGTGTCTGACTACCATGTAGCATCTTGTAACATCGGAGCTGTAGGTCTAAACTGAAAGCATTAAGTATGCACACCTGTTTCGTCATGTAAGCAAACAGTGTAGCTATCAGCTGTACGCTCGAGATCTGAAAATGTAACCACACATAATGATAAATACTGGTTCAGCCAGGTGGTATAAAATCAGACTGATATAAGATCTTACACCACACCGGACAAACAAACTGGATATTGACCCAATTCTTGTGATAAGTGTATTTCGGAAGTTTCAACACCGAAAGTGTGAAAGACTTCCTCCATGGGTTCCTGCCATTGTCTTGGATTTGGTTTGTTGTTGTGATTCTGGCGTGTCGACCCCAGCTGTAGGAAAGCCCCCGTAATGCTTGTTGTGTGCAGGATTATGTGAGTTACTAAGTGAGTTATGAGATTACGCGAGTTTGTCTGTGGGGCTGACTCACTGATGATCTGATGTTGTTGAGAACACAAGTTGTTAAATGCAGAATGGGCTGTATGTTGGACAATTCAAATGTTTAAATCAGTTTCACCACCACTGTATTTAGATAGTAAATGCCACTCATTGAAAACATAGGACACCCACTTTATTTTAGGAAACCTCTTTACTGTGCCTTTTGACATGTGAGTTTGATCTGCACCAACCCGCATCTTCAGTTCTGACTGTATGCAACAGTTACACTGCCGTGTTTGCATTGGGACCAAATAATCTCACCCTTTTCTATTTATTGGAATAAAAAGGGAAAGTTTCAAATGAATTTCGGGTCATGTTCAAGGTACTGTTCTGTTTTGCTTCAGTTTTATATGTGAAAATCTCTGTGTTTTAACGCAGTCATGTCAAAATAAATGCCACTCTAGTAATAATAAGGTAATGTGTGTCAGAGAGAAGTTGATTTGATTGATCAAAAGTATCCAAAACAGCTACTAAAGGGCCTTGAGACTGTTTTCACTGCTGTTTACATTCTTAAACATTAGTGTTTAAGCTAACATGGACAAGAAATCCTTTATGGAGCTCTGTATAATTCTAAGAGTGCATCTATGATTCTGAAATTGTCTGCACACGGCTCTCAACATGGAGGTGGCTGAGCCAAAGGCTAGCAGCTAACAGTGCTAACATTCGCAACAGTGCTGACAGAGCTAGCTGTGTTAACTGGGGGGGAACCAGAGGGTGGGCGCTACGCTTCCGCAACAATGCGCTCTTGTTATCAGTGGTAACCAAGTGCAGTACAGGATGGCGGCGATTAGCTAGCCAGTATGACACACATGTGCACTAACATGCATGCACAGCCAGACTTTCTGCCACAACAAAGAACAGAGAAGCTGGAATGACAATGCACACAGGGAGCTGGATTTCATTCTCAGCTCAGGGTGCCGTATTTTTACATAGTGAATAGTTATTTACTGCTGTATTAATGCTCTGAATATCGTTGAGAGCTCCTTTAAATAAAATGTCAATTTGAACATCTGCACTTCTATGACAAGTGCGTAAAGTGCTACTGATGATCATGTGATATGATCGTAAGCTCCAGAACAGCTATCAAATGGACCTGGCACTGAGATTGTTTTCTCATCAACTATTAAAATGAAAAGAGCTCGAAGCCGACGTGCTAGAAAACAAAAGATTTATTATTTGAAGGACAAAACATTGTTTAAAAAAAACAAACAAAAAAAACATTGGTCTTGATTAAAGACTTTGGGAGGCAGAGGTGGTGACTGTCTACAAGGAGAAAGGCAACAGGAGACTATCAAGGAGACATTTTGACAGAACAAATATTTAGGATATATATATATACTAAATAAACAACTGTATTTGTGATTATATGTCTACATACAACACTGATGAAGACAGACATGTTTGTTCAAGTTAATATATTGACCTATTATCTGATGTTTGATTGCTGATATCCCTCCCTTTGTATTTTTATTCCACAGTTTTTGAAGGTTAGCGCTTTAATTTGGCTCATTACTTCACAGTCGTTCTGTCATCAGAATTATAAACAGTGTAACATAAATAGTAATCTTCTAATGCTGCTGTTAAAGGCATGTTGTTAACACAAACCTATACAGGACTGAATACATTCATAACGGGCAGATACTGCTTTTAATGTCTAAAGAAAATTTCACGTTGGCTTCACAATGAGCCAGAAACCATGTTCAAGTGGTTAAATAACAAATATAAGACAGAGGGCAAAGACAGAAACAAGGCAGCTGCGTTCTATTGAATACAATAATACATTCATGAAATAAAAATATTTTTAAACAAATAATAATTTGTAATAACTTATTACATTCTTCCAGGCTCTGCTCTAACGATTTTTTTCTTAAACTGGCATTAAACTGCAGATCGTGTATATATAAGAAGTTTTCCACCACTCTTCCAGACAGCTGTTGTAGGCAGCTGGACGGCAGCTCTTTGTTCTCCGCTGTCTGCAGACTCACAGGCAGAATGCACACCTCACCACCTGCTGAACAAGTCTCATTCACAGATGATGATTCCAAATGCTGCGCCGAGCGCTCACGTACAGCAAAGCCGCTCAGACCTTCCCCTTAATTCTGTATCCAATAGTGGACGGGGGTCCCACCACCGCTGATAGAATCCAGAATCCACATTAAGTCCTTCTGTCCTCAACAACCACTGTTGCGACGCATGAAGGCGTGGCCCCTGACTGGGTAAACCATCTCAATGAAGGCGAGGGGCCCCACTGTGATCTCACTGGGGCCCTGCACCTTGAAACCAGACTTCCTGTAGAATGGAATCAGGAAGTCTTCACACATGAGCACGGCGCGGCGGACGTAGGGCAGGCAGCGGAGGTACTGCAGGTAGCGCCACATCAGGATGGAGCCTTTGCCCTGCTGACGGAAGGTCCGGTGCACAGCCAGGACGTGGATGTGGACGGTGGTCCCGTGTGGCTTGTGGAGAGTGAGGGCATCCTGGGAAACAGAGAGAAAAGATGTGTAAGAACAGGTAAACACTGTAGTGTTGGGAAACCTGCTGAGCTTCTGATGGCCGGATTTAACTATAAATACTTGATGCCAAAAGATTAAATGCAAAGTCCATGTTGAGTCCAGCTTATTCTGTTGTTTGGGAGACAGGTAGTATTTCAGTCTTGAGGTAACACAATGTAACTTTAGATAAGAAATAATACATTTATCCTCATATTAGAGAAAAACTGAATTCCTAATCATTAAAATGTACCATTGCTTAATTCAGTACACTCAGGAGTTGTAATGCCACAGCCTCGCCTGGTCTGATATGACCAGTAGCTTATGGTGGCTAATGCTAGCTCATGTCAACAAACTTTCTCTGATGATGTAACCAACATTATTGAGAGAGGTTGCTGACCCTCCACTCTTTATATTTTCTGTTGTTGGGTTTGAACCACTCGTAGCTACACAAGTTACATCTAATTAATGGCTGTTGTGTTTGTGTTTCTTGCCACCAGAGTCACATTTTGAAAAATAAGGCAAATAAAGTTGACACACAGATCTTTGGAGCTTCAAAAATGCATCAATAACCTTTTAATTGTGTCAAATTCTAATCTAACACACTGTAACCTTTGACCTCTGTAAATCCTTGTCCTTGTTTAGCACATTGTCGTCTGTGAACCCTTTGCACTGCCCTGCATATTTGCCTTTCGAGTACAAAACATACAAAACGTAATGGCAAAGTTTTTCTTTCAGCTGTGATATTTAGATTTGTATATGCTGAGAAAATCCTCCATATTTAAATTCTTGCTCACATGTACTTATGTTTTATCTTGTTTTTTTTCTATTTACTGTTCAACACTTTTCCTATTGTTCTTTATTGCTCATACAGCTTTAAGAGTATGCCACCCTGCATTTCATGGCACATTAACACATGCACATGAGCATTTGTGAAATGAAAACTTTTGAATCTGTTAACAATTCACAACAGTGGGATCTTTAAAAGTATCACAGTTTAAAGAGGGCCCTGGATCGCTCTTTAATTTGACTTAGAGGCTATAGCTGACTCCCACACTCAGATTTAAGTGGATCTGTGAAACATTTCTCCTCATCCACTGAATTTCCAGAGACACTCTACCATAAATGTGCCCTTAAATCGTTCAAAATCTCCTCTGTTAATCTGGTTTGAACCTCGTCTTTTATTTCCCCTGCCAGTCAGTCTGAAGCAAATAACCGTCCAGGTGTCCACCGCTCTGTCTTACCGTGGTAAGCCTCTCCTGGTCCCACAGTGAGCCGATGATGAAAGCCACCAGACGTCCCTCCTCGAACCAGCCAAGAGACAGCTCAGGGCACAGGGTGAGGAAGTGACGCACCTCGTCCAGGTGGAGAGGACACTCGCCGGACACTGAGATGAAGGCTGTATGGAGGAGGAGGAGGAGGAGGAGGAGGAGGAGAAAATTAGACTTAATGGGTATTTTCCCATCTGTCCTGACTATACAGTAAAGTGATGAAAGGATACGACACATGAACTCATATCACCTATGTGTTTGGGATAGAGTTAAATCACCACTGTAACTTAATGTTGTATTGGGCCACACATCATGGTTAGTAAATGTAAAATATGATCACTGGAAAGATGAGAAAGTTAGTGCTTTCTGTAAATATAATTTGTGTTAACAGGCCAATGGAGCTTTGTGTTCCTGCAGAGTTATTATCAGTGAGTGGAGGTGCCTGTCTTTTTTAAATGTGAGTAAAACATGAGGCTGCTGTTGAATAAATATGCTCTAGTTTTCCAAGGCTGAATTATACTATATATGAGGGTGTGTTGATTCAGCAGGGAAAACATTTAATGAGGAAAGTCAATACATAGGAGAATAAATAGATTTTTTTAGATTTTAAATCGTCACCTGGCACATACATTTTGTGTTTTCCTTTCCATAAATGAAGACATTTCTACCATTTAATTGATACAAAAACTAAGGCAAAAGTGCAGACAGAATAATTTCCAGGGGAGGACCCCCACAATATTGAAATGAACCCTACGCCCCTGCTATTTCCCTATAAAGGAACGACGGTACCTGTGCGCCTAACTATGCGTAAAACAACTGTCCTAAAGTTAATAAGACGGCTATAATGACTGTTTTAATTTAGTTAAGTATATAAAGAGTCTGCTCACCTTCTCTCTCAATCTCAAACACACTGATGGCATCCTCCGGGCTGAGGGAGCGGAACTCGCTGGCCGGCAGCGTGTGGCGGCGGCCCCGTGGCACCGGAGAGCGCATGTGAAGCGGCTTCATGAATGGCACTGCGCTCACTACCGACATTTTTTCCCAAAAAGCGTGTAAAGTAAAGCAAAGGAGACTGTCTGACTTTTCTTCTGCTCGTGGGAACGTCGTCGCCTGAAAGCTTGATCCGTGCGTAACAGGGCTGCGCGTAAAGACTGAGCAGAGAGCTGCGCGCCTCCGGTATTTATACCCTCGGTGCGCAGTGGTGGTTGGTTAATAATCCTGAAGCCAGCTGGATGACCAAACCTTCCAATTCCCGCGTGGGTAAGTTAAACAATAAACATATTTAGTCAGGGTCAGGAGGGCTATTTGTGTGTTGAGAATTAACCTCGTCATGGCACCATCAGATCCTCAGCAGATTTGGATTTTACTGATCATGTGTTGGAGGTCTCACACCAGCATGTGATGTTACCAAGCTGTTATCAAGAGTAACCTCAGGTATGACAGTCAATAAAGTCCCACACCTGTGTCACAGAGCGGAAGACAGCCGTGTTGATGGAATTAGAAATACAGGAGCTCTTCTGATTGGTTAACCATTAATGTCACTGTCAATTAATGTCGTCACAGGGAGAGGACTGAGTGCTCTCTGGTGGTGTTGCCTAACTGGGACATCTTAATAAGGACTGGACTTACCAGTCTTCATGTGATTCCTCTGAGGGAGACTTTCCATTGTTCCTGCAGGTTAAGTCGAGTCCACCGCGATTTTTCCACGCTTTATTTTCCAGAGGATTTCCAAGAGGATTACAGGACGTGTAGGAGTTTGTTTGTCACCTCTTGTTATGTTGAGAATTTCAAGAAGCCGCAGTTGTTGTCGTCTCTGACTAAACTTTACAAAACTTTCCCACAAGGTGTGTAACCCACTTTGTATAATGATAAAGGACCTCAGAGCAGAACTCAATTAATGATTTAGGCTACTGCATTTGTCATGTGTTATCTTTATTCAGGAGTGGTCCAGTTAAGACAAATTGACACCATGAGCAGGTGAAGTACTTGTACTTGAATAACATCTCCAGATAAACACTCAGCTTAAATTGCATAAAGGGGGGATTTTCCCTTTAAAGCTCCCTCAGACACACACACACACACACACACACACACACAGAGCTGCTCAGTTGTTTAGCTTTCCTTTTGTTTCCCAGTATCAACAAACACACACAGCTGAGTGCATTACTGTGCAAATAAATGCCATTATAATATGTATATCATATATTCAATATAATAAAATATAACAATAGAAATATATTTACCAATAATTGTACAATACTAAATAAACAATAAGGTAAAAAAAAAATACATGAACTAATAATTGTTCAGGGGACTCACCTAACCATGGATGGATTACTGAACAAGTTTATCAGGCACGGGCTCAGGGGCCCAAAGTGTCAGGAGGGCCTGCAAAATGTCATTCAAACTGACAAATACCAACGAGGAAGAGACCCAAAATGACCCCAACAGATGCGAAATAACTACAAAAACAAACCAAACGGAGACACAAATTGACTACAGAGAGACACAAAATGACCAAATATAACCCCCGATAAACTACTACAGACACAAAACAACCACAAGCAGAACCCAAACCACAAAAATCAGAATCAGAAATACTTTATTGATCCCCGGTTGGGAAACTGTGATCACAGTCACTCTGATGTAAAGCCTAGAGAACTACAGGAATAGAAATAGAAGTATAGAGTACGAAGTATGTATGAATATAAAAGAAAAATATGTGCAAAATGCCAAAATATTAACACTACTATGTAAAATATTTAGAAATATAAAATATGTATAATGTTCTGAGTATTTTAAATGTGTAAAAATATAAAGATATTTGCCTTATTCTACTTTAAATTGTATAAAACCAGTATGTAAGTTAAAGATATTTTAAAAAATGTACAACTATATACATATACATACACACACACACACACACACACATATATATATGTGTGTGTGTGTGTAAGAATAAAGTGGGAAGAATACTGCACAGTTGAATTATTGCACCAATACAGTTAAGACAGCCATATAAAGAATTACTGTACCTTTCAGTCCCCAGTGCACAGCTGAAATATAATGAATAAATGATGAAATTCTAACTGCTGACAGGTGAATTCAGTCCAAGTGCCAGTCTATTGACACTGAGGGAGGAGCTGTGAAGTTCAATGGCCACAGGCAGGAATGACTTCCTGTGGCGCTCTGTGGTACATCTCTGGGGAATGAGTCTATTCCAGTCTAAAAGATGTATAATGACTACAGAGACACACAAAACAACAAAAATGAAGCAAAATCACCACAGAGTATGTTAATCTTGTTCCAATGTAGAAGACGTGTTGAGGCCTTTTGCATTTCTGTGCCCAGGGGCCCATTGTCTCATAATTTGCCCATGCAACTAACAGCACTTCATAAACACTGATCAGCTAAAACATTAAAACCACTGGCAGGTGAAGCGAATAACACTGCTCATCTTGTTATGATGCAATGTTCTGCTGGGAAACCTTGGGTCCTGGCATTCATGTGGATACCACTTGATGCGTAGCACCCACCCAAACACAGACCTAGTACACCCCTCTCATGGCCACGACACTTCTTCATGACAGTGGCCCCCCCAAGCAGAACAATGCACCATGCCACACTGCAAAAACTGCCCAGGAATGGCCCGAAGAACGTGACAAAGAGCTCACTGCATCGACCTGGCCTCCAAAGTTCCCATATCCCGATTTGATCAAGCATTCATGGGATGTGTTGGTACCCCAGACGTACCCCCATCCATTGTGGGGCCATTTTTGAACAGATTCTGCTCTGACATGTCAAGGCATGGACACAGGACCTCAGGGGATGTCCTGTGGAGTCTAGTACCGGGGCACTGGCAGTGGATCCTTTGAGACTGGTCGCTTGTGAGGTAGGGTACTGGCATGTCCCATGGATGCTTGATCAGACTGGGGATGTGGGGACTATGGAGGCCAGGTTGATGCCTTGCACTCTTTGTCATGTTCCTCATGCCATTTCTGAGTAGTTTTTGTGGTGAGGCATGGTTCATGCTCTGCTGGGGAGGGGGGCACTGCCATTGAGGAGTGTAATCGCCACGAGAAAGGGACTTGGTCCGCAACGGTGTTTGGATTAGTGAAGTGCTTCAAGTGGTGTCCACATGAATGCCAGGACCAAAGATTTCCCAGCAGAACATTGCATTTAAACGAGATGGTCAGTATTAGATAGATAGATAGATAGATAGATAGATAGATAGATAGAACTTTATTCATCCCCAAAGGTAAGTTCAATTGTCCAGTAGCTCATAAAAAAACAACAACCACACTTCCCCTCATAAACATAAATAGAAATTAAAAATTAAATTAAAATTAATTTATTCTGAGGAAATCCATGTATGAGTTAGATTATAGTAAAATAAAGCCATTTATATCAGGGGGAATGTCAGAACCTGACTTGAACCAGTGCATCACAGATTATGGCTCACACTGCCGCACAGTGGTGACAGAGGGTACTGCGTGATGACGCGCCCACACTGCGCTACATACGCAGCCCTCCGTCGCGACGTAAACACGTGCACTTCGCTGCTTCCAGGTTACAGTTTTTTTCATTCCACCGTCATCCTCGCGCTCTAGCATCACTCCCTGACAACAGCAGCGATGGCGGAGCCCGTAGCATCGGATGCGGCGGCCACAACGGACGCAGCAGAAGCGGCAACATCCCCGACCCCGGGCCTCTCCCCCACAGCCAGCCCGGGCTCGGAGCCTCCATCCATGGCTCTGTCTCCCACGGCGGACGGCTCCCAGCGGCTGCTCTTCTCCCACGACCTGGTCTCCGGGCGGTATCGCGGCTCAGTCCGGTTTGGCCTCGTACGGATGATCCACGGCGAGGAGGATTTTAACTCAGACTCGGACCTCGATGATGGCGGAGGGAGAGGCGGTGGCGGTGGAGGAGGAGGAGGTGGCGGAGGAGGAGGAGGACGAGTCCCGTGTGGTTCGGACACCGAGAGCGGTGTGGACACCCCGAGTCGGCCTCTCTGTAGGGGATTTGTCCGCGTCCAGTGGTACCCTGAAGGAGGAAAGCAGGACATCAGGGAGACAAAGGTACCTCACACCAGCTAATGTGTTAACTGTTTACACTGACACTCGGTCACTCCCTCAGCCTGACATGAGGGCTGCTCTGCTTTTAACCGCCTGTTGTGGGTTTATAGGAAGAGACGAGTCTACTCTCCAGCCTGTCAGGGATAAGGTTCACTTAATCCATCTGCCTAAAACGCATAACCTAGCTCGCTAGCTGGCTAGCATTCAAGCACACATGCTAGCTAGCAGTTTAGCTCGTAGCCTCATGTCACTCTGCTGGTGCTGGCAGGCTGAGCAGGGCTGCTCCGCCTGATTGCATCCAGCTGCTGGTGCGACAGGTAGCAGCTCTCTGTGTGGAGGTGCAACCACAGGGATTGGCAGGTGCAGGACCCTGCTAGGAACCGTACACCTATTGATTAGCTCATCCATGACTCCGTGTAGCTCCTCAGCTGGGTGTGACTTGGCCTGACACCAAACATTGTCAAACACAACAGGTTATTAGATAGAGCAGCCGTTACTATTTACATAATGTCTCAGTTCCTCATCCAAAATACACAGGCATCATGTTTCAGGCCAGTCTGAGCTCACACCTTCAGTGACAGACGGCTAACACAGATAAGCTCTCATTGGATTCACTCTGAACTTGTGATATCTTGTCAGTTTTTCCATAAATTGAAATTAGACTAAATCACATCTGAGCTGAAACAGTCAGTTAATTGGTTGGTCAGTGAGCTTGGAGACTAATTTGAATCATTCCCAGAGGAAAACACATAAAAGAATGAGCCAGTTTCTTATTTGGAGATTACTACATTCAGATCTGTTTCTCCTAAACCCCCCTCTTAAGAGAAATAAGGAGCAAATACATACATAAATAAAGTAGCAGGAGTTGTTTTGCTGTGCTCATAGGCTTCTCAGAGGTGTCTCAACTCTGAGAACAGATAAAATACACAAAGTTGAGACTTGAATTTGATCACTGAGACAAATTTCTGCAATTGTGGAGGCCCTTTATAAGCCGGTCAAGTTTAGTTTTGGATCTTACTATGATCTCAACAGCTGATTCTATCGGACAAATACAGATTACTGCAGTGAGAGAGGAAAGAGAGTGCTTATATTAAATTAGGATCGGGCTGGCAGAAGAGGGCTGAATTTAAGAAGTATGAAAAAATGGTCAAATCTCATAATGATGTTACATTAAGCTCAGCTGTGTTTAGGAGAAACAGGCTGGACAAAGAAGAGATCTTATTTTGCATTTGCTTTCCTCTGGGCTAGTTTCAGTCCTACATTAATCCACGTCATTTCTTCATTCTAATGGTCTTCAACTAATTATTGTATTGATTAATCTGCCTCTTGTTTTCTTGATTAATGCCAAAAACATGCCAAAGCCAAAGTTGACACTTTCACCTCCAACCCACAATCCAAAATCCAAATCTACTGTAGTGGCATACCAACACAACCAGTGAGTATTCACACCTACAAAGCTGGAACCAAGTGAATTTTTGGCATGTTTTCTTGACCAGTTGCAGGTGATAATAGTAGTACATTTAGGCTGGCTAGCCTGCAAACACAGCAATAGTCAAAGCTTTTTTTTTTTCAAGAAGACGTTTTACTGAGTTATTTTAGTTGAAAGACCCATTCATTAACTTGGTTAACCTGCTTTTTGGAGCAGCCGCACTTCATTTAGGTCAAAAACCCATTGTTCTTCCACTGCAGTCTTGGCAACTCCGATTTAATTCATCATCGAACATGACAGGCGTCAATATTAAGGCAGTATCAAAGGCAGTGACAGCAGGGTAACTGCCAGTAAAAGACAGCTTCCTTTTGCTCCACTCGGAGACACAGTTGGATGTACTTTTAATGGATGTTTCATTGAACACCGCACTCAGAGTTGCATCTGAATGAAATTTTAATTGATAAAGAAAAAGGAAATCTGCTGTCGTCCATACTCTCCAGGGCTTCTCTAGATTTCTCCTGGGCTTTGTGGAAAACACTCACAGGGTTTAAAAGAGGACTGGCCTGGAAAAAGCTCATACAAACTTGTGTTAGAGACACAGGATGGGACCAGAAGAAACCTATTTCAGGACCCACTGTTACCTTGCTTTGTCTTTTGTGCTAAATGTTCTGGTCTGAGTGTCATTCAACGTCTGCCACAACAAAGGGTCTGGTAAACAATGAGGCTGATGTTTACACACCTCGTGGTCTGTTAATGCTGTGTCATTATTAGTCAGCGTCCCCAAATGATCTAGCGTGTGCCAGTGTGCGCATGTATGAATTTCATTCTGTAGTATTGTTGTTTTAGGTAGGTTTGTTGTGTGTGTGTGACTTCTTGTTGGCTTATCTGCGTGCGCCACATGCCCTGTCTCAGCAGGCTCTGTCCTGGTTGCATATATCCTGAGAGCGTGGTGAAGATTCCAATCAATAATTCACGATTACTTCCTGCAGTATGCAAAGTTGCACATCTCTAAGATGATATTTCTACAAAATTCTGACTCATATTTATTCTGCAGTCGGCACCTCCACTTAGAACGTTTTCTCTCAGGGGCAATCAGTGGAGAAAAAAGTGCTGCTTAAAATCTGCCACACTTGTAAGGGTTTCTCCTGAGATCAATAAAACCAGCATTTTCCCAGCAAAACTAGGATTTTGATAGTGATAGCATAGCAGCAACCATTATGTGCAAATTATAAATTATCCAAAATGGGTAGCCAGCAGAATGTTTTAATTTTAATGCATGAAAATTGAGCCAGATTAAAATCGCTCCTTGCAGTGTTTTACCTCATCAAATTTCATTGTCTATGTCTTTCTTGCACCAGAAGGATCTGTGAACACACATGTGCAACATTTCCTTTGTCCTTCATAACAACCTGCATTGTGCACCAGGTTTTCCAGAAGTGGTGTGAGAATAAACAGAGGAGCCTAATGAAGATTTGTCAGCATGTATGATGCTCTGGTATTATTTTCGAGGCGAGCTGATTCAAAAGACGTGTGACCAACTGTAGCTGACAAGGAAGTTTATCTGTGTCTCACAGACTCCCTAAAAACACAAACATCAGGACATCACACAACAACCACACAAGACACACCCCACAGGAGATGGTCTGTTAGGAGGGGAGACAGCAGCACAATGGAGAGTGCAGCTTTTTGTGCTGCAGTCTTGTGTTGATATCCAGAGATGTGTGTTGTATAAAAGTCGTAATGTAGCGTCTCATGACTCTTCAGTGTGTGACGCTAAATGAAAAATGTTGCTTAATGAGCAGCTTGTTAATTAGAAGTAATGTCATGTGGAAACAAAGAAATGATGCTTTGGCAAACTAAGAGGATAATCATTTGTTAACCTAGTCAGTATACACATAGCTTATCGTTGGGTTTTGAAAACTTTGATACTACAGCAGAAGCTAACGGTGGCCATTTTGAATATCCTGCTATTGCATTGCCTTTGCTCTCACAGGGCAAAGACATTCACCTTGTTTACCAGAAATTGTATTTCATAATATACTGTATTTATTGCTAGCAAGGTTATGTCACCATTCACATTTGAACCAAACCCAACAGTACTTTTTTTGATACTTAACTCTCTCTGTAATAACAAAACTGTAAGTTTTGAACAAGCTGCAGGGCTGATGTCGTCTTTTGGTACTCTGTGCTGGTCAGCAAGCGACTCTGCTCCTTTGTTTTTCTGATCACACGTAGCCCTTATTTTCTGTCCGTCTGCTTGTGTGTGTCTGCTCTCACTCCATTTAGACATGATTGACAAATATGTGGATTAAGTACATAATTTGAAATAAACACAATTGATACCAGGCTATCTCTAAAATAAAATAGACCAGATGCTGAATTTATCACTGCAGATCACGAGCTGGCCATTGAGATCCGTGCCGCGGGTGCTGAAAGGAAGTTAGTAATGCTTCCTGGTGCTTTGGTGTTTCATGGCACCTCTGCCTCCTGTGGGAACTGGTTCATTCTCACCCAGCTTATGCTATGGCTTTCAGAAACGGAAATTTGGTGCTGATTGATTTAACGTGAATCGGTACTCAGTAGTATCTAAGGCTGGGGGTCGTCGTTCGATACCTTTTAAGGTATTGACTGAAATAACCCAGTACCACGTAGTCTTGAAACTACTCCAGTCAAATGAGACATGCATTCTATGCTTTTGGTACCCAGATCTAGAGAAAAAGACTATTTGTGTGGTCTTGCTCGCAGCAAATCACCGCAAGCATCCTTCAATTTAATGCAACATGTGATTGGCCCACCACCTCATCAGCTACAACCCAAACAGTCTGTGGTGTGGTGAAGTCGAGCACAGTGTTTTCGAAGGAGGCTGGCATTTTAGTATGCCAAGATGTCACCGAAATTTTCAAAAGTACAGTTGCACTACACACCTTTGGCATTTTAGACAACTGAACACTTCAGTTCACATGATGGATATCGAATCAAGTTGAAAAAAAGTGATCTATTTGGTAGCACTTTAAGGGCACTGGTATTGGTATCGTCATTTTTTTAAACCATACCAAGCTGTAATTGGGTTGGTACCCTTGAAAATGCCGAGTTTGATACCCAACCCTAATGCTAGCATAAGATCAAGTCTACTTTGATAGAGGATTTTAATGGTTACTGCTTACTTAAACATATCTGTAAGTTCAACATATTGTACCTTTTAGAAAAAATGTGATTCTGTGATTGTCCTTCATGTACACACACTGACATGAGGGAAATGACATATTTACTTCCGTTCCTCTGAAGACGCACACACATCCACACTGTCCTGCACGACACTGTCATTGAACTGTAGTAACTGCAGGTCTACCTCCATGATCACATTTGCACAAACAGAGTACTTTTTGATCAGAGCTCGTGCAGCAGCTGCCATCTGTGGTCACTTTCTGAGGCACTCAGTCATTGACTCTCAGACGAGCTTGTATTAGCAGCCTCTAAAGTGTGATAGGCTCAAGTTCCACAGTAGCCTTGAAATGGGAACATGTCTGCAGCTCACTACTTCACTCCAACACATCACATTTCTTGCTCCCTATGAAATCTTAATAACTATCTCCAGAGGAGGTGATGGGGCTCAGATCTGTATCTCAGTGCAGGTATCAACGAGCTGCACTGCCTTTGGTTTCACTGCGAGTCACTCAGGAACATGGCTGACTTATTTTCATTGCCTGCAGACGCAGTGATTACCTCTTCTTTTTCTCTGTGTGTGGTATACTTAGAGTGTATAGTGTCGTCATCATTGATCATCGTGCCCACTTTTTGTTCACTCTGAAACTGTCACCTTACGTGACTTACTGATGATTCACCTTAAACCTTCTGCTGCAAAGGCAGACACGACCAGATGCTCAATGTATCTGAACCTCTTTTGTGTTTTTAATAGGACGGTACAGTCATACATACATAATCCTGTAAGGACAAGGACACTGTCTGTGCTTTATCAGCAGTTCAGTACTCTGACTATGGATTAAGATGATTATTTTCCTCACTGACCTTAAAACTACTTACAGAAGGTGCATGTTTCTGGAAGGCCTGTTACTGTTGTCAACTCGACACTGACCCAGTTTACACCTTGTAGCACACCTGCAACATACCTGATACGGCTTTCTTGCAGATAATTTAAAAATGAGTGCAGAGATTTTGACATGACATGGCATTTAACAGCTAAAGGCACACACAACACGGCAATGGGGCCAATTTTTGGGCCTGATACCCCCCTCCAAACAATCGCCAGAAAAGCCCCAATTATTTTTGCTGCTTTTAAAGATCATCTCACCTATTTTTGAGGTATGTCTAGAGTTTTCTTTTCTCTGAAGGCAATCCTGGCCACACCGATTTCACGTTGCAGAATTAAACATGTTCACTATTTACGATTCAATATCCATTTGTGTGGGAGAAATCCTTAGGATCACCAGCGGCCTGAGAGGTCTCAGTTGGTTTTAATGCAGTGTCACATGAGATTGAACTCACACCCTCCCCATGATTTTATCTGTAATTCATTTTTTTTCTTTTTGAATTTCCCACAGAATAACAGCTAGTTCTTCTTGCCTGTTGTCCGCCATTTTTGTTTGCTCTAAAGTCACGTTTGATCGTGCAACATTTCCGGTTTTGAGAGTCAGTTCTCTGGTTGTTCGTGAATGGGATCTGTGAGTGTGTGGTGTGCTGTTTTTGGCAAACGGTTGCTTTCCACACACTATCAGGACAGAACTGTTAAATTCATCATTATGTGTCGTTATGTGCGGGGTGTCTCATATTTTTAACATCGGTTAAGATGTAAAAAAAATCTGACAGTGTGGGCCAGGCTCTAAGGTGTTGATGAACGGCGTCTTGACACTGTGGCCAGATGTGTTTGTGCTATATGCCTCTATGTAGGTAGTGAGAGGTAATAGTTCTTTAACATGCAGCCTGTGTAGTAAAGGATTTTCTGTATGTCTGTGCATTGCAGGGCTTTGGTTACCATGGCACCCAATAATATGTTTTTCCCCCAATGATTTTGATGCTTCAGGTTCATTTTCAGTATCTTTTTTTTTTGCCCGAAGGGGATAATTTTGTTATTACTATTACTCACAGTATAATGATCTAAAAATAAATTCTAAAACTGTGGTTTGAAGGAAAACTCAGCGCCTGCTTTGGGCCTGCCACAGTCAGCATTACCAAACACACAGAGCCCTGTTGCTGCAGCGCAACCTTGGAATTTCCATCCAAGGACAGAAGTGCACTGCAGCAGCAGGTAGCTAGCAGTGGTACACACAACGAGGGAACAGCAGTGCAGCGGGTGTCTGAGACGTCCTTCAATCTATCAATCATTTGATAACTGAACCACTCGTCAGTGCGCTGCTGAGACCTCCAGAAGTATTGTAAAGTAACTCCTGGTGTGTGTGTATGGTGATTCAGCAAGCTCTCTCAGTCTGTGCATTAATTTCAGCTCTGTCAGGGTGGGTGTCACGATAGTGGGGTCAAGGTGAGCTGTGACGCCACCCTGCTGGAAGCAGCAGCATTTGTGACTGTGGGGGTGGAGCTGGTGGGGCAGCAGGAGGAGGAGGCTGGTGTGGTAATAATGATGAGCAGGCCTGACGGCTGCTGCTGACTGTACTGCTGAGACACAGTGATGGTGAACAGTGAGAAGAAGTCAGAAAGTGGGTGAAAGAGTTGTAAAGTGGATGGAAACGATGTGGGGAAAGAAAGCACTGAGTACCAATTAAAAATGTCACCTGGGTCTCAAAGCCACAAGGAGAAAGTGAAATGAAACGAAATACAAAATCTTGACTGGAAAGGTTGTAATGGGACAGGCAGACACTTCGGTACCAGATGGCTGTTATGGTAATGTGCTGGCTTTTAGTCCTTGAGATGGTAAGGTCCCACCTTCTGCTCTCTGACCCATTTTAAATTCCCAGCCTCCTTTGCTGCTGTCTTAGTCGTTGCAGTAAAACTACTTCATCCTGTTACAATGCCCTGGAGTTGGCAGCACTATATTGCAGTCCTCTTTACCGGAATGCAGCCACCATCAGATTGCAGTCATTTGTGTTTAATAAATCCTCCTTAGCTGCTTGCAGGTCACATTTAAAGAAAAGCATCAACATTTAGTTGCCTGTTTTATACTGTAATCACTCAGTTGCAACGAACACTGAAAGTCATAGACAGTTGATTTTAGTTTGCTGCTTGAATGTTTTATTTTTGGGAGGTGGGACAAGAGTATCAAAAAATATTAGATAATAAAACCAATTGAGTCTAATGCTTTATGAAGTGTACAAGGAGACTCCTGGGGTTTTATTGCTTTTATCTTTATCTTGATCTTTTATTGTGTTGACAGTCTTTGATTTTGCTTTAGAGACACCACCTGCTCAGTGAGGCAGATTGTAACCGCAACCTCTGTCAGTCAGTCACACAGGGAAGCTTGTTTGTATATAGAGTACGTAGGGCTGGGTATCGTTTGGGAAAAAAAAAAAAAAAAAACCAACAACCCAAGACACTAGTACCAATACCAGTACCCTTAAAGTTATACAGCTATCAACAGAATGCTTTATTTGACACCCATAATGTGAATAGAGTGGCGTGTAGTATAGCCATACATCCAACCACTCAAAGCGCTTTTTACACTACGAGTCACATTCACACATTCACACATTCACACTGGTGGCCGAGGCTACCATACAAGGTGCCACCTTCTACGCAGTTTTTAACATTCACACACAGATGGAAGCATCATCAGGAGTAGGGATGGGCAAACGATCAAAATTCATTATTCGATCATCAAAAAAATTAAAGATCAATTATCGATTAATTGATAAGCGAGTATTTCAAAAGAGAGAAAACAAAAGAGAGCAGTGCAGACTGTCGCCGCAAGAGAGCGGAGCTGCCCCAGTTTTGAGCTTCTGCTGTTGGAATGTGATATCTGCTCCAGGGACATGGAGTCCACCCAGCTGTCCACACACAGTCACAGGGCTAACTGTTAGCATCACACAGCCTAACGGTTATTAACGTGTGTAACGACAGAGTCCAGCCATTTTATTGTTGTAGTGAGTTTGTTGGGACCATTAAACGGCTCAGTCTTGGATGTTAGCTGCTGCAGCTGTGTTAGTTTGTACCAACTGGGTAGGTGTTAAACTGACTGTTTGCTGGGAGGAGAGTGGCTCTGGAGATGGCAGCAACAGAAAGTTTACTGATCCAGGGGGGAGGCAGGACAGTCTGTGAAAAGGATCAGCTGGAGAAGATTTGATACTACTCATTTTGGTCGATAATGTAAAGGTATCGAATACCCATTCCTAACAGCATGTGTGCACAGCCAAAGAACTGAGAGGACCTTAAACGTCTGTGGCAGGTTTGTTGACAGATGTAGTAGCAGAAGGGTTATATGCATTGCTGTGTGACCCCCACCCTCTGTCCTGTAACCTTAGCATGGAAAGTCATGATGTCATCCATGAGCTATCAATCTCTTTGGCAGTTTTTACGCTGGAGGCAAATCTTTGTGAGAACTACAATTATTCAACATAACTTCATTGATCTTGTAACAGTAACATGATCTTTTTTGCACTGAACATTGTTTGTAAAGCAGTTGGAAAAACTGTTTTAAAGGTTGTCTGCTTATAGCAAAGGGGAGATTGTAAAAAAACATTAAAATACAATGGTGTGAGAGAAGAGAGAGAGAGGACTGCAGGTGCGGAATGACCTCAGGGTGACTCCCATCCATCAGCCTGCCTCTGCCCTCAACCATCCAATACAGAAGTCTGGTTACACCCCCACTGACCCACAGAATAGAAGCGTCTCTGTCCTTAAAGCGCAGACTGCTGAATTACATTTAAGTCACTTTACCACACAGATTTCCCTCAGCTCTCATCCATCCCCTGCTCGTGATCACCGACAGTTTTCTTTTTCAAAAGCATTTCAGCTGTGAGATTACCAAGCACTTGGAAAGTGATCATCTTACTGCTAAAATGCTTTTAAGATACAAATGGTAGCGTTATTGTTCTTGGAGACATCAAGTTTGCCTGAAAGTTATGGATTAGTAGAGCTGTACCGATTGTTTTGTTTTTTTTACATTCTAAACCTCTTGAGGTTTTTGATTGAAGCCTTGAATGTCTGTCATCACCCTAAAACAGGGTGTCTGCAGGTTCTGTCAGTGTATCAGTGTCTTAAATTCAATTTTATAATTATTAAGCCTTAAAAGTCATTGTGTAGTTTTAAATTTGAATTTGTAAGGTCTTCATTGCCACAGACATTTTTATCTAATTTTATTTATCCTTTTCATTTCTTTTTGTCGAAATGAATCAAAGTCTGTGTCAAAGTCACATTTCTGATGTTACAAATCTTTAACATATTGACAAACCTAACGCTGTCTTTTTACTTAACACTTGATCTTAGCCTACCTGCTGGAAAAATGTCGATTAACCTAACCCACTCTAATAATCACATCCCCACATAAAACTTACCTCTGCACAGAGCCACATATATTAAACTTGCCTTCTTACTTACCTGCAGTGCTTGACTAAGAAAAAGATGATTTGTCCAAAAATCAGTCTTAAATTTGATTTAAAAATTATTAGGTGTATTAGGTGTTAGGTATTATTAATTATAGGTAGGCCTATTAAATGTATTAAATTTAAGAGTCTTATAGTTGTAGATACTCTGTAAAAATACAAAGAAAAATCCTTAAATTTCTCAGTGTGAATATATATTAATATTACACACTACAATAGTGTTACAACCAAAACAGATTTTTTTTTTTTATTATTGCAGTTATTTAAACGTTAATTATGGTGGTGTTAGATTGCTGATACACCACCTGATTAATACAGGTGTGTGCCTCCCTTTGTGTATGACACGCAGGAGAAAGAAAGAGATTTTTGGCTGCAGTGAACATGTTGTTTATAAAAGGCTAAATGCCAGCAAATACAAAGAAAAATATAAAGACCATTTCTGGAGAGAACAAGATACACACCTACTTTGCGGCTGCAGTCGTTCCACTTTTCCATATTTTGACGTGATAAACTGCATGTTAGGGCACATTAATCGGAGTATGCACGGCTGCATATAAACAGGATAGTGAAATATTTTCATTAGACATGTGAACAGCTTAGAAGGAATGTTGTATTTTTTGGAATAAGGACGAAAACCCAAAATATGTGTGCATGTAAACATAGTCACTGCTATGCAGCCACCACTGGAGATTAATTCTATAAATACTGTAGTATAATACTAATATTAGTGTAGCCTAATCTTGATCTGCAGCTGTATAAAAATAGTGGTTTAAACAGAATGAATAAGCATGCAATAAAGAAAACAAATGAAAAAAGGATCTGCGCAGTGTTTGAATGTTGATTTTATAATTCTAGTGTCAGCGTTATAAATGAAGCTTCAAACTGTTTGGTACAGCCCTGTGGATAAGAACAATATTTCTTGGAATAAACAGTGGCCATTAAAATATCTTTCAGTCAAATAAACCACAACAGAAATGTGTATCATTAGCCTGTATCCTGTAGCTCTTCATCTCCACTCACATTCTCACCATGTGCAGCTTCTAAATGAGCAAACAGTCAGTGTGTGAGTTGAAATGGCCTTCAGCAGTGTGCAGTAGCTACAGCACTCCTCTACTGAGCAGGCTGGAGTGATCACATTAGCTATTTCTATTTATTTGCTTTACGCACGCTAATTAACTTAGCACCTAAGCCATTTATTCTGTCCAATTCAATCTGCACACACCTTTCTCTTTCAAATAATCATACTGATCTGTTCTATGCTTGTGTTTACGCTCCACACTGCACATGCCATTTGATTTGAAATGGTTTCTAAAATGCTTTTGTGTGGGGAAAGATCAGTGGGATTTGATGTAGCCTGCTGTGGCAGTGAGGCTTTGGCTTTTGAAGCTGACCTAATGGCTGAAAGTCAAAAATAGATCACCCATAGATATCTCAAACTGTACGTTCTGCTTCAAATGTGCTGCATTAACAGCCTCAGATGAGTGTACGATTGCCGACACCCGTGCCTCAGCACTGTTTGCTCAGGAGCTGTCTGCAGGTGCTCAAGGTAGGCTGGCAGACGGTGGTGTAATCTGGGACACGAGGCTGCTGCCAAGGCCCACCCAACAGCGCTTTGGAGTGCAGAGCCTTAGTTATGGTTTTGAGCAGGTGCCAGGCAGGCGCAGGAACACACACAAACAGGTTTTGTCATCAGACACTGAGGTTTTGTATACTTCCTCTGAAAACAAGAAAAGCAGCTCCAGTGCTGCATTGCTGTTGTTTATCAAATCTCATGGAAGCCCCCAAGCTCAGACATGGTTTAACAGCTGATGCATACAGTCTTCTTCTTCGTGTCGTACACTGAAATGAATCATGCATAATATAAATATTCACCTGCAGAAGCTCGGGCACTTTTTAGTGACTGAATAACACAAACATGCATTCTAAGACTGTGACACACAGGTTTAGTTTGTAGTTTGTGCCTCCAAAGTAACGTGCACTGAGCTAACACTGGTGTTCAATGATACAGCTTAGTAGGGATGCACTAATTTATTGGCCTAACATCGATATAGGCTGATATCAACACGTTCACTGTTACTGGCTTATCAGCGAATGAGATGACATACACCGATGGCAATGGCCGATTCTGTAATGTTGTTTGGTTGTTTGCAGTCAGACCTGCAGGACAGCAGCTGCATACCCAGCTGCTGATTCAGAGGAGCCACTGGCTGGGTGTGACATTGACATGCAAGAGCGCAACAGGTGTGGTTTGTGTACAAATAAAAGTGAAAGATAGTGTCAGCCCTGTGGGAGTATTACATTATCTAAGAGAAAGGTTGGTGACAGGCAATCTCCATCGTTGCTTAGGCCCAATTTCCAGAAAAGCATCTGCACTCGGATACTGGAGAAATACTCACCTCTGTTTCCCAGCACTGGCACAAATGGCACGCAGATACCTATGTGTTCTGTGCAGCAACACAGAGAGTGAGCAGCTGCTCAGCCCTGTGTCTCACCTCTTAAATGAGAAAAGAAAAACAGAGTCAGCTGCAGCAAGGCAGAGATGCTTCCTAGGGCTGAGTATCATTCTAACATTTATGATACCAGTACCAGTACAAGTACCCTTCAAGTTATTCCGATACCCATGGAGCACTTAATTTGATACCTTTTTTCCTACTTCATTTGAAACCCATGTCAGATATGTAGTATAGACATACTTTCGAACATTTTGGTGACATCTCGGCACACTGAACTGCCAACCCTGGCAAATACGCTGCGTTCGACTTTATCAAACCACAGACTGTTTGGGCTGTAGTTGCTGTGGTAGTAGGCCATTTACACGTCGCATTAAACTGAAGGACACGTTGGATGGTTGGCTGCAAGCAAAACCATAGAAATATTCTTTTTTCTCTACATCTGGGTACAGAACGGATCAAATGCAGGTATCGTTTGACTGGAAAAGTTTCGATACTACTTGTTGGGTTACTACGGTTGATAGCTTAGAGTCGATACCCTAAAGGTATTGAGTACCGATACCTAGCCCTCATGCTTACGGTATTTTTAGTAGCAATTAGTTAGTATTAGAGCTGTATGGAGGTATTTTTGTGTCTTTTTGTTGCAATCATATAAAACTGTTTTGAGAGCATATTTCTTGAACTGCAATCAAAAATTAAGTTTGTAAGTAAAAACGTGTCATCATTTTGCTTATAAATCTGTCTTCTTTGCTTGCGAGTTAAAAACTTTTGCTTGCAGATCAGTCCTCTTTGCTTGCGAGTTAAAGTTTTGCTTGCAAGTTCAACTGCACTTAATTGGCGGGGCCTACGCTGATGGATGAGAGAAGAGTTTCTATTGGTGGGTTTGACGTGGCTCCATACAGAGCGGGCTACACCCACGATTCCCTCTCTCCCACTGGAAACGCTCGACAGACGGCATTACTGATACACCCCGGGGCAACGATGGTAGTGACTGTTACACCGTCGAATAGTTCTGCCCTGGCTAAACAAAAGCAATCTACATGCACCAGTTTAAATAAAACATTCTTGCTATTATTAGATCTAGTCCGCATGGACCCGTGTACTTCTGAAACCGTGTATTATTCTATGCGATTTGGCTGTTTGGCCACACGCAACCGCACAAGTTTTTGGAAGACTCCGGTGCCTGCAGTTGCGTGTAGATAGGATAACCGCAGTATTTTATTACCTGTCTCCATTGTTTGACGTCAGAGCGACAGTGAATAGCTCTTTTCTAAAAGTTTACTAACTACTAAAATCCCACATCCTGTGTTAAATACAATGTGTCTTAACTATGTTTACAATGACGCACAATAGAAACTATATAAACAAATTATCTATTAAGGGTACACTACTGATAAAATCTGACGGTGCTTAGGTGACATTTACCCACCTGAAATAATAAATGAAAACAAACGGTGGTTTTGCTGGTCTTCAGTAGCTTTACTCTAGGTGTAACTGCCAACTGAAGAACCAACCGTTTATGTACCCAGATTTTCTCTCGGGCCTTTACTCAAATCACTTCTGCTTTAAATTGAATGGGGGGTATCTGTATGGTATCTCTAAAGATACAAAATCATAGCATATGCATAAAATAATGTCACAATTGAGTGGGCATCGCCACCTACTGCTTTGACATGTGTGTTACATCACTTGGTAGCGGGTTTTGCGGTTTCGTGTGGATATCATATTTTTTTATCACACCACTCGTGTAGACAAATTTTTTTGGAAACCGGAGGCCAAAAAACTTTGGTTTCAGGATTGATTTTCACCACAGCTCCCCCGTGAACTACAGAACCCCCATGTTGCTTTGCAAGCGTACTCGGCTGATGAGTAGAATTTAAGAAACAGGCTAAATGACATGATGTTGCACACTTTTGTACAGTAGGTGGCGGTATGCACCTTTAAATTGTTGCAATCTGCCAACTGAGAGAAGAAGAAAAAAAAAGTCATTCCGATTGAGACTGGCCAATAGAGACGTGTCTTACAGCTTTCAGTTTAGGCCCCGCCCACCAGGTTCAACTTTTTACTCGCAAAGCTTTTTGACTTGCAAATGAAAAAAATGACTCGCAAACAAAACTTTTGGATTTGCATTTTTTAATCAATCATTTTTTACTTGGAATATGCTGTGAAGCCCTGTGAGGCAAATTGTGATTTGTGATATTGGGTTTTATAAATAAAATTGATTGATTGATTGATTGATTGATTGATTGATTGATTTGCAATAAAACATTTTTTGATTGCAATATTGATACTTTTGCTCTCAGATCTTTTTTTTTTGATTGCAAAACCTACTCTGTTTGATTGAATAATAAAGAAACAAATGTAGCTTCATAGAGCTGCAGCAATTTATTATTCAATTAGTTGTTAAATTAATCACCAACTAATCTGATTATCCAATGATTGGTTTAAGTAATTTTTAAGAAGAAAAAAAAAAGGGTCCAAATTCTCTGGTTTCACCTTCTTTAATATGAATATTTTCTGATTTCTTTACTCTGACAGTAAATTTTTCACCATTTTCTGACATTTATAGACCAAAGAACTAATCGATTAATCAAGAAAATAATCGGGAGAGTACTACAATAAATTAAAAAAATAATAATAAAATGATTGCATGTTGCCCTAGGTATAGGTACTATAAAAATAGTAGTACAAAGTATTAAATAGAATAAAAAGGCATTTTAAGCTTTTTTTCTTTACACAGAAAAAATAATTATTTTCATGTGAAAATGGGCTATATCAAAGGTCGTTTCATAAATTTGTATGATTGAATTTGAAAAGGAGGAATAAATAACAACAAAAAAAACTGTTACATCAGTATTGGCCCAGAATTTCACAATCAGTGCCTCACTGATGTTGATATCATTAAAACAACAAACCCAACTCTTACAGATCGGTATGTGCAGCAGTGTATGTTTACTTTTATTAGGATAGTACCATTATTGGTCACTGGCTGTTTTTAGGCTGCTGACAGTGGAGCTACCTGTGTTGATAGATGCACATCTGCAGATAAATCCAAGCCTGCAAATAATTTCCCAGTGGTCCCACTTTACCACTTGGAGGATGATGTCAGCAGCTTGTATTTACAGTAAATCTGATATGACAGCGACACAACATGTCCGTCCGTCCACACCATTTAGGTTCCTCTTTTTAAACCCTCATCTCCTCCCCCTCTTCATGTATTTGTTTCTTACCCTGCTTTCTCTTTTCACACCCTCCCCCACTCTTTCCTCCCCTTCTAACCCATCCTGTTAACCTCCTCCTCCTCCACCTCCTGTGTTCACCTCCTTCCTCTCCTCCCTTGGTGTCCCAGCAGACCAGTGTGTTGGAGAATGTTGACGTAATGTGCTGCTGACTGGATGGTCGTCTAGCTCCTGCCCCGAGATAATGGATCTCATTTGATCACAAACACACACACACACACCCACACACACACCCACACACACACAGACAAATAGACAGACTCTGAAGTGACTTGCCGAGCTGCTGGAGCCTGCATCCATCCCACCAGCCCTCTTTCCTCCTGTATTTTCTTTCTCTCTCCTTCATCATCCCATCCTCCCTTTTTCCTCTGCAGTATTGGCCCTGCCCAGTGGGGAGACTGTCTGCTCTCTCTCTCTCTTTCTCTCTCTACCCTTCTTACTTCCTCCCCCCTTTTTTCCTGTCTCACTATCTGCTGTGTTTGCTGTGCTCTAGTCTATTTCTGGCTCTTGCTTTTCTTGTTTCCTCACTCTTTCTGTCCCTCTCCTGGGATCCGTCTCGATCTCCCACTTGTTGGGCTGGCTGGCTGCTGCCTCCTCGGTGCCTCGTTCACTGCTCATCTTCATTTTCTCCCCGTCACGCCCTGCCTACCCCACTGTGCGCCCTCCTCCCCTTTGGCTATCCTCTCCAACCGACTTTTTCCCATCTATTTCTTCATCTCCATGATTGACTCTCGAGTGCTCTCCATCCTGTTCTTCATCTCCCACTCTCTGTCTCCATCTTATATTCTCTGACTCTCTGTGACTGCGTCTTTATCTCCCGTTTCCTCTCTCATTTCATATTCTGCTTGTTTACATTCCTTCTAATGTACAGTTCTTTGCGTCCTGCTGCTCTTAGTGCTTTCCTCCCTTTTCTTCATCATACCTTTCTTCTTGTTCTTGGTCTGTTTCCATTTCATCTCTGAAACTACACTGTAAGGACACTGCTCTATTATAGATACTGCGTGCTATTAGTCTGCTTGTGGGTAAAAGGCCCTGTACCTGCTCTCTTTTTAATAGAAATGTGCACCCCTCCCCTGTGTCTGAATCAATAGCCCTCAGACAGCAGCGAGGAGGCGTGAGGATTGATTGATGATTCAGATGTTTGTTGCCACATCAACCAAGGTTGCAAGGACTTATCATTGATTAGGATTTTATATATATATATAATTTTGGTAAAATTCAGATGGAAATGTGGCAAGACCTGACATCAGGCTTATTATTCTCCTATAAAAAGAGTCATAAATTTCTCTGTCTTTGCTAAGTCATTGTCTAGTATGATGACCTCACACTTCATTTTGTTTAAGAAGTGCAGTGTCAGGTTAGCCAGTAAGAAAGTGACAGAGCAGTTCCCCTGACCAGTGAGGGAGCAGGGATTTGGTGCTCTAACATGCGCAAACCAATGCACACAAGCTTGAAAGGTTTCTGGATGAGTAATAAAATGATAGTAAAATGTGTTTGGATACATGTCTGCCGATGTTTTAATACTTTTGACTTTTTAGAGGCATCTTTTAAGTCATCAGGGGACAAGTGCTTGATAGTTAAGGTAGATGTTTGGTGGAGTATCACCTCCAGTCCCTGTGTGGTGGGCCTCTAAAAGGCTGAGGATGGTTGGGAGATACTTGTTATAAGGTGAACACTCAGACCTGATTTTGACCGGTGAGATTTACTTTCGTGGTGTGGCAAATAGCTGCCGAGGGACTAAGTAGTGCAAGGAGGGTTGTAGGCATAAATTGCAGGAGCTAGGGTGGCTAGCAGATGAACAGCAGTCCACAAAGTTGCAAGGTACACATTTTCTTTAAGAGTAACTGAACCCCAGAGTTTTACCGTCAGTCCCTCTACCCTGGAAATTCCAAAAAATGCCTTAAGAACGTTAAAAAAAAGTATCAAAATGGGCTGGGAGGGGGCTAAGACATGGGCACTCACTCCTTAGTGCTGTGCGGAGGAGTGGAGATGGGTTGGTGACGAAACTGCTGCCATAAATGTCAGCTGCTAGATCAGCCAATAGCTGGGTTTCATTTAGTAGACGGCATTTGCTGTGTACATTTATAACACAATATGTAGAATTACACTAATACTTTGCACTAAAATGTCAAGATTTGCACCTGAATTGATCAGAAACACTACCAAATGTCCATATACATTGATTTTCAGCTTATAAAAGTGGTTTGGGGGATTTAGTTACTCTTTTAAGTTTAGTTTATTGATAGAGCAAATTTTAAAACAACAGGAGTTGACCAAAGTGCTGTACAGAGGTAAAACAACCATAATATCTAAAAGAACCTTCAGGGCTAAAAAATAGAAGCCAGCACACAAGTACCAAAAACTGCAGTTCCTCTAATGGCCACTTGAGGCTGGCTCTAAGAGCGAGTCAATCCCTGTAGACCTTCATGTTAAAATACCCAAACTTAGAGCACAAAATAATCATGTTTACTACCTTGTTCAAAAATGTTTTATCTCTTTATAGCTAATTTTAACATTCATGACAACTGTACGGGGATGAATTTTGTCCATTGACAAGTCCTTGGTCCTGACAACGTTGGTTAGGCAACGTAACCATGGCATAACCCAAGATTCACGAAGTATAGGTGTAGCCGTAGCTGTCGCTATTTCAGTGTGTTCTCAGCAGCGAAAGGTAACATACATTTTGGTCACCTAAAAAAAGTCTTTTTCGGCATTTAGGGTTAGTAAAAGACCCTGCAATGAGTCAGACTGTCAGTTTCTTCAGTAAGTAAATGTTTTTTCAAATGGTTTTAAGCCTGTTTTTCACTAGGAAAAAATTAGCATTAGCATTATCACAGTTAGCCATAGCTGTAAATGCACCATGCTAACCAAGCTAGCTGCTAGTTTTAGGATTAGCTCCACCCTCTCATCCAAATCTGTTCAGTTCTGGCTCCAAAAATTCAAGATGGCAACACCCAAATGCCAATTTCAAAGCATCAAAATGGAAGTCAGCAAACCAATGGGCAACATCAGGGTGGCTACATCCATTATTTTATACAGTCTATGGAAAAAAATAATAAAACATAGTAAAAAAAGTAAGTGGCGAAACAGATACAGCCAGAACAGTCGGCCAATTAAAATGGACAGGATGGGAAAATTCAAGTGGACACAAATGCAAAAGAATGAAGGAAGGTTTTTTTGTTTAGTTTTAAAAGAGCTTAGGGATGGGGCTGATCTAAGACAGAGCCCCAAAGTTTAGGGGCCGTGACTGCAACAGTGTGATCACCTCTGTGTTTGGAGCTTGATTGTAGGATCGTTAGGAGGCCAGTGTTGGAGGGATGAAGAGCCCCAGGGGTGGAGTGGGGCACAAGGAGGTCATATATGTAGGGCGGTGCCAGGACATTGAGAAGAAAAAAATCTGATTATCAAACACTTAACTGTTATCATCTCTGTCACTGCCCTTCACACACTGCAACCAAGCATCTGCCCTTTTTACCTGTCCTTGTATTATTTCACCATGCAGTTAGAGAAGGATAGTAATCAGTACATCTAGCCACACTCCTCATAAAAATGAATGGGATGTGAAATCTATTGTGATTGCATCTTAAAGGCTCTACACACACACAGTAAACACACACAGGTGTTTTCACTTGTTCTGCCTGATTAGCAAACTGTGCTTGAATGACATCTTCCTCATTCTCCTGAAAGTTTAGTTGCACCTGTTAGGGCTCAGCAAATTAAATATAGTCACATCAAGCTTCTTCCCTAGGAAAATTTGTTCAGTCTTCTCTTCACTTTAATTAAAATTTGCATAATAGACATATTCACTCTTTCTGTTTCGGTGGCATCTCAGTCTAGCTACGCTTCAGAGATCACCTTTGTTTCAGTTTAACTAGCGGATACACTGTGTCATCACCATGTTTTAGTACATCAGTACACTACCAAACTACAAGCTGCAGCAGCACTCACAGTTTGTGATTGCTCAATGTTTATCTCCCACCCAATAGTGACATCATGCCCTTTTTTCAAGGCTGAATGTTGGACAAGAAGGCTAATGTCACTCATAATTTTTGCATCTTTAGCATTCCCATTAGTACAAGAAGTTTGATTACCTCAGGTCTGACCAGCCACAATAATTGAAAACACCTGTGTGGGTGTGCAGGGCCTTTAAAAGGCTGCATGATGGTCCTGTAAAATTACAAATGCATTTGCATAACAAATAACACCAGTACATGTTGTTATCAAGGATAACACGCTGTTATCCATGAACACTAAATAGTCACCACCAATAACAAAACACGATGTTAAAATAATTGCCAAAGATTAAAAAATAAATAAAGTGTTAGCTATTAGGGGATATGGCTTACAGAAAAACAGTAACTAATTGAATAATCTGCTGGTTGCCAGGCAACTAGTCCTGGCCAAGAAATAGTCAGGCACATAATCCCTCATCAAATGTCAAATTCCATTTTCATGCATTTTCAGTGCAAATTAAACCAGATATAACCTGTAAATGAGTGAGCTGTAGTTGTGCTAACTCTCCATTTCCAGTCTTTATGCTAAGCTAATCAAAGCTAACTGGCTGCAGACTCCAGCTACTTATTTACCATACAGGTATGAGAGTGGTATCAATCTTTTTATCTCACTCTGAGCAAGAAAGCGAAAGTTCATATTACCCAAAATATTTCTTTACGCTCCATAGAGTCCACAAGGCTTAACAAAACCCAGGGTTTGATCCAGACGGCCTCTCTTCATTAGAGTCAGCTCATCTCCTGTAGAACAGTGAATTTTATGAAACTCCCAGAAACTCTAATGATGTAACAGAACCATGATGTGCCTGAGGCTGAGGGCTGAGGTGGAGGATGCAGTGCTGTACGATGACTGCACCTTCATTTTCACAGATCGATATTTAACAGAATCTGTGGGTGGAATTTCAGTACAGGCAGATGTGTGTGCGTGCACTTGTGTGTGTGTGTGTGTGTGTGTGTGTGTGTGTGTGTGTGTGTGTGCGCGCGCGTGTGTGTAGAGAGAGAAATACAGTATGTGCACTTGTTACTACTGAAACCATTGTGTTTATTTGACTTCCTGTTGTGTTTTGTGGATCAGATTGCTTGTTAGTATGGAAGACGAGAAAGCCTGGTATAGAAAACTGTCTGTCAGAGTGGAGAACAGGCGTGGCCCCGAACTGCAGTCCTCTGCAGTGTCTCTTTCTCCCTGTCTTTCTCCTCCTTGTACGGCACCTGAATAATGACTTGTGTTAATTAGGCCGGGAAGTCAAAGCAAATACTGTCCTCCATCGATCCTTGTAATCAATCTGGTCCCTTCTACCTTATCACGCTGGATGGAGAGGCATCCAAGGTTGTCTTCTATTCAGAGCAACGTGCCACACACAAATAGACACACACACGCATCTATCCATTCGTGCAAATGGGCCTGTCTTTTCTTTTGTTGTCTGACTCCGTGTCCATCACTATCTTCCCGCCTCCCTTCTCATCATCACTACACGAGCCACAGCAGCAGTCAGCTGCTTTGTTGTAACCCTGCTGCCTAGCTTTCTGATCATTTTGCGGTATGTGTTTGCGTTAATGCAGCGAGTATCTGCGACTCAGTACGCCTGGGAAATGAGATGGGGAAAGTGTTTCAGTCCTGTTTTAATGAGTTCTGTACACAGTTATGCATGTGTCTGAATCCAAATGTGTTGTTAAAGAAATGCATAAATCACTACTGCATCTGTACAGTCTGTGCGTGTGTGTAATTTTTGAAGAAGGCGAATGTGTGTCAGAGAAACAATTTTCAAGATGTCTTAAGGACTTGTTTATTTCACGTGAGCAGCATAAAGACGACGCCCTCATCTGCACACAACAGGCATCTGCTTCATTTGCACACTTCACAAAGTAATGACTTGTAATTAGGTATTTGCTTGATCTCAAACAATAGGGATGCACCGCTTTTGAAATTCTGGGCAGAAACCAAAATTTCAAATAACAATTTGGCTGTTAGCCGATACCAATGTCTTTATGTTGTTGTTTATTTTGTTTAAGTGGTAATGTGTTCCACCTTTTGTGCCTGGGAAACAAAGAAATCTACACCACAAAAAAACAAAACAAAAAACTGAACTGCTTTGAAGTAATTAAGATCCTTATTATTACACTGCCTTTGAATGAGCACAAATTCAATCATACAAAGTTATGAAACAACCTTAAATATGCACCTTTTACATGAAAAACATCTTTTAAAAATAACTCCCTGAAAAGCATTTTTATTTTATATATCATAATTTCCTCTCTAGTATCTATTTTATATTGCTGTAAACACATCAACAAAATTCTACTTCAAACAAGTATCTGGCCAAAAAGGCTACAATGAACACATCATGAGAATGTTATAATTTACCTTTGTCCTATTCTCGTTTTTACATAATAGAGCTTGAACGCATCATAATGTAACGCAATGCAACCTCCGTTAGAGCTAATGTTAACTAGTTCTTGTCCTGCCGATTTTAAGTTTAACCAATATGTTGTTCATTATTGGGGAAACAATAGGGCGTGTCCAAAAACACGACACGACAATAGTGACTTTATTGTGCCCTTTCCTTCTGAAAGTGTCCCAGGGAAGATTTTTGTTCTTCCAAACACGTTTTCTATTGTCTGTTTATCTACCAGCCATCTTGCCCCACAACAGTGAGATCACAGAGCCCATTTGTCAGTCATTGTGTTCTTCTTGTAACTGCGCATTAATTCCAGTTTGTGGCTGTTTCGAGTCTCGAGCCCCACTTTTTAGCTTGCGCAGAATTAATGTGACACAACAGAAAAACATCAGCCACTGTCATCGTTTAATGACATTTGGTGTGCCGATAGGCCGAAGACAGTCAACAAGGCGAATATCGGACGGTGCCCATGTTCAGCCAATAAATCGGTGCATCCCTACTAAACTAAACACAGGGTTGCCAAACCCTGCTGGTTCCTGTATAAGGTATCAGTAAATCCAATATCCAATAAAACCAAAGATTGTTAAGTGCTCTCTGATTGTGTGAGTAAGTCTGTTACGATCATTACATTAGCATCTTCTCAAGGTCAGCAAAAATGATCAAGGTCATGTCCATATATCGTACAGTATTGCCCCTGTGTTAAATGTGTTGAACAGATGAATGAACAGAAGGAAACTATGCTGAGACATGCTTTGCTGTCATTTCTGGTCGCTCCTTCATCAAAACCTGCACAAATGTGAACAATTTGCATGTAGCCCACTGTTCATATCGACTTCAACATTGACATTAGTACTGTTTTCAGTGTCCTGGTTATATGTTTGTGTTTAATGTAAATATAACGTTTTGATATCCCCTTATCCATGTTTTAAGAAACCAAAAAATGTGGCATGTAAACAACACTTTATCCAGGTTTCTAATCAGTGTCTGCCATGTTGGCAGGTGCTCAGCTGGAGTTTCATTAGTATTTAGAAAAGAAAATGCAGGATGTTAAGCAATGTAATGACAGCATTACAACCAAATTGAAAGTGAAAGTTGACTTTTGTTGCTCACGTCTTTCATTACTGCTCATCTGATGAGGAAGGCAATTGAAGCAGCGAGATAAATATTCTAGTAAATGAACTAAACCAGAAACAAATTCCACTGATCACGTCCAACTTAAAAGGAATAATGCAAACACACACACACACAAAACAAGGAGTCCCCTCTGTCCTCTGGATTATTATTATGTATGCAGTGATATGAATAGCAGGGTTTTTGATTTCTTCAATATAATAAAAACAAGGATTTTAAGACTTAAGTGTGACACTAGTGTGCACGTAAACTCACACACTCCAGCAGCCACTTGTTCAAACAGCATGTGAGTGCCGTTCATCTCAGGGAAATACCTCCCTATAACGAACTGTGACAGAAGTGAGAGATATTTCTTTTCTTCAGCATCATATCACTATGATCTGTGAGACAGCAGCTCTATGCTTCCTCCTCTCTTTAGTCTCTTCCTTGAGAAAAATCCCTCCCATTGCAGGGGCATGCTGCTCTGTGGCAGGATTTTGAAACAGGGGTACCTAAATCTGACATTGAAGTTACACTAATTAACAGTGTTTTACTATTGACAACCAGCCATTTCATAACAGCTGGTTGAATGGCGAATTCACACACTGTTTATAATTGATAATGGGAGCAAAGGTCCTGTTGTGGTCTTCATTGGTGTGAGGCATAGTGACCAACAGTGAGGTGTTGAGTTGCTGCCTGTGCTCTCTCTTACAGTGGCGTAAATGGTATTGATTTTAAACACAGTGTTTTTGAACTGGTGAGGAAATCAGTTAGTACAGTAGCGCAGTGCAGCATGATGCACTGAAAGAATATTAATGAAGAAGAGCTGTGTATGTGTGTCTGTCTAAAGACGAAAAAAATGTTTAGTACTTCTCAGCTTCTCTCGGCTAAAAGGTTTGGATGAGGAGGGACACGGGAGGGTGAGTGTTTGTGTGTGTGCCTGTGAGTGTACTATAACCCCCAGCAGCAGAGACATGAGGAGCAGACGGGCTGCTGTTTAATAGATTACAAGGGAGCATGGCGATCCATCGATTGTATCCCCTCCACACACACGCACACGCACACGCACACACACACACACACACACACACACACACACAAACACTTGTGCTGGTATTTCTGTCCTGAGTAGTGTGTTTAGACATCTTAACACAAAAAAGGAGGACAGTCATAAAAATATGAATTGACAGGTTTAATTTTTGGATTTAAATATTACTTAAAGGTTCTTCATGCAACTTTCAGAGCATTAATATTGCTGCAAACTACTATTTGCTTTGTACAGATGCAGTGGAGTAATACTCCCTGTGTGTGTTGTAATCCAAGCTTTTCTGTGGTTTGTTGTAGTATTGTCAAAAATATTAATTCATTGGTTTATCATTTCTGAACATTTGAAACACTTTCAATACTCGTTTTTCGCCGTATCAATACACTGGTACCAGATGCTTTTTCTTGCTTTCTCATATTGTTAATGTTTATGACGGTCACTCTGCTGTTCTTGGCTACAAACCAAGAAAAGAGAAGTTGTCGTCATGTTATAGCCTTGTTATCTTTTAATAAAAACTTCAACTTCTATGCCCTCAATGTCAATTTTTCACCAATGGTATTAAAAATGGTATCAGATATTGATTTTATTTTAAGATATGACAACACTAGTTTGTTGTAGTAAGTCGGTTCGACTGTTAGTATGTTAGCACATGTGTGTATCCCACTGGGTAGCTCATCACCTCCACTCGGCACTACGCTAATGCAGCAGATACCACTCATATCTGGACGATGTTGTTGTGTAAGCATATCACCCTCCCTCCAGTTCCACCCTGGTTAACACCGTTAGCTCTGTCAGCACTGTTGCCAGTATTTAGCTCTGTTAATGGAGTTTGCACCGTTACCTGCTAGCTAGCTAGGTAGCTGTTAGCTGTCGTGTCCAGACAACGACAGCTACTCTGAATTTCTTGTAAAGCTCCTCTAAAGTGAAGTTCTTGTATTTTTCAATCTGTATCTTATTTTTTTAATTGTGGCCAGTCTGACTGTGGGTCATGCTAACTTCAGACTTGTCATCTCCGCTGCCCTGGAAATAGATCTCTATGTAGTTAGCTACAGGAGCTAAACCGTTGGGTTCCCCTCTGTGTTTTGTTTTGCTCAGTCTCTGAGACAAGTGTACATGTGTAAAATATAAGTTAAGCTCAAAGCTTTAGGAAACTTGCACTCGAATCTACATCTAATATCTTTTTCTAATATACATCATCTTGCCGCCAAATGGCGCCTTGTTTCCTGAATCTCTACAGTGCAGGTGTACAAGGGCAAATTTTACATGACCCATTGTCAGAATGGCCACGATTATAAGAATAAGACCAGGGAAGAAAAATATATATTTGGTTTATATTTGAAAACTAAGTAGTGAATACAATGTATTGAATTAATCGTCCTCACAAGTATAGTATGTGCTATACAATATTCCCTGTTTATGTGCTCATACAGCACCGTTACAATCCAAGATAACAAACTCTCTGCCCCCCCAGTCATTACTTAACATGCAGCAGGTCTCCGTGTTTTTAATTTCTTCGCTCTCTTTACTCCTAATTACATTCTCCTCCTCTACCTCCATCTGTCTGTGCCTAAACTCAGAGGCTCTTGCTGGCAGTTCGCTGCCACTTTGCTGTGTACTTTCTGCCAGTAGAGCAGCTCGTGCTGTCACTCACAGAGTAGAAGCCTCCCACAGGTACACCTAGCATCTTATAAGCAGTTCATGGAGCTGTTTTATTAACTATTGTTGACTTTATGCCACACCGACCTGTAAATATAACATAGACACACACTAGAATGAGCTGATTTGGCATTCTGTCAGCTTGGTGATGCTTTCTCAGTGACTTTTGTGGTAATCTACAATCTTCTGTAGATGAAGTTTCAGTTTCTGCAGGTGGTGGTAATTGTTCGGTTAGTCTGAGGTTTGAAAGTTACCAGGTGTCTGGCCGTCCTGATAATCATTTTTGGACTCCGGAGCTTTAGCTGTAATTGAAAGTGAATATTCAAAGCTTTGGATGACAGATGGTCTCACCAATGGTCCTCAGCTCAGAGCAGAGAGAGAGCGGGGCAAAGAGGGGCTGAGTGCAGCTCTACAATGAGATAAGATTTTACCCATTTTATATAGTAAAACAAAAAAAGCAAATCAATATGTGGCAGTCGATGTTGACATTGTGAAGGCTGCTGAATAAATGTCTTACATCCAGGTCCAGGCCTTAAAGAACTATACCTTGTGTAACTTGGTTGCCAATGTAGTATAAAAAAGACATAATATATACAGTAAATGTTTAACTGATTAGTCTCAAAATAATTTATTTCAGTATAAAGTTACTTTCACTCACATCTCTCTTGCTTTAAAGTGAAAAAACCACACACACACACACACACACACACACACACACCCTGCCTTGTTTTCTTCTGGTCTATTTGTTCAACAACTTTTCATAAACTCTTTTTTTATACTTTGCAGTATAACTCTCTCATGTGAAATTACCAAATCTGTTCAAGCGCTGGCAGAAAACAGTGTGATCATGAGGGACCCAATTGATTAAAGTATGAAGCTGGTTGTGATAATGTTTTTCTGGTTTTAAGTATCCATCCTCTCGGAAGAATATGATATTTGGTTGAAAGTCCCAGAGAAAGCTGGTTTATGGACCTTGAGTTAATACTTTTTGTCAAATTAGTTACTACTCTTGGTGCTTTATGTTTCTGAGGAACAATTTAATTCACTTATGCCCAGTGCGTTTCAACTAAAGTTGTGTTTTATGCTGTGTTGAGACAGACAACATTGTTCATGGAAAAAAAATGCAGACTATCACTCTCTTCAGTGAGGCCAGTGAGATTCATTTGGCCATTAATTTGGTTCTCGCTGTGCTCCCTGCCGGGTTCAGTGCATAATAAGGGATGGCCAATATGTTAAAATTTTCCAACTGGCCACTGTCAGCCCAGCAATGGTTTGTCATGTTCCACAAGCTCTCCTAGCTTTTTAGTCAAATAAATATACAAAATTAACTCAAAGAAAACAGGCAGAAACAGAAAAATACAATTGTACACCTTTTAGAATTCAAGTTTCTCTTTTTCACAGAACTGAGACTGGCTTAACTGCCTTGTTAACTCATGGTGAAACATGCTTCATTCAATTTAACTGGAACAAAACAAAACCCACCAATCCCATCCTGGTTAGCATCTTTCCACTGTTCCAACAATCACTATGTCTGGTTAGGTTGATATAATCTTGTATTATTAAGTAATTCTTTGATTAAGATGCAAAAATATGCTGATCTGCGCTCTGGTTATCCCTATTGTCTCTCTCTCTGCCCACTGATCACTGGCTCTCACTTGTTCTTTGGAGGCAGACCATTAAATCAGCAAGATAAGATGACAGAAATCATCCAAACATAAGAACCAGCAACATGCTCAGCCTATTGCTGATAACAAATATGTAATCGTCCAATCGCCCAACCCTAGCACACACACTACAGCACCCAAAGCTCACCCTATTGAGCTCACCAAGCGGCTTGCTGAGCGGTGCACATGCCTTGCTCCACACGGCAAAAAGCCATCATAGCGTAAGCCTTTGGTAATAATGGGTTTCAGACAAGCGGCAACCTCCAAGGCTGACAAAAGAAGCGAAAACAGAAATGCCAAAAACTGAGGTTCTTTGAACGGCCACTTGAGGCTGACTCTAGCAGCCAGTCCACTGTCAACTGTTTACATTTTATCGAGGTTTAAAGTTATGCATAATTTAAGGCGTGGCCACTTTGAGTGACAGGCTGTCTGCCGATAGCGTCCTTGATTTCTCAGTCAGATCTCCCACTCCTCGCTCTTCCACAGCTCCTCCCTCTTATCCAAATATTGTCACTTCTGGCTCCAAAAACCTAAGATGGTAACAGACAAAATGCTGAACTCAAGGCTTCAAAATGGGAGTCCACAGACCGATGGGTGGCGTCATGGTAGCTACATCCATTATTTATACTGTCTGTGGTTTCAGAGTGAAGTGGTGCTGCTGTCGCGTTGTGTCTGAAAGGTCCATTTGTCAACTTTTGCAACGCAATGTAACGTCATTTAGCAGTTTCAGGTAGATTGCTTTGTAACCTCGTCATAGATTCTGATGTTTACCATGATATTGTTGCAGTAGAGGATACAATGATAAAAAGCCTGTCTCATACTATAGTTATAAAATACTGTTCAGTATTTTGCTATCTGATGAACCTCCAAACTCATGGATCTAGTACTCAGACTGGCCCTCCTGGATCGTACAGTATTTAACACCTCACTGGTGCCTGAAGCAACATGGCCCTACCAACGCCTTTTTAATTCAGAGCTATTTTTGGTCTGAATGACCATTAACAAGCATAGTGACACAGCAAAACTTGCTCACGGGAACAAGAATTCCCACTGCGACTCTGGGAGCTGAGCTTGTGCCAAGTTCAGCCCAGCACCTCCTGTTTTCTACCCTGTGTCTCTGCAGGCTTGTAGCTCTTGATCAATGCTGTTTTGCCTCCATCTGTCCATCAAGCTGTGGGTTCAGTAGTTGTAAACCATGTTGTTGCAGGTCCTATTTTTATATCGCTGTGTTGATTAATAATTGATAGTGATAATATGTTTGCTGACTCCTTCAGTGTTCTCACACCAGAGGCTTGTGTTGGCCAGCTCAGTGAAATGTGTCTCTGTTTGGATGGCAAAATAATTTTATCTTGTCTCAGGGGGTGTTCCAGCTCTGCTGACTGTGCATGTTGCAGTCTTCATGGCTGAGAGCGCAGGGGACAAGACGAGGCTGTGACAAATCACATCAGTAATGTTGTAATGGACTAAGTGTGAATGTGATTTATATGCAGTTAATTTGGAAGTTCTTCTCCACGGTTCATCTCAGGGTCACTGAAGTGAGGAGTTCTCCTCTGCAGTTATCATAAGAAAAATGATGATCCAATTTCAGTGACCGACAGCCAGCAGCAGCTTCTGTCGGTGTGAGATATCTGAAAGATGAGGTCACCCAGCTGTGTCAACCTCCATTTTCTAAACTTGTTTGCCCTTTGTTTTGCAGCTGAAACTTGAAGATCGATCCATCGTCATTAGAGACATCGTGCGACGAAACAACTCTAATGTAAGTGAAGTTTTTTTCCTTCATCTATAGCTCTCCCTTTTCGCTTCGCCTCTCTCATTCTGTCTTGTTATTTCGAGCTTTCTTTCAATCAAGTCTCTGTCTTTGTCAGTCATGTCACTGTTCACCGCTCTGTTCCATTTGCTGCATCAGACATGACTGGAATATTACTGCAGGTCGACACCGACAAAGGACCTAAGAGGAGACTTTCTGTGTCAGCGCAGTGCGACTACTCCCAGGCTGAATACAAATGCAACACTTTTTCTTTTGGTTGAAATTCAGGTGTTCTTGTTCACGTACCATCAAAGAAGTGGTGCAGGTGGACCACAGGAAACGCTTACAATCAATACTCAGGTTTTCCTGTTGATAAACAGGAGACTGTAGCAGTGATGATAATTGATATTACTATATGCTGAATTTGTATTTGTTGCATTACAGGACAACCAGTGTGGTATTGTGACCAACATTGACATCGAGTGTGCAGTGAAGCTGGTGGGAACAAACTGTGTTCTGTATCCAGTCAACAGCAAAGACCTGCAGCACATCTGGGTAAGACACTTTACCGAAGGGCCTTAACACATGTACGCAGGACCTTTAAATATATTGACGATAACGCTTCACTTAACACGTCTGTAATTTCCTAAGACATTTCCAGGTAAATCTCGTATAAGACCCATCTTATGTGGAACTAATTATATTTTTACTTATACATAAGAAGTGTATTTGCTCAGATTGGTGCATCCTGAGCAAATACACTTCTTATACATAAGAAGTGTATTTGCTCAGGATGCACCAATCTGACTTTTCCGTCCAGATACCTGGTCTTTGGGTATCAGCTGATACAAAGTACTGATCTGAAACTAGTGTTTAATTAATAAGCTGTATGCCTCGCTGTGTGGAATCACTGAGATCATTCTTTTACATGTAAGTCGACACCAAGTTTGAGTTAAAAACTGCTTTGCTAACTTTTTAGATTAAAACATAATCAGCAAAGATAAACACACAGATATAAATGAACCGAAATAGAGACTTGGAATTCCCGTATGAAAACACACAGCTGCATAAAATGAGAACACAATGCTGCTGATGCATGACATAGTACATGCATGTGTAATCACATGTAAATGTAGAATTGAAATGAACAGATCAGCTCTATTCTCACTGATACTCAAGTCCGTATCGGCTTCATATCCGGTATCAGTATCAGATCAGTGCATCTCTAATATTTGCACACATGTGTACATACAGGCACTCAGTAATGAGTCAAAGTAACAAAATGCAGCTTCCACATACTGTCAGCGCTTAAGGTAAATGTCGTGACAAACTATGTTTCAGTGCAGCAACAGTAACAAATGCCCGATGATGGTCCCTGTGCTGACATGGAGCCATTTTTTTTCTGATAATTAAACCCAAACTGTATAGTTCTTTCTAGGACCATTTACTAGGAAATTATTTGGAACATAGCATAAAATAGAGAATTAGCAAATTTCTCTCTCAGATACAACAAGTAATAATTTTAATTACACACATTTAGCAATAACAGATATTATAAATTTGATAAAAAAAATTGCACAGCCTGTTGTTTAATAAAGGTAAGAAGTGTGTGTGTGTGTGTGAACGAAATCATCTGATGACACAAAATGATCAGTTGCTTTTGTAAGACTGAACGTTATTTTTCTTACAATTGAACAGAAAATTTGATGGTGACATGTAATGGGTGTTAATCATGTGTATCGTGTCAATGTTCCTTACTCATTGCTATTAATGGAAAATAATGAAGAAAAACTAACTTCTTGTAACTGTTTTAAAAGAAGCAAGTAGTCAAATGTAGTCCTCTGTATTGGAATTTAATCATGAGGTGCCTAGAGATTCCCACCCCTAATCTCATGGTATGTTTAGTACTCAAATCTGTATATGGTACTTCAGTTGTTGTTGATAATAGGGTGGAACTAGATATATGGTAATAGCAAGGTTAAAACTCTGCAACTTAAGACTTCATACTTTATACTCAAGAGTATTACAGTCCAAGCAGTCTATTGTGTCTGTTAACATACAACAGCACAGTGTTAAATATGTAGTCCTGGCAGTTGGTCCGTCAGTCTTGAGGAAAAAGACCCAGATCTGTGAGTGATTACTGTGCACCCTCATAGTTATTGTGTCACAAGCAATGTTTGATAAATGTAAATTAAAATATTTTTCTTATTGTCGTGTTCTTTCTAGTCTTTTATGTACGGTGACTACATTGCCTACGACTTCTGGCTGGGGAAAGTGTATGACTTGACTAATCACATCATCCTCAAGCTCTCCAATGGAGCCAGGTAGATTGTGTGTGTGTGTGTGTGTGTGTGTGTGTGTGTGTGTGTGTGTCTCTGTCTCTGTGTGTGTGTGTGTGTGTGTGTGAGAGATTTAACAGCGTGCCTGTCAGCATGTCTGTCGGTGTGTCTGCGTGCTGGCACACATTCATCAGTGCCAAACCCAGTGAACGTCAACCAGTCGTCTCTCCCTCTCTCGCCTCCCTCCAGGTGCTCCATGAGTGTGGAGGACGGTGCCAAGCTTTACGACGTCTGTCCACATGTCAGCGATTCGGTATGTAGCCATGAGTGCTTATCTGTCACCTCAGGTTCATCCACCCTGTGCAGAGCAGCTGTTAGTCAGGGGTCAGATCCTTTAACAAAAAGCTGGCTCATGGTCTGTAAATACTTCTTATTTGTATTCTGTGTTTACACTCATTGTTGTGGCCCCTTTCCAGAAAACGATCATTTAGAATTTTAAAATTATTTCTAGTTTGCATTTTAGACTGTTTTTCTTTTCTTTTCTTTTTTTTAACAGAAAGTAATGTTTAGTTTTCTTGACATGTTGGTGGTGCACCATGTCCTCTCCAAATCTTATTAATGGCATTTTAGATTTGAGTTTTACAGAAAGTTCTATAGCCCAGTAGCGAATAACTTTTAGAAATAGCGAAGGAAAAAAAGACTAAAATTGCACTGTTTGGACCTGTTTTCTTTTTTTTTTTTTTTAACATGTTGCCTTTTTTTTTAACTTTATTGTGCATGAAATGGCAAAAAAATTGATATGTTGTATTGCAATACATAATATTTGTGTAACTTAACTATAATGGGAGTTTAAGTTGTGTATATTACATATATTACACATTATCGTACAGCTGATAAATCATCATGTCTGGTTCTTTAGTCATGTTGCATCTTTGTTACTGTGTGTTCGAAAGATATGCTGATGAATACAGTTGCCAATGATATCGCTCTGTGAACTGCAGACAAACTGTCAAATGAGGCAGTGCTGATCAAATATGAATCAAGATTCTGTTACTGCATTGCATATTTCTCAGCTCAGATGTATATTTTAGTGTACTGTTTAGCTGTAAAATGAGAACTGTGTTTGTTCTTCAGGGCCTGTTCTTCGATGAGGCGTATGGTTTCTACCCAGGCCAGGTTCTGATTGGTCCAGCCAAAGTCTTCTCTAATGTACAGTGGCTGTCGGGGGTCAAACCTGTCCTCAGCAGAAAGTGCAAGTTCAGGGTGGTGGTAGAAGAGGTGAGATGACAATGACTGTCCTGTCCATTTTCTCTGTACTGGATTATATACCTGGATAAATCAGTGGTTTACATGTGATCGTGTATCTTAAATTGTCTCCATGGTGTCATCGTGCTCTCCTCAGGTAAAAGTGGTTGAACTGAAGGTGACGTGGATCACAAAGAGCTACTCTCCCAAAGGTTCGGACAGCGTCTATCCACCTCCCTCCACCATCACACAGGAAAATCTCTGCAGGTCAGTCTCATCTGTGTGTCCTCACACAGGTTTATGTAGGCACAATAGACACAAACTGAATCTGTATCTTGTTGTAACCTTACTACGCTGGTTGGGTTTAGGGTGAGGCGTTTGGGTTACTACGACCACACCCAGAGGCAGCTGGGAGAGAGGGCCCTATATGTTTTCCCTGCCAAGGGAGACGCCACACGCATCACCTGTGAAGGACCTGAGGGTGCCCCTGTCCTGCCTGAAGACCCCGTGGCCAGAAAGGTGAGGATAAGGATTTTTTTTTTGTTCATATGTGTCAGCTCTATCACAGTATATGAGGCACTTGTTATCTGTTTTAAAATGTGGGTTGATCAGGTTTTTATCCCTGCAGGAGCTTATAAACACTTAAAATCAGCTGTTCTACATGAGACAGTGATTAAAAGGAGATTATCACGGTGCCCGGTGTATTTTAAGAATGTTATCCTCAAATGTTTGATATTCCGTGGTATCACAGGGACTGTCAGTAGTTGTAAACGGTGAAGCATTTTTGATCATCTTCAAACCCTCACTCTGTGTGTGTCTCTCTGTGTGTGTCTGTGTGTGTGTGTGTGTGTGTGTGTGTGTGTCTCCTGCAGTTGAAAAGGATGTTCAAGAAGGATTTGGGGAAGAAGACGGAGAATGCCGATGCACAAGGTACCAAATAATGCTCTGCAGAGAAAACACAACATCTAGAGAAACATACAGTACACACACACACTCACGCACTCACACACACTTCTGCTCTCTAATGTCGTCAGCGTTACCTGTATTATGAGCTCAGCAAGATTCTAATATTGAAGAATTTCAGTCACCTAAAAATAGACAAGTGGAAATGAAAATTTCAGTCCCCTGTTCCAGTGAATCCATTAATGCCTCAGTCCTGTTTAACAGATATCAGAACATGACTTTGTTTTGTTGAAAGTGAAAGGCCTCATTTCTCAGGGTTCATCAGGAGTTCATTGTGCTGATATAGTTAAAGCTAGAGTTGGTAACTTTTATGAAAATAACTTTTTGTCATATTTGCTGAAACTGTCACTATATTCTCACACAAGTACGTGAGACAGATCTGTCTGTAAAGAAAATCACGTTCTCTTCCTCTTCTTGCTGCCTCGAATGGTATGCGTTAAAATCAGACCACAGTACAGTCAGCAACAACCAATCAGGGCTGAGGAGTCTCTCAGTTGTCAGTCATATTGTTCTGTCAACGAAAGTGTCAAACTAGGCAGCGCTGATCAATATGAATCAAGATTCTTTTACTGCATTGCCTGTGTGTCACTTTAAATGTTTCCACAAACATATTTTAGTATACTGTTTAGCTGTAAAATGAGAAAGTTAGTCCAGCTGGTGGGCGGTGCTTAGTACTCCTATTTAACTGTATCCAACGTGGCAACCGGGTCACAAACTTTCTCATTTTACAGCTAAACAGTACACTAAAATATGTTTCTGAAAATATTTGAGGTTAGAAACAGACAATGCAGCAAGAGAATCTTGATTCATATGTGGTCAGTGCTGCCTCGTTTGACAGTCTGACCACAGTTATTATCAAGTGTCTCATTTTGTGCTGTGTGAATGTAGTGAGAGTTTCAGCATGTATGAAAAAATGTATCTTAAAAAAAGTTACCAACTGTAGCTTTAATGTTTGGAAATGGCTTTCTTAAAGCTTTCATGAACAGTACAAAGAAAGGAAGAAAGGAATGAAAGATAAAATAATATGTAAATTTATTAGTCATTTGTAGCTATTTTTTTCCTTAATTATTGAAAATGTATTTGTCATTATACAGGCATGCCCACATCATAGAGTGCTACATTTAACGTTATTGCTGTGGTTTCTATTAGTTTTGTTTTTAGAAGTTTATGTAAAATGTCCTGCTTTGTACATGATGTCCACACAACAAAACTTAGAAATAAAATTTAAGTGATTTTTATCAAAAATATTTCATGTCAAGAAACAGATATTGACTAATATGTTATTATCAGAATCTTTTTGGTTTAAATTCTTGTAACTTTAAACTTATGTGCCTCAAAAATCCAGCAGCAGTTTGGTAGTTAAACCTAATTTGATCTTGTAGATCTCTCTGGTCCAACAAATCCAGTCTCTGTGAATGCTGCTGCAGTGGTCATTACACCCAACCATTTGTCAAAAACATGATCATTTCCAGTTTCTGAAAGCAGTCAGTCAAAGATGTTACTACTAACAGTAGGACAGGAGTGAGCGCAGGTGCAGATGCATTGGGCTTTTAATTGAACGATAAATGTGAAAGGATAAGCACAATAAAGACGGCATGAAATATATTTTCTCTCTCTCATCTCACACATGGACGCGCACACACAGAGCGCTTAATCATTAAAGTGAACATTATTTCTGCTTACATCTCCTCTAAAGTAGCTGAGAACTAAGTGTCTTCACGCACAGCAGAGTCAGAAGGATTTAAAGTTCCTGTGAGACATCCGACAGTCCTCTCCACAAATGGGGCTCACTACAGAGGGAGCAGACTAATTGGAAATTGTGCTGAAGTGCAGCACACTTCAGCTCTGAAACCTTCTGCATCTGTCTGCACGATCCAGGAAAATAAAGATGACAGTGTCTCTCTCTCTCTCTGTAAAGCCACAGCAAAAAAAAAAACAAACAAAAAAAACCTGAAGTACTCAGACTATGAGCTTCTTGTTTTTCACAGGTTTTCATTGATGTTTTAAAAGATTATCCATCCATCCAGGCCTGAAATTGAAATCCTAATGTGTGTACTCTGTTTTATCTCTCACCAGGGGAGCACAAATCAGAGCAGACAGATTCGTCTCATCCCAACAACAACAACGGCCCTGTTGTGCCCATCCAGTACCCTCTGGACTCCCACAACACTAACGACACCTCGGCTGAACACGGGGAGCAGGACGCTGACGACGAGGCTGCAGAAGACACCGACGATACCAGGTCAGTTAACATTTAGTTACTTCTTTCTTTGTTTTAAAATGTGTTGAAGTGTGGGAGGAACTGATAGAAACTCAGCATCAACTGCTTGTCCATTAACAGGGTACCAACATGCTTCTGTAAAGTAATATGTCATCTGATGTAAAAACTTTGCATTAAGATTGAATGGTTGGACTTTAATGTGTCTGTGTCTGAGTCAAACCTGGTAATATTTAAGGTCATAATTTAAGGTGCTGTGTTGCATATAGAAAGAGCATGGTTGGAAAAATGACATGTTGTACAGTAAATGTTTATACAGTAAAATTAAGACTGCAACAAACCGTTGAAATGATGTAAAATGTATATGATAAATATAAAAAATCTTGTATATGATTGGATCATAATTTCCCATAGCATAAGGTGATGTGTTTAGGTGTCTTTATGTGCAGTTTAAATCTAATAATGTTGGGTGCTTGTTGTTGATTTTGCCTTAAGTTTGAATTGAATTGTTAATGAAGTAGATTTACTTGTTTTTAATGGTATCCATTCAGTGAGTGTGTTTGTGTGTGAAGGAGACAGACTGTAACGCACACGCGCTTTGTTAGCTTTCTATTTGATTACACTTTTTCACTACTGAAATATTGGGTGTAGTTTTACTTTAACTACCAACTAACTACTTGAGTTTATAAGGGACTATTATCCCCTCAAATATAAGTGATAAAAATAACCTTTTCTAAAAGTTCCAGTCGGCGGCCGCTGAGCCTCAAAGTGACCGCAGAGTTAAATCATCATCTCTTAAACAGAACGCAAAGTTTAAAAGTTTCACATATGCAGTATTTATAGCGGAGCTATTGCCCTTTGATTTATTTTTATTGAATGTTAGTTATTGTGTCTAAAGTTAAACTGTTGTCCTTAAATATACTCCAGTGCCACTACATGATTCAGTTTTATTTCTAAAGCCCAATATCACAAATCACAATTTGCCTCACAGGGCTTTACAGCATACGACATCCCTGTGTTCTTAGGACCCTCACATCAGATATGTAAAAACTCCCTTTAACAGGGGAAAAAAATGGTAGAAACCTCAGGAAGAGCAACTGAGGAGGGATCCCTCTTCCAGGACGGACAGACGTGCAAAAGATGTCGCACAGAACAGATCAACATGAAAAATTTACAGTAATCCATATGACACAATGAGACATGAAGAGAGACAGAGTAGTAATAATAATATTATAATAACAGTAATTGTGGTCAAAGTATAAGATGTCTGTATGAACCTCAGGTAGCTCTACATTTAGCCCAGTTCGTTTTTGCTGTTCTAATTAGTCAGTTAATTCACATACTGATTGATGGAAAATTAGTCACCATTCTGATTATTGCTTAATTGCTGAAGTAGTTTTTCACAGCAACACCACCCTAAAATGATCTGGTTTAAGCTTATCAGAGGTCAGTGTTTTCTGCCATTCATCTGTGATTTAAAATGGATGGTAATGATTTAGGCTGTTAGTAATTTGAGGATGTCACAGGCACTGGGAAATTTTCAAGAAGTTGACCCCTGCAGACCAGACCAACTTATAAGAGGAGAACCGTCCTGTGTGTGTACTGTGTGTGTGCAGTTTAATGTGATGTTAACCTGTGATTATGATCCTGGTTGCAGCTCTCTGACATCATCAGCCAGCTCCACAGCCTCTTCTCAGAGCGGTGGTCTGGGAACCAACCGCAAGAAGAGCATCCCGCTCTCCATCCGTAACCTGAAGAGGAAGCACAAGAAGAAGAGGACCAAGTTCTCCCGCGAGTTCAAGCCCGGAGACCGGTGGGTTCATAGCAGCAAACAAAACTCCAGCATTTTTGTCTTTTTCTTTCTCCTGTCTCCCGCTTTACACTTTTCTTTGTTTCCTTCATTCATTCTTCTTTGTTTTTTTTTTTGTTTGCTTGTTTTTTTTTTTTTCCATCCATTCACACCCTCTTCATTTCATACGTCTGTCCAACTATTGGGTAACCTTTCTGTAGATTTATTGACTCATCAGACCACTGCGGTGGCTACGTTCCTCAAAAGTGACCAGGGATTGATCCGGTGCCTTTTTCAAAGTCTGGGGAGCAACTGAAGTGTTTTGACATTTGGCAGATCTATAAGGCTGATGAGTGCGTTGACGAGGCTTCCTACACATTTACTTTCCCCTCCTCTCTGCAACTGTATCGGGAATATGGTGTAAAAATGAGACCAGTGACATCATCTGTTACCGACCATTAAAGCAACCAACGGCTGCTCAGCCCTCACAACAGTGTGTTTGTGTGCGTCTCCGACCTCTCTGCTGTTTGTCAAAGGGCTCATGTCTCGATCTGTCCGACAGTGACACTGGAGCTCGACAGCAGCCTCACACACACACACACAAAGTCTTTCAGTGCAGATGGTGTCATTTCCTCAACCGCACTGTCACACTCATCCTCAGTTTACAAAACAGATTTCACACTCTTCTCTTGCTCGTTTTACTTCACCGAACCAACCACAAGACTGCAGATGTTCTGCTCTTTGCCATTTAGTTTCCAAAAAGATTCAAGTTTTCTGAAAAACAAAACCTTTTAAGTTCCAGTTTGACGACCTCTAGTCGGGGATAATGACAACAGATTAGTTAATGTAGCATGAATCTGTGTTTTGTATTCAGCTACAAGATGTTTCAGTGCTAAATGATGAGAGGGAGAATGAGAGAAAAGACAGAATGAGAGGGAAGATTGAGGTTCCAACATGCCGAGAGGAGAGATAAATGTAGTGGCTCGGTGAAGATAAATGATACAGCAAATAGAAGGACAAGATATTAGCAGAAATGTCTTGGTGTGCAGAAGCTTTCCTTTTGTGATGAGTGAAAAGAAGAGAACCAAAAGAGAGAAACTGTCCTCTATATGATAAAATGATAAAAGGCAGGTTGGGGTTTTAAATTATTAACATTCACCTGTGTGTGTTTGTACAGGGTTGCAGTGGAGGTTGTATCCACGAAGACGACGGCTGATGTGATGTGGAAGGACGGGCGGGTGGAGAAGGGGATCCGATCAAACGACCTCATCCCCATCCAGCACCTCGACAGTCATGAGTTCTGTCCCGGGGACTTTGTTGTAGATAAACGACGTAAGCAAAATTAGTGTGATTGTTTTTTTTTGTTTTTAATGATGGATTTTGTTGTTTGATTTTACTTTGTTTGGTTCATTTCTTCAGACCAGTGAAGACGCAACCTGTCAGATTTCTGTCCCCGTGGACTGCGATGGGATTTTTTATATAGGCCACCTAGTACCTACAGTATCTAGGTCATTTGCTGAAACTATGCCAAGTTTGTGTGTCTGTGAAATGGACTGAAAAATGCAGGGATGTTCTTCAAGGCTGCGATGTTGCAGTCAGCTAAAGTCTCCCTCTGCTTTCTACAGAAATGTTGTTGTTACGTTGTTATGAATCTTTTTATAAAAACGTTCAAGTGTTTGTATTTAATGTTTTTTTGTTTTGCTGTCTAAACTATGTGTGTGTGTGTGTGTGTGTGTGTGTGTGTGTGTGTGTGTGCTCTCTCAGCCCAAGCCCTCCAGGACCCGGGAGTGTACGGTGTGATCCAGTCTGGTGATCACAAGGGCAGAACATGTGTCGTCAAGTGGATCAAACTCAACTCCAGCAGCGACGACGTGGAGGTCGGTCAGGAAAACAAGACAAGAGTGTTTGTGTTTTAAAGGATGTGAAAACCACTGAGAATGCTTGATATCTGTGTGTGTGTGTGTGTGTGCGCGCGAGGGGAGAGATTAACAAATAGATTGTTAGTATTATGCCCTCATTTCTACTGCATGGGTCTGCGTTGGGCGGCAGGTGGACGGGCCTTCCTGCCCCGCCCATCTGGGGTGTGTTTCTGGCTCTCTGGGGGTGCTGGCCATTGCCACCCCGGGTCCTAGGGCCTGTGTGGTGTCCTGCAGCCTCTGCGGCTCCCTGGGCGTGGGGTCTGGGCGCTCCTGCGGCCTTGGGGTGCCTCACCGCCCACCTTCTCCTGCAGGGCTGGGACATTGGCCCTGGTCCCTGGTGATGGTTTTCATAAACACATTGGGAGGGTTCAAATACACGCATGCATGTTTGATACTTCAGCTCCGTGACGCATCGCAAAGAACCGATGGGATCACTCAAAAGGGGCTCAGTTGCTTCTCAAACCTACCACACTGCGCTGGCAACTCTTCTCCACAATCGGGCTTTCCTCCACCACCAGGACTCTCACATTTCTGGTGTTCAGTATAGATTTCTCTCTCTTTTTTTTTTCTCTTTATTATACATTTATTTGTTTATTTTTGGTAATCTGTATGGAGCACAACAACGTCAAGGCCACAATACATCAGCTACACTGCCTGTTTCTCCTCTGTTTTTTTTTTTTGTTTTTGTTTTTGTTTTGTTTGTATGTTTGTTTGCTTGTTTGTTTGTTTTCTCCTTCTTCTCCGCATGCACTGTCGCTATATAACTCAGGACTTAAGCACCTGTCCCTCAATCCCCCCTGTCTGTCCCTTACTTTCCCCTTGACACACTACGGTGTATCACGGCCCTCTCTGGCTCGTATTAGGAAGTTTTTCCAATAAAGACTGATGACTGACGGTCACAACCACGCACAGTATGGGTATAAAATACTTGACTGCAAGATTAACAGTGCATCAATCTTCATAAAAAGCTTACACCCTTTTGTGGCGCTAAGCTACGAAGACTAATGCAGACAGGTTTGGGGGGAAAAAAAAAAAAGAACACCTCTTCCATCAGCGACATGTTGCCATATTGGCTCAGTTTTAGTTTTCTCTGTCTCCTCTCATCACCCCAAAAAACACATGAACTTTGAAGTTAACAAACATGCCGCTCTCTGTCTCACCTCTACTGAAGTTTGATCTCCTTCATGTTTCCGAAACCAGCCTGGGCTCTGCAGTAAATCTCCCACAGCGTGTTGGACACTAGTGGCTCCTTTTGTCCATTTCAAAAACATAATATTATGCTGATCACATTGTCATATATATTATGCGCCATGACGCAGTTAGCACTGGTTGCTGAAAATCTGGCTCCAGTGAGAAAACCAAATTGCAGAAGCTATTGAGAGTATCTTGACTCTTACAAAAAAAGTCAAATTTGTGCAAGCTGCCCCGTGTTGCACAAGTGACAATTCTCACCATCCAATCAGTGGTCTGCAGTGTTTTAACTCCATCTTCTAGTATCTGTTCAACTCGCATGGAGCCCTGACTGAGGTTGTACCAAAAAAGTACCAGGTACAAGCTACAACTTTTGCTAATTGGATAAGAGCGAGATGAGTTAAGTCAAGCTGTGTTGTACCATGCAATGGAAATGTGACTTTATAGAGGGAGGAAGGAGGCGTTAATGCAGGTATTGATAGCTGTATGTGTGAACCCCACAGCCACCTGACTACACTCCCTCATTCACTGTTAGCAGATTGTCTTTATGTCATGACACCTGGCTGCTGTACACAATTCTCCAACTTTATCGTAGAACTAAAACAGGTTTGGTTTATTCCAGGTAATTGGTAAGGAGGAAGATGTCAGTGTGTATGACATCGCAGATCACCCAGACTTCCACTTCCGCACCACCGACATCGTCATCAGAATATGGAACTCAGAGAATGGACACAACGACTGCGAAAATGAGGTGAGAACAATTTAAAAAACTCTGTTCTTTCATGTGCACTGCAGCATATTTAGTCTACTCTCGCTGACATTTGATGGGGTGGGCACAATAATAGAAATCAAATTCAGCAGCACCACAAATTACCTGAATCAGCACCTCTCTAAAAGCTGAACATTCATGAAGGTAGCATTTACTGCAGGACTGTATCAGCCTGTATTAGTTTTAGACAGATGTAGGACACCTAATAAACCAGCAGCAGAGGGGCAAATTCACATAAGACAAATAAGGCAAAAAAGAAGCTGTGTAATTACACCTGTAACTGCGCTGCCAAGTAAATAGCATTTCAGTGCTCTTATGTTATTTGCACATATTTGAATTAGGTAATATGCATACATTTAACTGAGGCAAGTGAGCCTCAGTGCAAAAACAGTCCAATTCAAAAAGATCAGTGCTTATAGCTCCCCATAGTTATAGTGAAATTATTAACATCTTCAGAGAGCTGGTGGTGACTGAAGCATATTCTTAAGAGACTTCACTGTGATCATGGCAGTAGTGATATTTTTTCTTTTGTCCTCCACTTCAATTCATGCCATCTTTTTTTAATCAAAAGGTGTGTGTTTGAAAACACCAACAGCTCTGACAGACTGGGATATTAAACCCCACATACAGTTTCTGTCTGTCACATTTAAATTTCATGCATGAAGTTTTGAGGAGGGCCTCTGCGCCTTGTCTGTCAGGACCTGTAGCTCATAGTCTGAAATTTTCAGTCTTCTTTTTCTCTCTGTCATTGTTCCACATACTGTGTTCCTGGAGCAAAGGCAATATTTATACTTTGCCGTATAGATAATTGCAATCAGGCACAAAAAGGGCAAAATGCGCTCAGCTGAAAAACGTCAAGGATTTGTTTATGCCATAATGTTATTAGAGCAGTATCTTTTGTGAATTGTGGACCTCGGTTGCTTCTTAGCAGATAGCGGTTGCAAGTGATGCATAATTCATAATGCTACCAGCGACTGCAATTTATTCTTTGTGAATTCACCCTGAGTGTATAAAAAGGAAACATAGTGGGAACACATTCACGCTACCCAAAAAAGCCTTTCTGTTTAGGACACCCAATGAGCTTTTCTCCTGCACCAGTCTTAGTGTCAACTTTCCCCACAAACTATTTCATAATTCAACTGGTAAAGCACATTCATGCCTCCATATATATAGACAGTTCTCATGTTAATGACCTCATGGCATTTTAGAGCAAACTTAGGGTATATTTTTTTAGCCCTTCTCCTGGTAAAGAAAATAAAAAATATCAGTATATTGCTTCCTGCATCCAACAGTGTAATGTTATGGAGTAATAAACACTGCCATCTGGAGTGTTTGCTAGTGAAGTTTTTTCCTTTAGTCAAGTCCTATGACACACAGTGTCCTTTGCGACCCTTTTAGACTTGTTTTCATATTATATTATGTGTTGTTGGGTGCTGACAATGGTTGTATCTCTGCATCCACCTTCCCTCAGACGTCAGTCGGCCAGGTGTCCAGGGTGGATGTGAGCAGCAAAGTGGAGGTTGTGTGGGCGGATAATTCCATGACCATCGTCCTGCCACAGGTAAATGTTTATCCTCAGTGAAACTGTCTTTTTTGACGTCAGAAGTGAGACATCTGTTGCTGACAGTGTCTGAATAAACACACACACAGCACCTCTACAATGTGGAGTCTGAGATCGAGGAGACCGACTACGACTCGGTAGAGGAGACGAGCAGCGTCCTGTCCACTGAGGAGTGGGAGGACGAAAGTGACAGCTGGGAGACGGACAACGGCCTCACCACCGAGGACGACAGCCACGTCAACAATACAGATGTCATCGACACAGCGACCCCAACCCCCACCCCCACCAGCTCCTCGACGTTCATAATCCCCCCTCAAGAGGGCAGCAAAGCCGGGGTCACCAGCCCCACTAAAGGAGCCCCAGGAGAGGAGGGAGAAGCCTCTGTGGCTGCTGCTAGTCCCGCTTCTGGAGGAGGTGGGGAGCTTTTGCAACACCTATATCTTGTCTTGCAGTGTCAGCACCACACTGCAAGACATAAATCATTCTCCTTAATTCTTGTGTCCCCACTCGAGCTGGTTTGTCCTCTACAGGACAAAAGTTTTTTGTCCTACATAGAAGTGTTGAGTGTTCACAACAGTTTTTGTGAAATCTGTATCTTCAGGCAGTGAAAGGAAATTTTATTTATATAGCACAATTGATTAAAAATTTAAACTCAAGGTGCCTTGCATGAAGTTGCACAAGGACATTTTAAAGAGAAAAATAAGATAATGCAGTAACTCTAAAGGAGGAAAGAACACTTGCCTCTTGGTAACTAGCCCACTCTGGCAAATCTGTCAGAAATGTACTTGCCTGAAGTCAACTTGCCCCTATACTACTAATTACTAATACTAATTGTTTTATCCTCTACGATCAAACAACAGATGTCCACCATGTGTCAGTGGATACGTTTGGTGATGTTTTTATTGCCAACAGATCCCATGATGAAAAGACCAAACCAACAATGAGTTGATCCTACTAACAGCCTGTGTATTCAAAGCCTGATATAGCCTCTTCTTCTGTTCGATAGAGCTCCACTGTTGTCTTTGTTGTGATCTTGAATTTGAAACAAAACAATAAATAACTTTAATCTAAACAGAGTAGTGATACAAACATCAACAGATGCTTCCACATCTTGTAAAATGCTCTTGTCCTTTTTGACATGTCTCTAATTCTACTTGCAGGAATTTGTGATAAGCTTCTAAATTTTGCCTGCTTAGGAACCACCCCAGGACCAGTCAACGGAGCGGAGAAGCCAAGCAAAGATGGCACCTCCCGGGGCTTCAGGGAGTTGAAAGAGGCCCTGAAGATCCTGGAGAGCCTGAAGAACATGACTGTGGAGCAGCTCTGGACAGGCGGTTCTCCGACCTCCCCAACCTCCGCTGAACCCGCTTCCACAACGAACGTAGCGAGTTCAGTGACGCCCATGGCCCCTGAGAAACCGACCAAGGAGAAACGCTTCCTGGATGACATCAAGAAGCTGCAGGAGAACCTGAGGAAGACGCTGGACAACGTGGCCATTGTGGAGGAGGAGAAGATGGAGGCTGTGGTGGAGGCAGGTGGGAGTGGAGGAGCGGGGACAGAGGTAGGTGTTTAGTTACTCTACAGTGTGGCAGAGTTGATTTAATTTGCCAGTGCAGTCCAAATAAATAAGACGTAAATAAGTGCAGCTGTAGATTTTACCTGGTGATGTGTTACCTTTCAGATAGAGAGAGTTGGAGAGGAAAAGCCGCAGCAGGAGCCACAGACACCAGTGGGTGGACAAGAATGGCCCAGTGAGTTTCTCAGTGACACACCAGTACTGTGCCAACAGAGTGGTGGCAAGCCTGGCGTCACCTTCACCAGTGCCAAGGGAGAGGTGTTCTCTGTGCTGGAGTGGGCACCAGGTGAGAGGGGTTGTACTGTAATCACACTTTTCTGTCAAAGACACACACGCACACGAAGGGTCACAGCGGATACTTGAAAAGTCTTCGGCATTGAATTAATCAATGTAAAAATAAGGTCTTAATCTGTGTTAAAATGTCTGAGGTCATGCTTTCAAAAGTCATTCAAAGTCTACAAGGCCAAAGGTCTTGTATCTAACTTGCCTCAAGCTATAAGCACCCTGCGTACATCCATTAGCTTGATGAATTCTCTGCCCACACAAGCTAAGTTGAATTTGTTCATTTCTATTTCTCTCTACTGCTGTTCAGTCACCATCTGTCTCTCCTCTCACTGTATTTTTTTTTTTTAGACACACACTCGTTTAATAAAATGGAGTTTCAGCCAGCGGAGGCAAAGAAGTTCTTCAGCACAGTGAGGAAGGAAATGGCTCTGCTAGCAACATCCCTGCCAGACGGCATCATGGTCAAAACATTTGAGGATCGCATGGTGGGTTTCTTCTCAATAATGTCACGTGAAAAGTAGCACCATTATCATTATTTTGAAATAAATGCGTGTACATTTGAAAGCAGACACCAGTTACACATGCACAGAGATGCACATACTCACACATTTACAACTAGCTTTTAGTTTGAAAAAAGGGCCAAAATTTATACTAGTTACTTGAATGTCTTCACACATATGGGTAACACACAGTAATATACCATCACAGACTTTGATTCCACAAGCTCATCATTGTATTTTTATAAGCCCATATCTACTAAACTATGAGCCTTGACAGTATAGATATTTAAAAGTGAATTAACCTAAAGACAGAAAATGCCACCCCTCATCTCAGTATTGACGTACTGCTTTATTTACTCATCTAATCATTTAGATTACACCGACTGCATACATCATAAAACGTGTCATAAATGTCTTTGCTTTCTCTGACACAGGACCTGTTCTCAGCTCTGATCAAAGGGCCGACTCGAACACCTTACGAAGACGGTCTGTTCCTGTTCGATATCCAGCTGCCCAACATCTACCCAGCTGTGCCGCCTCTGTTTCGCTACCTGTCACAGTGCAGCGGCCGCCTCAACCCCAACCTCTACGACAACGGCAAGGTCTGCGTCAGCCTGCTGGGCACCTGGATCGGCAAGGTGAGTGCTGCTCACAGGTTAATCTACATACAGATAGAATGTCTTATTAGGTTTAGAGATATAATAACACCCTGCAGTTTTACAGCACTCTGTGTTAAAGTGTGAGCTGGTGGCATCTTAGGCCTGCACAAAACAGTTTAAGCCTGCCCTTTTGAACCAGACTTGGCACCGCTTATCCTCTTGAGGGTCGTGGGGGGGCTGGAGCCTATCCCAGCTGACATTGGGCGAGAGGCAGGGTACACCCTGGACAGGTCACCAGACTATCACAGGGCTGACACATAGAGACAGACAACGATTCACACACATTCACACCTACGGCTAATTTAGAGTCACCAATTAACCTGCATGTCTTTGGATTGTGGGAGGAAGCTGGAACACCCAGAGAAAACCCACACTGACACAGGGCGAACATGCAAACTTTACGTTCTCTGACAACATAAATTAATTTTTACTTCATAGATTTATTAATTTATTTCATCTTTTTGTTATTCTCTTCCCTGATTGGAGCATAACTCCTCGATTTTAACAACTTTGTGTTAAAAAAAAAAAACAACTGAATGTCGCACAAATGGTAGGGTTCGACTCAAACCAACATGTAAATAGATCATCTGGCTTGATTTGCTGCTTGTTGCTGCTCTATATGATTATAAACTGAATGTCTTTTGAGTTTTAGACTGTTGGTTTGGCAAAAAAACAAGACATTTGAGGACTTTCAGTCTTTATAGACTTAAAACAACATTTATTTGTTGATATGAAATAACACATGAATCAATAATGAAAAATCCTCATTATTATCGTCAGTTTAGAGACTTTCTCTTTTGCTTTCTCTGTGCTTTTCTCAAAAATTGCTGGTCGTTGTTTTTCCCTTGCCTTTCAGTTGATTCTCTCAGTACAACTCATGTAGTGTGAGATATCTCACCATGTGTTGTTCCTCGTTCTGCTCTAACAGGAAACAGAAGTTATAACATTTGATTTTCCTTTGTGGTTATTTGATCCTCAGGGCACTGAGAGATGGACCAGCAAGTCCAGTCTGCTGCAAGTCCTCATCTCCATACAAGGTTAGCGCGTGCACACATACATACATATGCACACACACACACAGACACACACAGACTCCTCTATCCCTCTTCTCTTCTCTGCAGCACAAAAATGTTTTATTCATGTGTTCATTTACTCAGAAGGGCTACAAGTGCAGTGTCGCACACAGTCATTCAGCTGACTGTAACTGCCTCACACACAGACATTACACCACTTCCATGAAACTCTTCTGCAATCTGGCCTGCCAGAAAAACTGAGTCCAGATAATCCACTTATTTTTGTATCTTGCTGGCTCTGAGTTAACGCGTGTAAAACGTGTCTTTAACTGTATAATTCATGTCTTTGTCATCTCCTCACTAGAATTTGGTTAAAATGTCCAACACACAAAAAACAACCACTCTGAACCTGCTGGTGCTGTTTGGCGACTTTTTATAATTAAGCAATCGCTCACTCCACGACTAACAACTATTTTTTAATGAACTTCAGCTCACACTCTGCACATACACGTCTGTATCTCTCTGCAGGCCTTATCCTCGTCAACGAGCCTTACTATAACGAGGCTGGCTTCGACAGTGACCGAGGCCTCCAGGAAGGCTATGAGAACAGCCGCTGCTATAACGAGATGGCCCTCATCAAGATGGTCCAGTCCATGACGCAGCTCCTCCAGAATCCTGTGGAGGTCTTCAAACAGGAGATCCAGGAGCACTTTATTTCTAACGGCTGGCGGCTCGTCCACCGCCTGGAAGCGTGGCTCGAGCTGCACGACGGTGCTGAGCGGGGTCAGGCGGCGCACAGGGCCCATCATTCAAAAGACCGACCCTCATCTGTGGAGCCTCTGGACGAGCAGGGGCCCGTGGTGGTGGCTCACAGCAGCCCCAGTAAGCCTGGGGAGGAGGGGGTCACAGGAGCCGGAGTTAGCAGTATTATGGAGGAGGAGCTGGAGGATTCAGGACTGAGTCCCTCCACTACAGCCGCCTCTCAGCAGGAGCTGAGCCACAACTCAGACTGCGACAGCGCCCAGGGGATCACCACTCTGGTTGGTGACAACAGGGGAGGCGCCACAGTCGCCTGCTCTGTGGTCCGCGGCGGGACGTCGGAATCAGGTTCAGCCACGGTTAGCGGAGGAGGGGTGGGCTCCACAGGAAGCCAGCCGGTGGTGCGACCAAAGAAACGGAGGAAGAGCTACCGGAGTTTCCTCCCAGAGGGCAGCGGCTACCCGGACATCGGCTTTCCACTCTTCCCACTCTCTAAGGGCTTTGTGAAGAGCGTTCGAGGTGTGCTGCTGCAGTACCGAGCTGCGCTGGCCGCCGCTGCCATCACTGAGCACACAGAGGACAAGTAAGTGCCTCCTCGCCATTCCCCCAACACACGTCTGCACTGTTCCCTGCTCTTTTCCTCCTTCTCTACTACCTTTTCATCCGCCTCGCGCTGTAGAGGAGGATCCATTACTTGTCATCTTTGGGGGGGGGGCTACAATTTTCAATCTTCTGTACCCCTGTCCAGAGCTGCACTGTGCCCCCAGCACTGCCCACATTGTTGTCCTCCATTTCTTAGTCTGTACCGCTCCTGCTGCCCCAAACTCCACAATGTTTTGCCTTTTTCCCCCCATAACCCCTCTGGATCAAACCACGACTGCAGGAGAACAGCACCTTTTGATCAGGAGAGTGAGCAGGTTCAGGTTTGGACGCGACTTGATAATGTCTTTGTTCTCCTTCAGTGTCTCTTCAGATGAGTGTGATGGATAAAGAGGAGCGGACCTCACATGCGCTCAACCATTTGCACAAACCTATGGGAGCTACCCTGTCACACAGGAACCCTCATCTGCTCATGGACACAGGTAAACACGGAGCTTTTACCCAAGCCCGTCATAGTTTCTCTTTTGGCCTCAGCAGGACTTCAGCAGAGGTGGTGTGGATGCTTAAAGGACTGAATGAGATAATAAATCAGTGCCATGAACCCTCCTCCACCCTCCTCATCCACCTTAGCCTCCAGCAGCATCCACCGTACGGGTGGGGGTTTGCTGGATAAACCACTCTGCCATCTCAATCAGCAGAAAAAAAATGTAAAGCAGACTCGTGATCGTCGCTGCATTTTGGACGAGGTCAAAGATGGCTGAAAAACTGCAAAGCCCAGCTCTCCTGGCTGTCGGGTCGACTGCGGCTATCTGTAGCACTACTGATATTATCGCTGTACCATCCTGCACTACAACAAACGAATGGACAATCTGGTCTGGGAGAGGTGAATACACCGACCAGGAGGATTCTTTTTAAATAGAAATCACTGGTTGTACGCTTTCTGCCAAATTCTCTATATCCACAAACACACACACACACACACATACACACACACATTAAAGTAGAACGTACTGAATGTCAGTAAAACTGCCAACCACGACAGCTTCAACACTTCTTCCACTACACTTGCTGGTATTTTTCCTTCGCCAATCACTCGCACCGAACCACGCAGCAAACACCGAGTGACAAAGTTTACATAGGAATCACCTCTGGAGGTCAGACTGCTGTAGCTGTTGTGGTGTGTAGAGAGGCCAGCCAGGCACAGGACGACAGTAAGGTGGCTCTAATGTGAAGGTGTTTGTGTTCTGGTCAAAGCTTCACACAGCTGCCGCCTCTACGTACAAAAGTTCCACTCACTTTCTGTAGAATTTAGCAAAGTCGTTCGATCACCAAAACAGACCTTGTGCTTTGGTGTTTTGGTGCGTTTTAAGTCGTTTTACTCACAGAGGCTGAAGTGTTTCAGAGCAGAGGAGCTTTACCCACGATGCTCCACTTTTCGATGACGGAGGTGAGCCCACATCACTGCAAATGACACAACTTAAATAATAAATAGAAAAAAAAACATACAGCATCCATTCCGTCATCTCATGTCAACATGTTGCCTTACTTGAATCATTCTTAATAATCTCAGATCATTGTGTACAGAGCTGCTTGTGTCATACTTTAGACATTAACGTAGACAGGCCTAGACACGCACTAAAACCACTAAAACCCTGTTCCAGTGTTTCCTCCTTAGCAGTGCAGATCTCTGATCAGTTTCCCCCTTTTCTCAGTTCTTAAAGGGACAGTTCACCTAAAAGTCACACATGCATATTTTTCTTCTCATCGGTAGAGTCTGCGTTGTTTTTGGGTGAGTCACCAAGACTGATGTCTCCAACACTCAGCAACTCACCTAAACAATCTAGACTGATGAACAGCACTACAGGTGAGAGGAAAAATATGTGTTTTGATTTAGGGGTTCAACTGTCCCTTTAAACGCAGTCTCTCACACTGCTGCCATCGCTGTATTCTGATTTTTTCTTCTCCAAATTGCACGTGCAGAGTTTAATAACATCAGAATACAAACCACAGAAAGTGTGACACTGACAGTTTACTCATATTCTAATCATTTTGCTTGACTGTTATTATTTTGTTACTCCGTGTTTTCCTCGACTCGAGAGTCTTATCCCACGTAGGCGACTGCTGACCCCACTGACGAGGGAAGATTACACAAATTAAACACGCAGGCAAAACTCTGTGTGATCTTTTCTTTCACTACACGGCATATATTCGATGTGGATGAAAGAAATCAAGCTTTTATTTACCAATGAAATTTTGCCACAGATTGCGCTGCAGTTAACTGTAAAAACAAAAACGTACCTTTGGGTTTATTCGTGCTTCCTCGGGAAATCAGAAGTCTTTGTTTACATCTTTTTAAACAACTGCATCCCACCTTTAACATAATGCTCTTTTTTTTCTCATTGTAATAATTATTCTGATTATAATACAGGGCAGACGAACCCCTTGTGCTTGCTATAATCTGTGAAATAAACAAGAGAGCGCCGGCTGTCTGGTATTTTACTTGAACAAAGAAGCTTGATGCTGAAGAGTGTTTCTGAATGAGAGAGCACATTGTGCCATTGTGAAACTATGAGTGATGGGAGAGGATAAAAAAAAAACCATGAGCCAAGAGTTGCTGCGTTTTAAAGATTTAAGAAAATAAAGGTCATGAATGAGGGTATTTTGCTTTGCTTTGTCTTCCATCTTTTCCCCCCGTGACTCTTAAAGCTGGCATCCCTGTACAATCAGGCATCCATGACTTATTGACTTAAACTTGGCCGTCATTATTTCGTTGCCTTTGATGCTACAGAGGAGGATGTGTTGTTTTCTTCACTGGCTGCTGTAGCATGTCGCCTTGTTTGCTTTCCTGTCTCCTTTTTCCCCTCCCACTTGCTGCTCTCTGTAAAATGTCACTTTCACAGCTCTTGGAGAAGTGTGTGTTCAGTAGTCAGAGCTCAGTCTGAAGACATAAAGATTATGGACCATGGTTACAGAGTTTTGAAAAGATTAAACGCTCACTAACGCACAGCTTCACCAAGAGCTGAGAGGTGACATCACCGCTCCATCTTTCGCCCTCATCATCAGTCGCAGAAATAAATGTGAAGCTATCTCGCTAGATCTCAGAGCAAAAATCTGGCAGGATATCAAGCACATGATGTACAATTTTCTGTGTATGTGTATATTATTCAAATTTAAACCATTATTATTATTATTACTGCGAGAAGTTTGTTTTACAGCCAAAGCATGTAACATGTTGCTTTAAGCCTTTTGAACGGGCTACACACACAAGACTTGACTGTACGATGTCTACATTTCCACAGTGGCCTGTTATTGATATATTAAAAAAAATAATAAAGTTATGATTTGTAGCCTGATTCCCTCTGTACAGATGTCATGACTATATTGAAATATATAAATACATACAGTATATATTTAACACAAACCTGAGTTCTAACAAGTCACGTGGATGCTTGGGGCATATATGTACAAAATGCTGAGTGTGTATTGTACTTCTGATTTCATTTTTTAATGGTTTACTTTTGTTGCGTTAAGACGACTGTATAGTGATGTATTAAACTTTGCAAGCAGTACCATAGTAACATTGTGGCTTATATTTATTTTCTTAGCTGTTGTATTGACTGCAGATAAGCCTGGTTGTATTCTTTATTATTATTATTTTTTAATATTGAAGATATACTATGCAGGATTTTCCTAAAATCATCACTCATTACCCACCGTAAGTGTCAGGACTTAACAAAAAGGTAGCAACCAGGTGCCAAACAGGAAGCAGCACACATCCAAGAGGCAGCTACGAAAAATGCAGACACAGCACTGGAAAAACTGAAATATAGTGAGGTGAAACCCTAAGCGGAGTGAATCTAGGGTCAGCTGTCACTTTTACTTTTATTGGCGATATTAATTACAGACACTGACGATCCTGCTTTGTATACCTTTAACAGATCACATGAGAACACCAAAACCAATAATTAACTGATCCTGTAAAGTAGCCCCTGTGCAGCCACACGCAAACTGTATTTTATTTTTAATCGATCCCACATTTGTCCTGCTGGTACAAATCCTCATTTGTGCACCAAATGTGTATTAATCCACAGCTGAAAATAGTCCCCAACAAATACAAAATTCCATCCTGTTTGAGTAACATTTGCCAAAAACTACAGTGCCCAGCCATTTTAGGAAACTACTCAGCCTTTAAAAACAGTTTACAAAGTAAGTATATATTTGTGACCAGTAGGAGCCTGTGTGTGAGGCTGAAAGTACTGAGGGTCAAGCTGACACACAGTTGGTTTTGGTCTTTTCATAGGATTTGTTGGCAGTGACAAGAACACAGAGTAACACACTTTGCTTTAACTTTAAAGGTACACTATGCAAGAATTTCCTTAAAAATAATATATAGACTCATAAAAAATTAACCCCTCTCATTCATTGTTTATGACCCACCAGAAGTGTGTGGTGATGTATTTACCTGCAGAGGCCTTGCTCTCCTGCATCTTCTTATTTTGCTGTGGTTTGGACGTTCCCAAGCACAGCGCTCAGGTGAGGTCGTGACTTTAGACTGCAAACAGCACGCATCCAAGAAGAAGCTACGAAAATCGCAGAAGCAGTGCCGGGAAAAAAAACAACAAAAAAAAAAAAACATAGAGGTGAAACAGCAAGTGGACTAAGCTCGTTGCAAAACGAGAGTGAATCTGGGGTTGGCTTTAACTTTCTCTGGTGATTCTGTTTACAAACACTAAACAGCAGACAATTCCTGCATAGTGTACCTTTTAAAAGCATGAGTGGCTGGTGTAATTAGTAATGTTGTTTAAAGATGGAGCCTGATAGAATCCATCCACGTCTGGTATTGTGCTAACGTATAGCACAGGCCTGTGGTGACTGATACCAACATTACATGTTGGAAAGTCAAAGAGCTCAGTCAGAAGTTTGCCCTGCACAGTCCCGCTGAGTCTGAGCCCATATTTATTAGCTACATTTACATTTTTCTGTCACAATACGAGTGGACAGTGCACACAGCATGCACAGCAACACTACATTCAAATGAGTAAGGCAGTTTTAAAATGTGACAGCAGAAAAGCATGACAGGTTTCCTTTGATGATGACCTGTAATGTTTTGTATATTAAGCTGTAGTATTTTATATATAATCTGTTGTGGCAGGAAGCTGTGGGTCATGCATGATTACACTTTAGTTTTTCTTTTAAGATCATAGATAAAGGTAGTGGTCTGCATATGTCCTCTGGTGCATTGAAGAGAAAAAATGTTCTGAACTAGCTTCATAAAGTTTATTACCTGACATTAGTGTATTTTCTACTCCATTAAATCTGTTATCCTGCACCTGGGTTACATATGCAGGTACCTTGTTTTATTTTCCTGACCTCAGACTTTTGAATTCAGTGACAATGATTATATCTGTGTCAGGTTCAGCAAGTTAAACTGTGGCTTTTGCACCAGAATGACAATGAGCTGTGGCCAATAACTGTTCTGCCATCAGCAAGGAAATACTTGACACCTTACACCTCAATGTCCCAAAATCAGAAGCAGACAGCATTTCACAAACCAAATCACAGACAGCTTCTTTATCTTCATTTATTTTAATTTCTCAATCAAAAACACTCCAGCAGAATGTTTGTTTCGATAATAGAAAAATTACAGACATTTGTCTAATGGAAAAATAGATCTCTCTGTGAATATAGAATCAATCATTCAATCTTCAATGTGCCAGAAAAAAAATAAACAACTATTTTCCCTTCACCATTAACATAAAACACACAAGACGACGACAGTTGATAAGCAGCAGGTAAAGACGTAAACAGCAAATCAACAGTTTCTTTCATCTGTCTTCAGGTCGCTGACACAACGGACGTCAGGTCCCTCGTCATCTCAAACTTTTATCGGTCTGATTTAACTCATTTGGGTTTTCAATCACACCGACTCACATGGAGAAATTGAATTCAGGCTGAAGGCTGTCGCTCCAATTTATTCTCCTTAATGAAAAGCTGAAGACTTAAAGCTCTCCCCAGTAGTCATTGATGAAGAGGTGGCACCATGGCAACAATATAACAGTTTCTACAGTCAAAACAGCAACGTGCCACAATTACACTTATTTTTCTGATGTTTTACTGTCTCCAGTTTGTCCAATAATGTGTCCGCTCCTCTGAGCATTTTTAATGGTGATGAGAAAACAAATGAGTTGATGTTCAAATGAGAAATCAGTGAATGCACCACCGTGTTCAAACCACCAGGAGGCAGCACAATCAAGGCACATCAAACAGGTAAAAGGACCACTGCAGCACTCACAAGAACCCTGACATTGCATAGAAAATAAAATGTATGAGCGTGGTCAGTAGCACTCTGTGGTGTAGAAAAGATTATTGTTATATTTGTGGTTCCCAACTAAGAAAAATCTGCGGGGTCAAAGGTAACAAGATTTTTTTTTAGTTTTTCAATCCATCCGTCTTTCTCATTCATTACTAGGCCCCTAAAATCTTTCAAATGAAACAGTCTCAGCAGGTAATTCTTGCTTGAACTCACAAGTAGACCTCATCTTAAAAGGTCACAAGCCTAAAAGGTTGGGAAACACTGTGTTGGGTGTACAGTACGTCGACATTTAACAGTCAGTAACCTGACTCCAGGTTTTTGGTGCTACAGACCACATTTGTCCTCTAAAACATCAGCGAAAGCAAAGTGGAACAAGCATGACTTCAAGTACTGTTTCCTTCTTATGTGCTTGTAGCTCGTCAGCTGGATTCCTGTCGCAGAGTCCTTCATGAGTAAACACAATTTAAACCGACTACATGAGTTAAATGACAGGAAATCGACACCAAGGTCCCGCAAAAGGCTTTGAAGCAGCGTTGGCAACAGACTTACATTGTGCAAATACATGTAGAAAAAAAACAATGTTTTTAAAATAAATTAATTTTGGTCTTTCAGAAGTCAATTCATTACAGTGTCAAACAGCTGATTAAAAACAAAAAACATGAAAATCTTGTATTTAAAATGACAAACTACAGTAAGTCAAATGGTTTGGATTTGTTGATGCCTCTTTTGTGTGTGTGTGTGTGTGAGTGTGTGTTTGCTTTGAGGTGAAATGAGCTGAAACAAGTCCCCCTCTCTTCCTCCAGCGTCAGGACAGTTTGCTAATGCTCCCAAATGATCTGTTGTGGTGAGGAGGAAGAATAAGGGCGCCCTGACAGGAACACAACGCCGCCTACCTCATGCAGCATTTAACAAGTCGATATATCCCCCCCCCCCCCCCCCCCCCCCCCCCTTCTCCTCCTCCCTCCCCTCTCCATGCACTCCCTACACTCAACATGCTGTTTTAACCAGCTTGAACCCTCTAAAACTCTCGCTTAAGGCCACTCAGAGTTCATCTCACTCTGACTCAAAGAAAAACTGATTTCTTTGTGTCCACATCTGTTTTTTGTGAAAGTAAATCAAACAAACGTCTGAAGAGATTTGGATCACAATTAAAAACACATTTAAAAATCTGACTTTACTGCCCGTGCAGGCCGAAGCCTTGTTTCCTCTGTGTGACCTGAAGCTCAATGGTAAGGACACCTAGGTGATGATCATTAATAAATCTCCCATAGGAACAGCCTGTGCGTGTGTGTGTGTCTAAAAAGCAACTGGGGCCAGAAACACTCAGGACTGCAGTAATTAAAGGGAACCTATTATGCTTTTCTTTATTTATTGTCATATATATAATGTTAAAATGTCAGATGTTAATATTAAATTTGGAAAAACGTTCAAATAATGAGGTAAACAAAAACAAAAAAAACTTTTTCTATTTTCGAGACCAGATTACATGAGCTCCTGATGGATTTCTTTAGATGGTCATCTGCTCCAGGCACATTACTACAAGTGTTTACATTACGTAGCCTACACTGCTACATGTAGCTACATGCTAACGTCAGGGAAACCTGTGATTTTGGTTGCTTTGAATTTCTCCCCAAATTTGGATCGTACACCTGCTGGAACATGTCCAGTTTTTTGGTTTAGAAGCTGTCATTGATGATTTTTCATGGTAGAAAGTGCTGTTACACTACTGTCGTACCCTGGCTGCAAGCACACCGCTACATGTAGCTACATGCTAATGTCAGGGAAGCATGTAATGTTAGGTGATGTTGTTAATTCTCCTCATTTTTGGATCATTTTCCTTCTGTAACAGTTGTGAAGATTTTGGTTTTCATGCTTTTTTTTGGTGATTCTCTGTCTTTTCGGTTACTGTCATTCCCCCAGCTGCAATAACGACCAATCAGAGCAGACTGGGCTTATTCAGGAGGGGGGACTTAAAGAGACAGGTGCTAAAACGGAGCGTTTCAGACAGAGGGTGAATACACAGGTTCCAGCAGACAGTAAAATAAAGTGTTTTTGAACATTAAAGCAGGTAGTCATGTTCCCGTAGAAACCTCAAGTACAAGTATGAACCTGTAAATGAGCATAATAGGTCCCCTTTAAAGCAGCGAATGGATGGATGAAAGCAGAAGAGGAAAAAGGGATGCAGCCTTGGAGCACACTGAGGCACTAAATATATCAATCACCCGTCCAGAGAGCTGCAGGAGCCACTGAACACTTTCACACTGTTATCATCAGTCTGAGATTTTCAGCACGTTCCAGGAGGTATTTTGCACAAGTTTGGTATTGAAATCTACTTTCTCTGGAGAACCACTTTCCCACCTCGTCGGTCTCTGCGTCAGTTAATTCTTAGTTTGAGTGTTTGAGGCTCTCTGTGGTCGATAAACAGTCACAAAGCCTGTTTGCATCACACACAAACACACACACACACACACACACACACACACACACACACACACAATCTCCAATGTACTGCAGAGGAACCATAAAGGCATAAATCCAACCCTTTCCTGTTGCTGAAGATGCTGTAATTCAGTTTGATACGTCAGCTTCAGCACAAAGAGGAAACCTTCTCCATGCAGTGATAGTAAAGATGAGATACTGGAGGCTGAAGACGGTGATGGTTTTACTTCACATGGAGGCCAAAGGCTTCGTCATGAGATGATGAATCGTGTTGGTTTGATTTGTAAATTGATGCTGACACATCTACAGTAAGCTCAAATGTGGCTATGGAGTCCCAAAGTGTTCAATATTAAACACAGGCATGAAACTGTGAAACAAACCTCAGCGCATTACTGTGAAAATATAGCTTGTTTCTTTACATAATAGCAGTTTGTTGCAGATCATTTTTACTGTTTCATTTTTCTCTTTTCTTTTTTGAAAATTTCCTTCTCAGTAAGCTGCTCCAAAGTAAAATGTTTATTTGTGTGCGCATGTTAACCATAAAAAAATTATATATATATATATATATATATATATATATATATATATATATATATATATTTATATATATATATATATATATATATATATATATATATATATATATATATATATATATATATATATATAAACATATATATATATATATATATAAATATATAAACATATATATATATATATATATATATATATATATATACATATATATATATATATGTATTTTAGAAAAGGGCTGACATGATATCAGATTTTCACTACATGATTACTGTGGCCAAAAGAGTTCACGATAATGATATTTTTGGGATATCTATTGAAACTTTGGGGGAAAAAAAGGAAAATTCTATCAGTCAAATTGATCTTTAACTTTCTTTACTGTGTGTTTTGTCTCTTTTTGGCAAATGACTTGCACTCAAAATACGAGTGTAGTGGGGTGAAGAGAGAGTCTGTCATTATAAAAGTTCAAAATTGCACAAAAAGAGCAATTGCACTTAATGGATAGTGAAAGGGCAACCGAATGGCGTTGCAGGAGGGAGACAAAGCATAAACGGAAAGAAACGGAATGATTTACCAGGCGATGCATGATTTTCATCATATTAGCAGATATGTATTATTAACATGATATCAATATTTCACTTTTTAATATCACTGTTATCGTCAGTACCGGTATATCATGAAAGTGTATCTTGACTGACAAAGACTTTCTGAAATAATATGTCTTTGAATTAAAAACAAACAGTGTGACATAAAATAAACACTGTTGTTGTGAAAAGAAGCAGAATGAAAGAACAATATAAAAATGTTTCAGGTTATTTTAAAATTGGATGATTATATTATGCATCTTGTCTGCATTTATAATTTAATTCTATCCATTTAATAACGTTTGACAAATTTATTTAATATTGAACTCTTTGGGCCTCCATATATGGCACTTGTTTGTCATATCATAGCATAAAACATGGGTCTTCTGTGTACCGATGAGAGGCTGACGTTGCAGATAACAGTGAGTGAGAGTTACATCCATTGCTTTGCTCCTGTACCTGCACATTTCTAATTTGAAATTCTAGTTTTTATTGGGCCTTTAACAGCAGAGGTGAAAGCTGGTGTTTGTTCATCCACTGATTAATCTCCCCAGGCCTCTGTGCACCTCTGCCTGCAGCGGCCCATACTCCACCACCTCTCCGTCTACTGTTATTATCCCTTTAGGTGAATACGGCTCCAGTCTGAGTGCCCGCACCTTCGTGTGCACCAAGTGTTGACAGTTAGTACTCAGATGTGCACCCTTCTCCATGGCTAGGAACAGCCTCAGCAGCGCAGTGCGTGATATTCCTGCTCTGACGTAGAAGAGATGGATGACTCCATCGTCTGTGATGGCGTCTGGTGCTGCCATCAGGTCCTCAGCCAGGTGGGACTGGTACATGGCCAGCATGAGGACAAAGTCTTCCTCCGGCACTACCACCCAGTTGCTGGGCAAGGGCTGGTCCAGAGGCAGCAGCAGGGAGTCAGACGGGCCGGTGAGGGGTTTGGTGGCGCTTCTAGAAGGCGTGCTCTCCGTCCTCCTCACTTTGAGGGAGTTGTTGGAGTGGCAGGAGTTGTGGAAGGTGTTCTGGCAAGGAGAGTCTCTGGACGGTCGAGAGGCCAGAGCCAAGGAGGACGCCTGATTGTTGCAGTGCAGCTTCATGTTATTTCCTAAACCCTCCTCCTTGCTGTAGTCCTCGGTGGCGGGCAGGTAAGCCAGTTTGCCCTTGTAGACGCGGAGACAAGCCAGCCTCACCAGCGTGCCGACAGTGAACCGGGCAGCTCCCACGTGACGGTACTTCTCGCTCTCTATGTCCACGTCGGCCACAAAGCCCCAGGCCAGCGAAAGGAAGGAGAAGAGACGAAGGCCGGAGGACAGATGGATGGAGACCAGGTCCATGTGCGCCACGAGTCCTTGACAGAGCAGGAAACCACAGCTGACCAGGAGCTCCTCGCTGGACACTGGCGAGGCTCTGGAGACACGAAGGAGGAGGGATAAGAGTTAGCCACAAGAGGCAGAGCTGGACTTCAAGCAAACATCTAACCACAGAATTCATCTTATGCTGCCTTCAAGTGACAGTTAAACTACGGAGACTGGAAGTTGTGCTCAAACTGTATCATTTACAGGCATGTATAACATGTTGCATTAAAAATACAGTTTGAAATCATCATGGTTCTCTCTTTCATGACTCTCAGGTGCTACTGTATGTGTGAATGCTCTATATTATGAGTGTGTTTTATGTGTAGGTGTCTCTTGTTAGAGAGATAATGTATTTCAAGAGACTCCTTTTTAAATAAAGGCTAAATAAAAGGAAGGTTATTCACATGAGTGAGTGGGTAAATAGATGAGGTGTATTGCTAAGACAATAAAAATCCTCTGAAAGCAGAGACAGCTGGTAGAAATGATGAAACAACTAGTTAATTAATTAATAAACAGGACTGAGAATAAAGCTTCAGTAATAATTAGTGCTGACCAAAATGTGTCAGATATGGCACTAAATGACCCTTGATCTATAAAATAAAAAACTTTCCCAACTTTAGACTAAATATCATTTGGAGAAAGCTCAGCATTTATCACTGATGCATGAGCAGACTGGCCTGAATGTATTAATTGAAAATATATATATAAATATATAAATTATATTCCTCCCAACTAAGGAATTAAAAAAGTACTGATATTCAAAATTCAACCTTGACAAAGAAACAACAGTTCAGAAAAAAATTAACCACAAGATCTATTTAGCTGCTCTGGAGCTTTTGATTATGTCCCATGATCTTAATCAGCAGATGTGATGGATTTGTAGATGTTCATATTTCCATTTTTCTGAGCACAGAAGTTATTCAAGATTCAAGACCTTTATTTGTCCCCGAGGGGCAAATGATTCTGCCGCAGTAGCAATAAAAACAACAACAAACAACAATGACAACAAGGTTGACACACACAAGGCAACAGTCACATAAAATCAGTTGTAACTAAATAAATAAAAAGGCATACATGAATAAAATGTGAACTAATGATGATGCTACCTGTACTGTACAGAGTTAAGCAGTGAGATGGCAGAGGGTATGAAGGAGAATTTGTATCTGTTAGTTTTGGCTAATGGTTGTCTGAGGCGGGAACCAGAGGGCAGGAACTTAAATTCTGAATGCAGGGGGCGAGTGCTGTCGGACATGATGGATTTTGCCTTCTCTGATAGCTGGTTATTGTACAGTTCTGAAAGGGTTTTTTTTCCGAGTGCCAATGATTTTACTGCTGACTTTTGTTATCTTGAGTGAGGCAAACCAGCAAATAAAAGAAAAGGTGACAACAGACTCAATAAAAGATCTATCAAACACTGTCATCAGAGATCTGTCGACCCGGAATTTTGCCATCTTCCTTAGACAAAACAGACGCTGCTGGCTTTTCTTGATCAGCATGTTGGTGTTTTTCTCAAAAGTCAGTTTATTGTCGATTACGATGCCCAGGTACTTGTATGAATCGACAATCTCCACAATTTCTCCATTTACAGTGGCGTTTACAGGGGCAGGGTGGTTGTGTCTAAAATCGATGCACAAAGTGCTATTAAAGTGCTCAGAAAAATAAAAATGTGAACATTTGCAATATAAATGACAACGGAACAAACTCCTGCTGATAAAGATCATGTGATATGATCAAAAGGTCCAAACACGACTTTGTAGCAAGACTGTTTTCAAAACAGAAAGAAAATATTGTTTTGGTATTTGTACTGAAACTTGGATATCAAATCAAAAATCTTAAATGCTGCACTGCCCTGTTAAAAGACTGATACCTACAGTGCCCTCCAAAAGTATTGGAACAGTCAGTCCAATTCGTTTACTTTTGTTGTAGACTGAAAACATTTGGGTTTGACATCAAAAGATGAATATGAGACAAGAGATCAACATTTCAGCTTTTATTTCCAGGTATTTACATCTGGATCTGATACACAACCTAGAAGATAGCATTATTTGTAATGGAACACAAAATTTTTAGGTGAGCAAAAGTATTGGAACATATAAACTTAAAATAGATTAAAGTGAATGAGACTTAATATTTAGTTGCAAATCCTTTGCTTTCAATAACTGCATCAAGCCTGTGACCCATTGACATCACCAAACTTTTGCATTCTTCTTTTGTGATGCTTTTCCAGGCTTTCACCGCAGCCTCTTTCAGTTGTTGTTTGTTTTGGGGGGTTACTCCCTTCAGTCTCCTCTTCAGCAGGTAAAATGCATGCTCTATTGGGTTTAAGTCTGGAGACTGACTTGGCCAGTCTAAAACCTTCCACTTCTTGCCCCTGATGAACTCCTTTGTTGTTTTGGCAGTGTGTTTTGGGTCGTTATCTTGCTGCATGATGAAGGATCTCCCAATCAGTTTGGTTGCATCTTTCTTTAAATTAGCAGACAAAATGTTTCTGTAGACTTCTGAGTTGATTTTGCTGCTGCCATCATGTGTTACATCATCAATAAAGATGAAAGAGCCCGTCCCAGAAGAAGCCATACAAGCCCAAGCCATGACATTCCCTCTACCGTGTTTCACAGATGAGCTTGTATGTTTGGGATCATGAGCAGATCCTGTCTTTCTCCAAACTTTCGCCTTTCCATCACTTTGGAAAAAGTTAATCTTTGTCTCATCAGTCCATAAAACTTTTTCCCAGAATTTTTGAGGCTCATCTCTGTACCTTTTGGCAAATTCCAGCCTGGCCTTCCTATTCTTCTTGCTAATGAGTGGTTTGCATCTTCTGGTGTAGCCTCTGTACTTTTGTTCATGAAGTTTTGTGCTAACAGTAGATTGTGATACCTTCACTCCTGCCCTCTGGAGGTTGTTGATGTCACTAACAGTTGTTTTAAGGTCTTTCTTTACAGCTCTCACAATGTTTCTGTCATCAACTGCTGATGTTTTCCTTGGTGTACCTGTTCGACGTCTGTTGCTTAGTACACCAGTGGTTTCTTTCTTCTTCAGGACATTCCAAATGGTTATACTGGCTATGGCCAATGTTTGTGCAATGGCTCTGATTGATTGTCCATCTTCTCTCAGATTCACAATTGTTTCTTTTTCACCCATAGACAGCTCTCTGGTTTTCATGTTGGTTCCACCTCTAAATGCAGTCTGCACAGGCAAAACCTATCGTACCCAATCTGAAACTGAGCTCAGACATCCAGTGCTATTTATTGTTTGAATAATCAATGTAATTGGGAGACACCTGGGCAACAAAACACACCTGTCAGTCACATGTTCCAATACTTTTGCTCTCATGAAAAATGGGTGGGTTCAAACAAAAGGTGCTATCTTCTAAGTTGTGTATCAGATCCAGATGTAAATACCTGGAAATAAAAGCTGAAATGTTGATCTCTTGTCTCATATTCATCTTTTGATGTCAAACCCAAATATTTTCAGTCTACAACAAAAATAAAGGAATTGGCCTCACTGTTCCAATACTTTTGGAGGGCACTGTACATGGATGGATGATCAGATGGATACATGCAGAACAACCAGTAATTATAAGATGCTCGATTAAGGTGATTTTGCTTATTCTGTTGCAGCAGCACAAAGTAGTGACGTGATGTGAGGCTCGATTTCTAAAACCAAACAATGGCCACCAAGGAACAGCTTCCACTTCAGGGTGCTTTCAGTCAATATTTCTGACCAAATGCACTTGAGTGTGTGACAGGTTGTGTTTACAGCCTCCAGACTTAGAAACAGTGGAGCTCGTCTTTAAGGCGGCAGCAGCTCTTATTAAGTGGTCAAGAAGGTCTTGGTGCCAATTTAGTGGGCAGAGATGCACCACATCCAAAATGGACTCCAGTCCTCAACTAATGACTATTTTTTTTATTTTATTTTTCTTTAGTTAACGTCAATGTCAGAAAATAGTGATAACTTGCCGTAGCCCAAGGTAACATATTTAAATAACCTTTTTTGACATCAGCAGCTCAAAACCCTTTTAATTTATATAATATAAAACACAGAAAAGCAGCAAATGACTTGAGGAATCATTTCAGCCCCACAGCAATCCTTGAGCAGGAGACATACTCAAGAATCTAGCTTCAAAAATAAGACGCAGACACCAAAATAAAAACAGGAAGGCGCACTTAATATTTTTGGGTTAGGAACTGGGTTGAGGCTCGAGTGTCTTTTGAGGAGTGAGCTATAAGAGGAGTGTTACACAATAGCGGGGTAACTATGACCTTATTGTGAGATCATAAAACAACAGAGGAGGGGTGAGGGTGGGGGAGTAGGGTGACTCAGAGAGGGGGGTTCAATAAACCAGGAGGCTTGGGGACAAATCGAGGAGGTGGGACAGAATCAGCTCATGGGCCTTCAGACATGACAGGCCAGTCAGACAACAAAGACATGCCCATCTGGGAGAACGGAGACAAGGGTGGAAGGTCACGAAAACACACACACACACACACACACACACACACAGATTTGCCTGCTGTTACCACCCACAGCCAATTACAGTGACGACTGGATGTCTCAGCGGAGTTCAGTGGCGTTGGCCCTGCAGATATCTCCATATTCATCATCCTGAATTTATTCACCAGTCAGACTATACAAATAGTCTCATCTGCATTTCCACTGCTCCCTTTCTTTCAAGTCATTGTCTGGTAAAAAGGTCAAGAAATAAGATGTACAGCCTCGACTGCTGCAGCTGGCAGTCAGTGGTGGAAAGTAACCGAATGCATTTGCTCAACTACTGTACTTAAGTACGATGTCGCGGTACATGTTCTACTTTTTACTCCACTGTTCATTTGACAGCTATAGTTATGACATAGCTAAGACTTTATAGACATGCTAGCAGCTCTTTTAGCTGAGTACTAACATCTGCAGCCAACATGCTCACTATGACAATGCTAACATGGTGATCTCTAGACTAGCATGCTAGCATTGGCTAATTAGCACTAAACACAAAGTACAGCTGAGGCCGATCAGCCTGGGACCCAGACAAACACAGGTTTATTATGCTAACTGATTTGCGGAGCCTTTGCGCTTAATACAAAATACATGATGACATCATTTTTTGCGTGAGAACTGTCATGTCAGGAAAACTACGGCTAGCATAAACCTAGCTTAGTAAGGAAGAGTGCTGCTGAGGTGTTTTCGAAACCAAGATGGCTGCAGCTGATGTGGAGCTTTCTGTTGGAGCACTGGTTTTATATTCTGATGGGAAATGGCAACACTGGTTCACACACACACAAACACACACACATTGATGATACACCATAACAGCTCTGTTTACATTTGATCATCACTCAGCACTACATCACGTTTCATTGCTCTGATGGTTGGGGTCCATGTCATTAGTTCGACAGCCCATTGGTTCGACATCCCATTAGTCCGACTGTCCGCGGTGCTGAACGGCTCGTGGTGGGCGTATGGTGCGCCGCGACCGGCTTGAGGCGGAGCAGGCTCACGGCTTATGTGTTTGTCACTTTCTTTTTCATTTTAACCCATACCATGATCTTTTCCTGACCCTAACCAAGTGGTTTTTGTGCCTAAACCTAACCAGACCTTAACCACAGGGCATCATGATGATTTCGGAATGGACTTCGGAACAATGAGTCCAGAACTGGTCGGAACAATGGGATGTCGAAACAATGGGCAGTTCTGGATGGTTGTAGGTCTATCCAATTGTGTCCAGAGGCATTTTGGTCTACTCACATTGGTAACAGCCCATGGAAACTGAAAATGAACTGAGAGGCTCCAGACTAATTTGCATTTGTGAATTAGTCTGGCGATGCCATGGCAGAGGCTAATGGGAATGTTTTGCAGTTTAATTATTAGACAAACTAAAACTGTGACCTGATGGTGGCGCTGATGAGTCTAGGGATCACCAAAACATCAACACAACACAATTCATCCTGAGGAGGACATGAAAGTTGGCACCAAATTTTATGGCAATCCATTCAACAGATAGCATGGCTCAAAACATACAATAAGCTTCTGACCAGCCAATTTATTAGGTACACCTGTTCAACTGCTTGTTGCATGTATTTAGGCATGTGGACATGGTCAAGACGACCTGCTGAAGTTCAAACTGAGCATCGAACAGGGAAGAAAGTTGATTTAAGTGACTCTGAACGTGGCATGGTTGTTGGTGCCAGACGGGCTGGTCTGAGTACTTCAGAAACTGCTGATCTACTGGGATTTTCACACACAACCATCTCTAGGGTTTGGGCCCCTTAGTACCAATTGAACATGGTTTAAACACCACTGCCTACCTGGGCATTGTTGTTGACCTTGTCCATCCCTTCATGACCCCAGTGTACCCATCTTCTGATGGCTACTTCCAGCAGGATAACACGCCATGACACAAAGCTCAAATCATCTCAACCTGGCATGACAATGAGTTCACTGTACTCCAATGGCCTCCACAATCACCAGATCTCAATCCAATCGAGCATCTTTGGGATGTGGTGGAACGGGAGATGCATGCCATGGATTTGCAGCAGCTGCATGATGCTAACATGTCAATATGGACCAAAATATCTGACGAATGTTTCCAGGAACCTTGTTGAATTTATGCCACAGAGAATTAAGGCAGTTCTGAAGGCAAAAGGGGTCCAACTTGACATTAGCAAGGTGTACCTAATAAAGTGGCCGGTGAGTGTACAGCATACTGTTGAATATCAAACTAATGGTTCTATTTGGGGTCTTTTGTCATATGTTGCACATGTCTATAAGGTCCCCAGTAATCCTCTCACGACCCCTATGATTTATCTTGTGACCCTTTGAAGGGACTCCGACCCTTATGTTGGGAACCACTGAACTAAACTAACTAACTGTATATAAAGTAGTTAAAATTAGCTGGACCAGCAAAAATATAAAATGGTAATAATGTCATATAAAAAAGTATATCAGTCACAGGGGGCACTTTTTAGCTGAGTAAGTACATTTTACTTTCGACACTGCTTTATCAAAAACGGCACATCATGACCGTCATGAAGGTCAGATTTTCTGCAGGACTGCTGCATTAGACTGTATTAGTTTTAGCTGCTGTAGGTGTACCTAATAAAGAGGCGACTGGGTTTAAATATGCGACTTGTATGTACAGATCATGTCCATGTATTTTAAGGTGTTTATGCAGTGTCTGTGAACCACCAGGGGAGGGAGACTCTCACTCACATCAAAGTGTCACACCTGTCACTTCAGAAACCGTCAACTGCTCGGCTGATGTTCCAGCTCGTGCTCATTATGTTTGTGTACAGACACACATTAAACCCTCACTCAGCGAACCTGTTCACTGTATTGCATAATACCAGATATGTTCTAGCTGTCACTCGTTTGATCCACGTAGCCTCAGTGAACCCTACATTCAGCTGGGAATAATACCAAATACACTCTGGCCACAGGGCCACTGCAGGACAGCCTGCAGCAACCAGAGAGAGAGATTTTCTGGATGCCCCGGGAGTGTGAGAGGAGCGTAAACAATACAGAGTCTGGTCCCTTCCTCTCATTGTTCTTGCCGCTCTGGCTGCAAGACCATTGTTTGATGAGAAGCTGATTGGCAGATGCGGTGGAAGTGATGAATGAGTGCAGCTCTGTGGTGAAGACAGACCCATCAGTGTGAGGTGTTTTCTTTCATTTCATTTCATTGTGACTTTATTTAAATTATCCTTTATTCAGTCCAGGAAAACTGCAGCACAAAGGCTTACATAAAGGATGAGCCAAAATAAGCAAACACACTGAGATACAAAATGACAGATTATAAAATGAATAAAATAGTAAAAGGGCAAGATAAAGCCCAACATGACCCACAAACAGTAGGAGCAGCTTAAAGAGGAAGAGCCTCAAAGCATTTCAGGAGATTTTTAAATTCCCCACGTGACTTCAGAACAGAAAGGGCAGAGTATCTGAAACACAAGCAACAGAACATGGGCACATTTATACAGCCAGCTGTACAAGATGCAATGTCTTCATAAAACCAACTACCTACACTCGACTACTAAGAGAGAAGGTCAGTGTGCAGAGAAATAATATTCCATGACACAGACTTGGCACAGAACATTTCCTGCACCACAAACTGTGGAGCTATGCGGGGAGTCACAGAGGAAATAAAGGAAAAGAGATAAAGGGATATTATAAAATTTGCTCAAACTCCTGTCATCTCACAAACTCTCTTTTTTTGTCTTTTGTTTTGTTGTCTGGTTGGTAATTACTGATGAGAAGACCGGTTCTTTTAAGTTACCCAGTTTGTGTCGTTCACCCGCCACTAGCGAAGTGAGTCATGAACGACTCTTTTGGATCTTTTGATTCACCTACACTTGGGAGATGTGTATGAGCAGTGAGTTTGCTTTTTTTGTAGTCTAATAAATAAATAATTCTCTGGCACAAAGTAGCCATCACAAATGTACCTTTATGATTTCAGTCCCAATTGGCTATCGTTCTTCGGATCAGTGACTGCGTTAGCTCGTTGAATGAGTGCGTCACTCACCAGCAACTCTCACTTGATGTTTGGCTTAGTGGGGGTGTGTTCATGAACGACTAATGCTTCAGTTAAGGGGGTGCGTACCATATAGACAGTGTGGAGCAGCAGCTCCTAGAAGATAATCTGCCTCTTATGCACAACTGCATATGCACCATATAGAGGAAAATTTTGGATTTCCTACAGATTGCAAATTGAGTTCATTTGTTCCTCTATAAGAGTTGTTCAAAAACATTCTTTCTTGAATTTAACATCACTGATGCTAATGTCTGTCTGTCTGTCTGTCTGTCTGTCTTGTTTCACTCTGAACCACTTTGGAAATTTTTCATTCATGTACAAAACCAATGAATCCTAATGATTCCTGCTAAACTAACAACATTCCCATCACCCTCAGCTGTACTGTGTTTAGTGCTAATTAGCAAATGTTAGCATGCTAATGTGCTAAACTAACATGGCAACCATGCTAAACATCAGCATTATAACATTGTCACTGTGAGCATGTTGCAATGCTAATGTTAGCATTTAGCTCAGAGCAGCTCCACAGAGCTCTTACTGTGTGCACATACAGAACACAGCAAATATTAGATGACGCAATTACATACAAATGTTTGATATGTTAATCTCACTACAGTGTACACAACTGAGGGTCTATATAAACAAGGGAGTGATTTTCAGACACAACAGATGTTTCTCCACCTCTGAATGTGATCAGTTGCCATTATTGTCCATTGGTTCCTCCTTTGTCTCTGTCCTTCAACTTCTCTTTTCTGTTCTTTGTTCTGGCTGAATGAACTCCAAACAATCACTCAAATGAGCAAATCATTAATAATTGATAGATTAGAGAAGTGCATTTTACACTGAGAGGCACCAGCAGGCAGGCCCGTGTGTGTCTGAGGCTCAGTTATACAAAGGATACTACATCTGTACTTTAAAACGACATCTACATTTTTAATCATTACATCTTCACACGATAGCTGTGTCTGGAGCATTTTTACCACAGCAAAAATATCAGTTTAGGGATGCACCATATTGGATTTTTTGCCAATATCCAATATGCCGATATATAACAACTTATTTTGCCGATATCCGATAACCGATAACTGATATCAATATATCAACTTTTTTCCCAACCTAATTTTAGTGATCAAGTCTCTTCTGTGTGAAATATGCATGAATACTCTTATTGTGACGGCCCATCAGCAGATGGAGACATGAAATACAATGCTTTTCAATGAATCTAATATTGTATTCATTGTGCAAAATACAAAAAAGCATGTTGGCCGATACCAATGACGTGCCGATATTATCGTGCATCCCTGTACCTGTTATTATGTTTATACACAGTGGAGATGCTGTACAGGCTCCACTAAAGTATACCACTTACTCAGAGGGATTATGGCCTTTACATACAGCATGTCCTTGCCTGCAGAGCTTCACCTGTACATTCTGCACATGAGAATAAAAATGGAAAGAAATGCTTTTATTGACAGCTGCATTAGTGTTCTGTCTCTGGTCCACAGGTAGCTCTGTCAGACGATATTTCTACAGCACCAGTCACACTGCTTGCTCTGAAACTGCCCTTTGCATAGCCAGATTTGAAACAGACTTATCTGCATGCAGTGTATACATTAGGGGTGGGCGATATATATCGTTAACGATAATATCGTCATTGTTGTTTTAACGATGTGCAAATTTACGTTATCGAGTATACAAATGACTTTACAAAAACAACTGAAAACACACACTGAAAGGTTGAAACCCCAGTACCGCCGCAGTACACCTAGGTGGTCACATGATCTCTCACTGGCACCTTCCCGGCAGGTTAGCCTGCTGCTAAACAAACATCAGCGAGACAACATAGCAACACCGCCCACAGATGCTCCAACAGCTTCGGAAGACGTGGGTCAACTGTAGTGATAGGTCCCAGCCTGTCAGGCTAAAGTTCGCAGTACCGGAAGACCATCTACGGAGCTACCTTGCCTAGTCACAGTTAGCTGAACGAAGTGGCAACATGGCACAGTTTCAAGTCTCCCCACCGGAAAAGTTCACCTTCAAGGCTTAAGACTGGCCTAAATGGATTAAACGCTTTGACAGATTCCGCATTGCGTCTGGATTGGAGAAGCAAGCAGAAGACAATCGCAGGAATGTGATCTTTGAGAGAGCAAAGTTTAATCAGCAGCATCAAGAAACGGGCGAGACGGCCGACAGTTTCATTACGGCGCTGCACTGCCTGGCGGAGCACTGCGGTTACAGGGCTCTACATGATGAGATGGTGAGGGACAGGCTTGTGGTGAGTCTGCGGGACAAACGCCTGTCTGAACAGTTGCAAATGGACCCGGAATTGACGCTACAAAAGGCCGTCACCACAGTCAAACAGAGTGAGCAGGTAAAAAAGCAGCAAGAAATGTTAAGAACATTTTTCCATTAATATCATCCATGAGAAACAATTAATGACCTATAACTCAGGCTATTAAAAACACATATTTAAAAGAATATCGTCTAATTATCGTTATCTTCAAAATCCCCCAAAATATCGAGATATTATTTTTTGTCCATATCGCACACCCTTAGTATACATACTGTGTGCACGCAAATGGAACTCACAGCGCCGCACTTGAAATGGTGTGACTCAATTCAGTATGTTCTTTGCCTGATATAAGACCGAATTGTAAACTTGTTACACTCCGTTTCAGTCAACTCGAACTCAGTGGAGTGGGCGGATTCAACGGTCTAGACCCAAGTATGTTACCTAACTGCTTAGACTGGTTCCTGTGGAGCTCTAAGTTGTGGGTTAGGCATGATGTAGTGATGATGCTGCAACGTGGCATTTTTACCCACAGCTTCAACACTGTTAATGTCCTCATCTAAAGTCATGGGCTGCAACTACTCTTTATTGTCATTACTGATTAATCTTCTTCTTATTTTCTTGATTAATTGATTATTTATTTCATCTATCATATGTCAAATTTGTTGCTTTCCTCAACTAACTACAAAATCCAAAGATATTCAGATTTACTATGATGAATGCAAAAATTAATTTCAAAATTTAGGAAGCTGGAACCAGCAAATAGTTAGCATTTTAATATTTGGTTGATCAACTGATCATTATTGAAGCTCTACTACAGTAAATTAAATGTCTCTTCACCCAGCCAGAGAAGTGATGTGTGTGTGCAGCCGTGACAGAAACAATAACATAACCACACCAATGTATTTCTACAGTACGAGGTGGATGGGCATGTGTGGTGTTATTTAGGATTCTTCATGTGGCTCACCCAGTGTAGTGATGTACCGATGCAGCCAAGGCGTTGCCTGATCCACTAGGAAGGATACCCAGTGGGGTCCGGATGGCCTCTTCCCAGTCTGGTCTCTCCAGCAAACCATTTATCACCTGACAGACAGAAAATACAGCTTTGATTAGGTGGGCAGAAAGAAATAGATATCAACTCATCATTGTATTGGAGCACACAGGCCTGTTATTCTAACCTCAAGGCTTTTACGATACTGACTGAAATGTGCCTGGGTAACAAAAAGATTCTTCTTAGTCTTGTTCATTTATCTTTTAAATCAGATTTTCCTATATTATAGACTCTATGCTTCATCAGAGTTCATACACTGTTGCTGGTGTTAAAACATTGAAGATGAGTTTTTCTAAAAACACTTTTCATTTAACAAAAGAAGCAGTAGAAGATCCAGCTCTGGAAACAGACCTGTGAAATGTTGATGCAATGTTTTAGTGTCCTACAATAATGTAAAGCCACACTGTTTGTGCATGTGGATATGAATATCGTGAACATATGCAGGTGTCTCTCTTTACCTCAAACAGGAGTCCATCTCCAGACATGATGACTAGAGCGTCCCACTGTGAAAGGTCAGCCTCCTTCACCAGCTCTCGGGCGTGGTTCTGCCGCTCTGCAAAAATCACACACACATATAAATACCAAGTGTGTGTTCACATGGGTGTGTGTTTCCTGTATAAAAAATTTAGAAAGTAAGAGAGAAATTTGTGCTGTCAGCTTCCTCTCTCCACAAAGAGGTCAGAGGTCACGGTCAGCTCTAATGGAGGTGTGAGAGACATTCGGTGTCTTGCTGGAGGACATTTCCATTGGTGTTTGCTTTCAGAAGCTCAAGTTACACGTGTCACAAAAACGTCAGTCTTATTTAAATAACAACAAAAAGAGATCTCAGGTAATCGAAGAGCCCTGGTCCTCCTTGTAATCTTCTCTTTTACTCTCCAGTTGCCAAATTAAAGTATCACCGTGGGAGTGAAAGCTGATATACAGTCTTAAATGAAGCTTCTGCCACATTGCCAATTAGATTGGAACAACTAAATTACCCAGGAGCACTTCATTAAATTAATCTGGGGCTGAATGATCTGATGAAGTGGGGCCTCGGTGACAGCTTCCTCTTAAGGTGAACGACACCGGGGGAACTTTTTGAGAGATTGTCTGTACTGGCATCGGTGTGCACAAGGAATACAAAACAGGACTAATTAAAGGAATACTGCACTCAAATGACCATTTGTATATCAATTACCCTGTGTTAAGTTGAGTTTGTGAAGAAAACATTTGCACGTCTTGCATGCCTTTGATGAACAAAGAATCCAAAAACTGAGAATATTCTTGATGAATAAAAGTCATAGTGCTCTGTGTTTACCAACAACAAAAATATATCAACACAACTACTTACAAACGCTCACACAACTCATGCAGTATAAACAAGTCTCATTTATCCAGTCGTGTGCTCAGTACTTTCCAAACACGTGCATTTTGGCTAGAGCCTTACTATTTAGAACTGAACTAAAGGTGAAATTTATCTGTGCTCTCCTAAAGCCAGACTCCATTGACAAAAACAACGATTTAACCTCACTGAACGCAGGAGCTGCTGGTCTACCACTGCCTCGACTGGTAGTTACTTTGTGTTATTGTATGACTTTGTTTTAAACGGTTAGTTCAGATTCAGCAAAGTCACACAATAACACACGCACAAACTACTAATCGAGGCTAGCAGCCCCCTAGTGTTCAGCAAGGTAAAATCACTGTTTTTGTCAATGGAGTTTTGCTTTAAAGAGAGCATAAATAAGTGTTGCTTTGATTTCAGTTCCCTGTCATAAAGGGCTGTCTGTTTGTAAAGTACTAAGGTTATGACTGGATAAATGAGACTTGGATTATACTGAATGAGTTGTGTGAGAGTTTGTAAACTGATATTTTGATATAGTTTTGCTGTTGTTAAACTTGGACCCCTATGGCTTCAATTCATCAAGAATTTTCTCACTTTTTGGATTCTTCGTTCACCGTAGGCATACAAGAAAATAGTTTCCCTAATGAATTCACCATAACACGGGGTGAGTAACTGATATACAAATATCATGGGGGGGATGAAGTATTCGTGTATATATGGAAAAATACAGGTTACAAAAAATACAGACAAGTGAATGTGGAAAGTGTTTGAATTAACTACTAACATTGGGTGTCATGGCTTTTACAGTAATGCTTCATTTTACGGTCTGTGATTTCCTAGAAGTTTTTTGCACAGAACTTTGTAATTTGGTACTAATTATAGAGAGAGAGTCTTTAATTAGTACACTTGCAATTAATTAATTCCAACTAATTGCTTGTATAACCTAGAGGGTTCTTTACTCAGTGGACAGCACATCAGCTGAACACACAAAAAAAAAACAGTCTACAGGCAAGCATACGCTTTGAGATATATATGGAATGCAATGTACCCAAAAACAAAAGAACAAAAATCTTCCTTAGGAATTATTAGGAAATGACAGACCTGTAAAATAGTGTCATCAGCCGTACTGTAGTGAGGTGGTGAGATTAAGCAGGAGTCAAATCCAATTTTAGAAATAGTTTATCATGTTCTGGCACCTGCTAAAATAGCATTTATAAAGGTTATAGAACAAGTGAGTGACCGTCTAGAGTTTGGTGTCTATCATCTTTCAGCTACCTTAACTTCCTCATCCCCATCTTGATTTTCTTGTATCATCTTAAAACAACACACATCTCTGTAATCAGATTTTTAAATAGTCCTCTCTGTTTAGTGTGTCTGAGTCTGAAGACATGCATCTCTCTCTGTCTGTCTCCCTCTCAGTGTCTCTGTCCTCTGTCTGCGGGTGAAAGGGCAGAGGGAGAGCTGTGAGGTGTGAAGCAAAGTCAGTCAAGCGCACCGAACTGTCACAACTTCAGTCACAACTCTCTCCTCGTCTTCACCTGCTGAGGCTCAGCAACAGTGGAGGCTTATTCCTCCTGTCTCTCTCCTCTTCCACACCATTCATCTTAATTTTCTTTCACTTTCATTCTTCTCTATAATGGAGTACTGATATTATTCAATATCAAACGCAGATGCAGCATACCTGACTTGCACAGCTGTGTGCCAAAAGTCATGGAGCATTTGATTAATTTCTTTAAAGACATAAACATCTACAGAGCTGCTACCACAGCCCGTATGAGGAGGGGAAAAAGGGACCTTAAAGGAATTGATTATTGGCTCTAAAGTTGCTGAAAGTGGATTTTTTTTATTAGTCCCCTAACAATGGTCGTTTATCTCAGTGAAGGAAACTCAGTAAAAGCTCCTCTTGCTCCTCGCTGTAAGGACAGCTGAAATCTTCCAACATGCAGTATTTATGAGTTTTATTTTTGCCCAATGCTAAACCGGTATCCAAATCACAATCTGTATAAGTGGACTAGATATTTCTGCTGCTGATATTTTGGACTGGACTGAGCCAGAGCATCAGATTTACAGACAGGTAATTTGTTTTTTTGGACTACCAGGTTCCTGATGGACAGACAAACTGTCACATCACAGTAAGACAGCAGGGCAACATACAGGTGGTCATCCTAATTGTACAAGGAAGGGAAACATTTCAGCAATAGCGAGCATAAACATAATACACAGTTGATCTCCTCTTAAGAAGCTGTCAACTGCAGCAGATTACTAATCAATACACAGGATAATATTAGACATATTGATTGAGGCAATGGATCGACATGGAGAAACACTAATGCATCAAGACTTTAAATAAGAAAGAAAGAAATGTAAACTAAAGGACAACAGGTCTATAAAAATAAATGCGAAGTCAAGTTAATGAGGATCTGATAGTATTTTTTTTCATTTAGTTTATTTTATCATTTTGAAAAAATTCAACATTTAAGCCCAAAAATCAACTTTTTTCAGACTTTTCAGGGACCTGAAAATAAGTTGTCCTCTTTTGTGTCTCTTCCGTGTACCTGCTCTGTTCTTCCCTTTCATTCTGCCATTGTGTCAATGTCTCAGCCCAACAGAAGAACAGCAAAGTTGTCCTATCCACACACACACACACACACACACACGGTCCTCTGGAGAGGGATCTGATTTCTCGGCCTCTCTTCTTCCCTTACCTTCCCTAATCTCTGCAGAATAAAGGAATCAATTCCTCCTTATCAGTCCAGTCACATCACATTTCCTTATCTATGCAGAGGCTGTAAACTAAAAAGGATTGAAAGGCCCCAATCAGCAACAAAGGCGTAGAGCAGGGACACTGCAGTGTGATGGGAGGAGAGCAGTTTTAGTATGCAACTCCCCTCGTCAGACAGATTGATAATGGCAAAACGACGCAGTGAGAAAAAACAAACATCGGGGACAGAGATAAGTCACACAGTGCTTGTGATGATTTTTTATGCCTGTGCTGCAGAGGTAGGAGGAGAAGAGGAGAGGAGCGGAGCACGGTCGAGGTTCTCTCTGTTGGTAGAGGCAGTGAGTGGATTGTGACTAACTCATTACAGTCATGCAGATCTCTGCTTCATTAATGGCCTCTGGTCACAGGCTGACCAAGCACTGTGGTGCACTATTTCAAAATGTCCTCCAAAGATGAGTAAGCTCCTGTGGGGATAAATAAAACTGCAGATCACTGTTAGGATTACTGTATTTCCTCTAAGATGCATGAATAAATACCAGCATTGTTCACAAACTTGACTGTTCAGTTTGAAGCCATTAGGGGGCACGTCAGAGCTGAATCCTCTCTGAACACTGGAACGTCTTCCTTAAGGCTGATTTATAGTTGACGGCTCCACACAGAGCCTTCACAACTGGCCTACGCTGTCATGAGTATTTTCATTTGTGCGCTATGCGTCTAACTGGTTTGCAGTCACACTGCCAAAATACTAATTGGCATTGAGGTTTCTATACCACTGTGTTGAGTTTCTTCTGTTTTTCCAACAATGGCGACTGAAACTGAGTAGATCATAAATGTTAAATGACAGATACTTCTACTGAAATGACTGCAATGCGAGAAGTTCAGAGGGAAAAAATCAGTATTTGGTGAAACTGTTAACAACTCAGACATCTGAAATGTCACTCCAGTTACGCTCTGCGATCTATTGCGATCTGGGTCACTGTGAGGTGTAGCTTCATTTCTGGGAGGTGCACCTCAGGCTACGGAGCAAGGTACGCATTTACAGCAACCCAATGCTGTCTCTATGCCGTAGATTCAATGTAGAAGTAAAAACTGGCCTTGCCAACATTCCTCTTGTGACTAAAATGACTACATTTAGAAGTTTTGTTTCCATTAAAAAAAATCTCTTCATGCCTTATAATGGCTTTAATGTAACTCTACACCTTAGTCTCATTTAGTCTTTACAGTTCAATCCGCTCACCTGCAGCTCGAGCGCCTGCTTACCTTTGACTCTGTTTGTCGCTCCCTACAATGTTAGAAACGTAATGGTGATAAATAACATGAGCCTTAGGCATGACTAAGAAACAGCTAATAATGTGTTGCTAATGTTAGATATACCTTAGGTAGATAAACCAGATCACCAGCTCTCACAAGATAAGGTGGACGTTACACTTAGCTTGTAAAATACTAATACGTAGCTACACCTGGCTTCTCCTCTGGTTCCTTAGATATTTGATGTATGAAACCCAGGCTGTATTGGAGCAAATAAAAACCCCATACAGACGTGTCCACAAGGCTAAAAGTATACTATGCAGGATTGTAAGTTAGTGTTTGTAAACACGCTCACAAGCAAAAGTGAAAGTAAAAGCCAACCCCAGACTCACTCTCGTTTGTCATTTCACTTTGCTATATTTGCGTTTTTTTCTGCGCTGTGTCTGCAGCTGTGTTGCTTACCAGGGCTGCCCCCTAAAAGTTAAAGATATTAATGATCAGCTGAGGACCCCTCAATTTACTGAGATTACTTCAAGTCCAGCAGTCTTTTTTTCTTTTTTGTCAGCCAGTGTGCAGTGTATTTCTGAGGTCGTTTTGGTCTCTACATCTTGCTGCAGAGTGAGCGCTCCTCACTTTCACACTGCTTTCCAGAAGAGAAGAGAGGAAGAGAGTCTTTGCCTGGTCAGGATTCTGCCTTCTGCTTAGAAGTGGTGAATTTACAGCTCACAGAAACTTAATCCGATACAGTCTCTGGCTATATGTATATTACATGAACGTCACTGTCACACTGAACAACCTGCTGAACCCTGTTTGAACTCTCAAATTTCCTATGGAGAACAAGGAACGAATAGTTGAATATTTGTAGTGAACAGCCAAATTTGATTTGACTGTCAGAATTCTAAGCCCTGCTGCTTAGAGTCTGGCATCTGATCGTTACCTTTTCATAAAATTCCAACTTCACCCGAGCGCTGTAGAGGTACCAACCACAAACATCCTGAACACCAAAAATAACAAAATACAGGCAGACTACAGGGCCTCTGTCGATGCTGACACTGTCTTACACTCCTAGTGGGTCATAAGTGATGATTGAAAGGGATTACTCCTGTACATATGAGTCTAAACATTTTTTTATTAGGAAATTCCTACATAGTATACCTTTAGAACTTGATTTTCTCTGGTGGGGGTCTTTAAGGACCTGCTATAACTGATTTTTGGCAACTTGGGGCCAGCTGAAATAAGGTGTATACACAACATTGACATATTGTCACGTTTTAAGTTGATATGGTGTCAGAGAGCAACACTGTCAATCATCTGGATGAGATAAAACTTGATATAAATCTCTGTAAAGCAGAGGGAAGCTGCAGATTCAGGTGATAATTTACACACTGTCAGATTGTTTTCACATTTTCACATTTCAAATGTTTCATCATTTAAGTGCATACAAGGTAACTTGGCGCTCTGTCCTCATGCTGACCTTGTGTCATCCTACTAAAGGCAGCTCCAGGTGAATCTCCATCCTGCCGTCACACATATCTTGACTGCAACTGTCTTCAAACAGCACAGTCTAAGAACTGCAGTGCTCCTCCAGCTAAATGACAGCAGGTGGTGACAGTTAAACAGCCATGTGTGTGTGTGTGTGTGTGTTGTTGCAGCATGAAACAGTATGAACACCGTGACAGCTCACTCAGCTGCTGGGACATGCCTGAGGGCGTTGCCACACAGATAAACATACAAATTTGTGCATGCACACACACATACATGCACTCAATACCTTGCAGTGTCTCTCTCTCACCACACACACACACACACACACACACACACACACACACACACACACACACACACACACCAGGGAGCGCCTCAGGTGGGACTGCACTACATTTTAACACTGACATTTTTAATGACTTTTTTTGTGGGATTTTCTCTGTTTAGCCCGTTTCCCCCGACGAGACTTTGCTGCCGGTGCGTCACCATTGCTAATTGTAGCTGAGTGCTGAAGCTGAAATATCTCTGAGAATGTACATCAGGCAAACATCAGATACCAATCAATTGACTCAGTATTAGCCATGTTTGCGTAACCAAAATATTTGATGACAGCATATGCCACGTCTTTAATTGCCACAGTGCGCACAAGACCAGTCAGACTTCATATTTCCATCGCCTCATTACCCCACTAACAAAAGCAGTCTTATTAAGCTGACTTTAACAGCCCTTAGTCATCTTAAAACTTATAAAGATTAGAGCACCAAAATCACCCCATTGTCCTGGAACATGTGACAACGATTATATTTTTTTCCCAGTGTTTCCAAGTTAGGCAGACAGCAATAGAAAAACACCTCATCACAGATCCAGAGAGACTCGGATGGGTTGTACCGATGGCTACAAGGGATGATGGACACTTCCTCAGCCACGCCTGAACCATCATCAGCTAACAACAGATTAAACATGGGAAATCTTTTTCGGTTTGCCGCTGGGAAAAAACAAGGTAACTAAATTGAGTAACAATTAAGTTGTAGTTCAACTTCAGACAGTATATTTACACTAAGCAGCAATTATATGAAGTGGTAACAACCACATTAAACAAGTGAAATCCTGGAAATTATTGCTTTTGGGTCACAGAGTCATAGTGGGAAGACTTGTCTAGAGTATAGGGTTGGCTCTGAAAATCCACAAGTGATTTACTTTTCAAGAGTTACACTAAAGCAAAATTTCAAATGGGGGAATAAACAGAAATACTGAACATCACATAATCACAACATGGGACAGGCTCAAAGAACAGTCATCTGTTCTGACTCTGTAGTTTCATCTTTTCTGCGTGTTTCCAATCACAGGAACAAATAAAAAATTTTTACAACAAAGTCAAAATGTCACAGAAAGAGAATGTCTTTTTTTTCTTTGTTATTCTCTTAAGTGGTACTCCAATGATTCAGTATTGCACTCTCATCACATTGGGTGATTTGCAGAGGACAAACTTTTGGTCCCTAGTATGAGCCAAGCATTATAAATGTTCGCCCCACAGTTTGATAATGCAAAAAGAAGGCACCAAGTGGCCACCACCAGGGCAGAAAAATGAAGCCGATGCGGAGCAGCAGTTCCTTTAATGGCCTTTTGAGGCTGGCTCCAAAAGCCAGTCAATCCCCAAAGACACCCATGTTAAAATGCCCAACTTTACAGCAGAAATAATCATGTTTACAGCCTGGTACAAAAAAGGTTTTGGTCTTTAGCCGATTTCAACATTCATATAACTCACCAGTTTAAATTGATCACAGCGTTAGACCAGGCAGGACAGGATGTCAAGCTCAGCTCACATCCCAGCTACATCAGCAGATCTCAAACAGTCCTATCAACTGATGGAGCAGCTGACTGATCACATGATTCCTTTCTATGCAACTGGTGACTCTCATTCAGGGCACCCTATTTAAACTGCTCTGGCCTACCTGCTGTTGCTGCTTCCCCTGCAAACCACTTTGCAACCCGCCTCCACCCCAGCTCCTCCTTTTCATGCTGTGTCTGACTTATGAATTTCATCTCTGTCTGTCATTGATGCTGCTCTGTTCTGTTTCTGGGAGGTCTTTGCTGCTTTCCATGTAGGTGCATTGAAGGGCAGGGAAGTGTGCTCTCTCTGCCTCAGGCTTTCCACAGTTTTTGCACATGGAAGGGCAGAGAGGTGTGCTCTCGCCTTAGGCTTTCCACGTAGGCACATGAAAGAGGCTGTCTGCGTAGGCCCGATGAAAGCCAGAGAGGCCCCAGAACAGAGCCATACCACCAAATATCATACTGCAAATGGAAAAAAGTTTTCTGTGACTAAGGTGTTCTTGACTGAAATGTAATTAAGGCTTAAAGTTACACATAATTAAGGATGTGGCCATTTTGAGTGACAGGTGGGTGCCATCCGTTGTGTGTAACCCCAGATTCACAGAGTATAGCTGTGGCTGTAGTCTCGCCACCAGACAATCAGAGATCTCCGCCTTCTGATAGTCTGATAGTCTCCCTTCTAAAGTGTGTTTAACACACCGGAGAAAATGGCCGGCAACAAAGCAACACCTCTTGCATTTTTTAAAAGGACACGCCTTCCCGGAAATGTGCGCTCCCCCTTTTCTCGTCCGCAAGGAAACAAACACACAGAGAGCTTGAAAATGGATGCCGAGAGATTTAACTCCGTTTTATCAAACGTGTGCTCAGTCCACAAGATTGTGGAAATGAAGGACTTACAGCGACTTTGTTTAAAACTTTTACCGCAGTCGGACTGTGTTTACGAGCACAAGAGTTCAGCGAGCCACTGAAGGACCGCCCTGCAGATTTACTATTGGTTCTGCAACGTAGGGAGTTTTTTTAAACCGCCCATCTAAACACAAAATCAGGGAGAAAGACATCAGTCTTTAGTTAAGCAAAGCGTCTAAAGGCTGACTTGTGAGTCTACTGTGGCTGTGGCTGTTGCCATTTCAGTATGTTTTCAGTTCATGAACGTTAATTATAATGTTTTGCACCACATAAGTCTTGTTTAGTGTTTTGGTGGCACTAAAAGACCATTTAAGGAACTGGGTTATGTAGCTCCTCTGTTAAGTACATCTTGTTTAATGATTTTAAGTCTGTTTTTTGCTAATGAAAATTAGCAGCAGCATTATCACAGTTAACCACAGCTGTAAATGCACCGTGCTAACCAAGCTAGCAGCTAGTTAGCTCCCCCCACTTGTCCAAATACGGACACTTCGGCTCCACAAATCCAAGATGGCGAAGGCGAAAAAGCCAAACACCAGGCTTCAAAACCGCAGTCCACAAAGCAGTTGGTGACATCTCAGTGGCTTTATCCATTATTTTATACAGCATGTGGTAAGTACCCCAATCTTTCAGCATCCATAGCTCGAGAGTTTCGTCATCAAAACAACATTTAGATGAGTAAACTGATCCTCATGTGCAAAATTGGGAAGTGCCCTTTTAAGCATCACAGACCAGACAGGTTTGTGCTTCAGTCTGCCGTGTTAAGTTATATTACAGAAATTCTGGCAATTTAAGGTCAAATATCCCAAAAAGTTTTTACGCTCTACTGATCTGAGTCATCACTGTAGTGGTCAAGTTGTCTTTTGCTACTTGAAATTTCCTGGATTCTTTTCTTTGTAGGATTTCTTTTCCCTTTGTAGGATCTATGATCGGTTAAAGATCCCTGCTCTTGTTCATACAATAATTGTCCTTACATCCTCACATGGGCCATGGCACAGAAAAGAGCTCCACCACAGTATGTATTAAATGAGCCGTGATATTTATTAAGAGAGCACGTGGATCGTTGCCATAAAACACAGAACAAAAGACTGGGAGAAGAATAAAGACAGGAAAATATGAGCAGCACAAAGAGGATGTTAGAGGGGATATATGTCGCCTCTGGTAATTATTTGTAATTTTTATCGAGCAGATGAGTCCGAGAACAAGAGGAAGACGAGCATGTTGTTTTCGTTTAATTAATACTGTGTGACAGACATCTTTGGATGCCTAAGCAGCAAGGGAGACCGCCTGAGAGGAATCAGTGTGCCATTTTTACTACCACATGGACACGTGCAGATACTCACTAACAGACACTCAGACGAACACACTCTCTCTGCATCAGACTCCCACAGCAGTGCAGTCATCCTTCATCTGTCCTCCACCCCTGGCAGTGCCCACAGCTGCCATACAGCCAAGGATCCAATAATGAGTCTGTCCAGTGTTGTTAGCATCCGCATACAAGAAACTTCCAGCCATACGCCATGATATACAAGATAACAAAACAACAGATATATATGCTGTTTAGCAAGTGTTAAGGCCAAACATATTATCATAAAACACACTTTTCATTGTTCATGTGCAATTTAAATTGGGTGGGTCCCAGTTGTTCGCTTAAGGCTTCCTCCAAACTGCAGCTGTCAAATCATACTAAAGCTTAGCAAATGACTTACATGGGGTCCTACTCAGAGAGGTACTCAGTATCCAACAACTTAAAGAGGAACACCACCTAAATTAAGAATTCCAATATTTCCATGGCCTAAGAAAGTTGTGATCTACTCTCTCTTACAGCCAGAAACTAGAGAAGTCTCAAGTCAAACTTGTGATGTCATAGGATCTAAAGTCTGGAGCTCCATAGACAATGAATGGAAGCCTGATTCATGGACCCACAGAATGTTTGTTTTTCTTCTTCATACCCAAATGAGCTTTATGCTATTATCGATTTTCAGTTCTAAAACAGAAAATGTACCTATACTTTATAGGGATGTCCCGATCACATTTTTTTGCCCCCGAGTCCGAGTCCGAGTCATTTGATTTTGAGTATCTGCCGATACCGAGTCCCGATCCGATACTTTGGCAATGCAGTAAAATTTTTTACTGTAGATTAACTGTATCATCCCACTATTTTTCTGTTCTTTGTGCTCTACTAGGGATGTAACAATATCACAATCTCACAATATTACAATACTGTACCCCAATAACAAGCCCATGACATTTATTGCAGTATTGTAAGACATGTCATGATATCAAAACCTCACTGTATGATAATAGTACAGTAGCTCCACGGTATAATATTAATTCCATTATCCATTAGTCAACAACAAGAACATTTGGTCAAAAATAAAATAGCTTATCATGCCTTTCTCAATCACCAGCCTCTTTCCCTTTATCCCTCCCTCACCTCGCTCCTTCTCCCTCCCTCATTCCCTCCCTCCCTCCCTCACCCAGCTCACCTCACTCCTTCTCCCTCTCTAACTTTAAATAAATACCTGGTTCTGTATCCGCCATCACACAACAGTGTAAGAAGTTTAACGATGTCCGCGATATCTGCGCAGTCTGTCCGTGTGTCTGTCTCACGTGCGTTACGTCTGACTCGCTCTCAGTAGAAGCTGCAGTGACTGTTGTTGCTGCTGGGGTCTGTAGCGCTCAAACATCAACAACAACAGCTGCTTGGAAGTCAGCAGTGAAACAATTCAGCCACACACACGTACTAAACAGTCAGCTGACACGGTGACACGGACAATCGTCTCTCACACTCTTGCAAGCGCCGTCATTTCATATCGTTACATGTCCGCGACGACGCAGCCACACACACACGGACGTGCACGAAAAACAAGCGCGTTGCACTGAAGGCGCGCCGCTGGCGTCGCTTTGGGTTATGAGTGCACATGACGCACGTCTACAGTAAAAGTAATGGGTTTGAGAGTGCAAAAGAGCTACATCTGAACGCCCCCCATGCGGCCCGTCTTGCTTTAGACAAATAGGGAAAACCCTGACATGTATCTGATATGTCATAGGCCTATATCCGATCCCTGATCGGGATGTAACTTCCGATTCCGATCGAGTCTGAAACCACGTGATCGGCCCCAATTTCCGATCACGTGATCGGATTGGGACATGCCTAACACTTTACTCAGAACATTCCCCTGGGGGCTCTCAGGGTCATCTCAAATGTTGAAAATAAAGAAAAACACAAACATAAACATGTACAGACTGGATTAAACATTGTGTCTTTGTGTTCTAAAGTGAGCTGCTAACAAGCTGCATTTATGTTTATTATACTTTTTTTGGTATGATGCATTATTGTAACATAATGTATACATTTTTATATACTACGTTTTCTATTTTATCATTTCTCCATGCTTACAGCAACTGTGACGTGTCCCAATTTAGAATCAATAAAATATTTCTGATTGTGATTATAACATTAGCATGTCTTGCTAACTAGCTTACTAGCTACAGTGGTAACGTAGTGCTACTGCAATGGCCAAGAGTTAACGTATAGTTAGCTATCGACATTGTTATGCAGGCTGTTCTCATGCACCATTCATACATTTTCCTATGAAAAGTAATGCACCAAAGTTCGTTCATATCCCATGTAATCATAAGCTAATTTTTCATGTATATCCTACATTTTTGGGAAGGTTGTGATCATGTAACCAATGCGCTGACGGAATTCAAGAAGTACACACTTCTGTAAAGAAGGAGGTTGGGGTGATGGATGGATCATAAAACTCAGGACTTTCACCAGGAGACCGGTGTTGAGACTGTGTGGACTTGGAACTTTGAGTCATTTTAAGGTATGTCGTTACCATGTTTCTTTACCTAAAACTGACCACAATAACATTATGGTAAGTATATAACCTCATTCATGTGGCCTTAATTCATAGTTTATCATAAAAAAAAACGATGTATGAGGACACTTTGTGTTATGTGCATTTAAAAAAGCTACATTTAGGAGCCGGTGTAGCACCAGGGTCAGATGCTAATATTTTAGAGATTGGGATAAACCTAGTGGCTATCTCCTGCTCTTTATTGGACTTATGGAAGTTTAGCTGTTTGGTAAACTCATCGGTTTATCTCATCCTCGAGGATTCATGTAAAATTTAAATATTGTTTAAAATAATATAACCAAGTAGTTCTATTCAAATACAATTACAATTCTGTACAATTCTGAGGTACTTGTGCTTTACCTGTGTAATATCATTACATGCTACTTTATACTTTTACTCAAGCACATTCTTGAGCAGAACATTTATTTTAAAGCTAGAGTTACTTTGTATTTTAAGATTTCACAGGTCAAACATCGGATCAATACACAATATATGATGCCTCTTTTATGGATTAATCTACCCAACAATATAGTGAGTGCTCTATCTGCTATATTAATAAAATGCTCTATACTTGTTTACCTATCAGTAATCATAATCCAATGATGTAACATATAATAATAATATACAGTAACAGTGAGGGACCATAAAGTATTGTATTGATAAGAGAGCTGAATACTTCTTCCACTGCTGTTTATATCTATAGTATAAATCTGAACCACGTTCTGTATGTTTTCCTATCATACTGCACTATATGACCGAATCTGCCATTGACAGTTGTCTTTATAGCCATTTCTAGTGGTAAGGGTGCCACTGTTAATGTTATGTAAACTGCGTATTTGCAGTGCAGGCTTAGCGACAGTAACTAAGGGGGCGGGGCTTAGCAAAGGATCGATTCAAATCCTGCTTGATGGAGGTGAAATTACCAGACAGAGAGTAACTGATAGTTACTCACTCACTGTATTGCCTTGAAAAGCAAAACTGTTGTTTGTTTAAATCTTCATGAGTAAATTTACATGTCAATGTTTCAGTTTCAGCTCTTCAATTCAGTCGTGTGACATCAGTGACACACCTCAGAACAGCTCTCTTTGGACAGAGCTCTCACTCGCTGCAGTTTGGGAAACAGTTTGTGTTTTTCTCTTCTGCATGCTTCATGTGAGTGATAGAGCTTCTCGAGTTAATTTGGGTCAGAGATTAATCTACAGCATCTGAATCAGGATTTCTCCTTTCTGGTACACTTTTCTTTGGAGCCCATCTCCACGATTCTAATTAAAGTTTTATCTCACTCTTACTGTTGAATGCATTATTCAGACTGTTAAATTTGTAAATGCGATCAGGGAGTGATTAGCGACACTGGCTCTTATCTTAAACAGAGTGAAGTGATGCTGTTGCTTCAGATGAATAAAGATGCACCTGGCAAAAAAGCAGCATGTGATTGCATGCAGATGTGACGTAAATCATTCAAACACGAGCAAACTGAACACTGGAGCAGGTCTAGCTCACTGAAGGTGAAGGGGCTTGTATCATTTTAGATTTGATCATTTAATCAGCTTTGCACAGTTAGACAGCAGCTACCATCTCCCATCTACCTCCTTCTACAGTGTGTTTTATCAGGTGGACTCTCTGTTCAGTCATATTTATGTTAAGTCTTCTAATAAATAATCACATGCTGATGAGTGGATATAAATGTTCAGACCATTTGATGCACAAGCTGTCTGCTGTGTCGAAAGTTTGCTGAGCCAAAACTTTTCAGTGCCACTTTCTAATAATACACATTAACAATACTGCTCTTAAAACCCATCTGTTTAAATGAGTTTACTCACTTTAACTGCAACAACTGCATCTTGTTTTAATTGACTTTATTAATTGCTGAACTAAGTTCTGTAGCTTACTGCATGTTTTAATGCTGATTTTATGTGATGTAAGGTGACTTAGAGAGCCATGAAAAGGATCATCAAATGACATATAACTATTTTTTAATAAACAGTTATGCAGGTTAAAAGCCAAGAAGTAACAGAGAAGTAAATTACAAGTTTCGTAATGATACAATAATATATAAAATATTAAAACAACAACAAAATATTTGCTGATATCACAAAATCTGCGCCAGTGTGACTTTAATTTCATTTAATTCTGGGGCCTGCGAACAATATGAAACAATATCAGTAAATATCCTCACTGTCTTTTCTTGGCTGCTTACCATCGTCGGCCTGGCACTAGGCCACTAGCACTGTTTAAATGTATAGGAAGGAGTTGTGCTTGGATGGAAATGGTCACACGTATGTGCCGTGGGAAATTTCAAGATAACGGCGTACCTTAAAGATAATGAAAAGTTTTGCTAATATTGGATCACTGATCACTGAATCAATATATCAGTCCAGATCGATGTATTGTTACTCCCCTATTAAAGGCCTAGTGTGTAGGATTTAAGGACATCTTCTGGCAGAAATTGTATATAATATTCATAAATATGTTTTCATGAGCTAATGAAAACCTGAAAATAAGAATCTTTGTGATTTTGTTACCTTAGAATGAGCCGTTTATATCTATATACAGAGCAGGTCCTCTTCCACAGATTCCACCATGTTGTTCTACAGTAGTCCAGAAAGGACAAATAAAACACTGGCTCCATATAGAGCCATTTGCATTTTTGAGTCAGCCACCGTAGTTCTCCTACAGGCTTGGCACATGAGAGTAGTTTCAGTTGGTTGCAATCTGCAACTTCACCACTAGATGTCACTAAATCCTACACACTAGACCTTTAAGTACAACGTTTTTGTTGCCAGGTTGTGAAAATCATTTTTGAACCATCCCTTTGCAAGCATAAAGGGTCACAGTTTTTTCACCATTGATATAATTAACCATGGTAGATGTTTATACATTTTATTAAATGGATAAGATGCAGATGGCCACTTCCAGAAGACTTCAAATGGTCCATTGGATGGATCTTCCTGACAACCTAAGGAGCTGAAAAGGATAAACACCAGCCACAGGGAGTTCTCACAACACTGTCAACCTAAAAACTGTTGTTAATGCTTTATAACTGATCTTTAATGCATTAGAAAATTATTAATTTACCATATATAAAGTCATTAGTTACAAATCCTTTTTAGAGTGTGGAAACAACTTCTCAAAAGATTTATGTTGAAAAGTGTAGTTACCCTCACGTTGTTGTCACTGACTGTCCAGGTGGTGCGAACTCAAAAATATTTGTACTTCAGTAAGGAAATCGGGGGGTATTGGCATAATCAAACGGACGGGTGTGACCTGACAAACCCACTCAAATCTTCTCAACATCAGAGGACAGACATGGTCTCCAGACTGTAATTTTTTCACCACACTTACACACAGGACGTAATAATGTATCATTTATTAAAGACATGACAGGTTTCAGCTATGACACAGCTGAGGGAGACACAATTATCCGACTCCAGTGAAATATGTAAATAGGATTGTTTCTCATCCTGTGGAGCTCAATTAGGATTGTTGAGGAATTACTAGACAGCATGTAAAAAAACAAAAATCTTAATACTCGTCTGCTGAGGCGTCATTCAGGGCCATTTGGGAGAGATTAGCATCAAAGTTTTATTTTAGAAGTTTATCTGTCAGAGAGATTGTCTATCACTGTGTTTTCCAAATTTCCCTTTCAGCACTCATGCTCTTTCATGTAGATGTAGATTTGGGGATTTTATCTATTCTTGTGTATACTCCAGGATTAACTTGTCAAAAAGTACATCTCAGAGGGCTCAGTTATGGTGTGTTTTCCACAGCACAGTGCCAGAGCGTCTCTGTCTGTCCTCTTTTGTCTGTCTGTGCACCTCACGCTGTGATGAAAGACTTTTTGTGTCTGTTATCTGACACTGCAGTGATTTATGAACAATAAAAGACACAGGGTGAAACTCAAAATAAAAGAGGGAAAACTCCAGTGAATAACTGCAACGATCACGCTGTCCTGCGATAGTATGGGATGAGTGATTGAGTTTAATACCGCACTATGGAATCATTACCACCCAGCGCAGATTATAGTGACGACGATGATGAACGCATCAAGATTGTATCAAATCAAATCAAATGGCAAAAGACGGATTATGTGCAAATGTGTGTGTTCATCACAGACGTGTCTTTATCCATATGTGTGTCTGACTGTGAGTACACATTTTTATTACATAACCGATCTGCATGCATATGGGTCAGAGGCAGTTGATCAGCATAATGATGGTGACAGCATGAAAACACGAAGAGGATTTAAACTAGAGGAGGGAGAGAGGGAGGTGAAGTGTTGTTGTTATTGTGGTCTTTGCTGAGCTGTGTGTGTGTGACTGTGAGATGATAGCGTGTGAGGCTGCTTTACTGTATGTGTTGGTCAGATATAATTCGAAAATGTTTTTAACGATAAGGTGATAAAATTATAATGAGATTACAGTTACAAGAGCTGTATGATGTGTGGGCTTCTGGGTGTGAGTGTAAAGTGATGAAGTGAAAACACCTTATTTTGTCATTTAAGGTTTATTCGCTCTGTTTGCCAGTAAATCAACTAAACCAGAAATACAACCAGGAAGATAATGCCTTCTTCGATTTTCTTTATTTATTAGGGCCAGTTTGTTTCAACCCTGTGGAACAGGTAAGGATTATATATCCTGCTCAAGGACACTTGAGCATGTGAGGACTCATAGCGAACTGATCCCGGCCTCCTCGGATGGACTGACTAACCACTCTTATTCTGCTGCCCACACACTTAAGTACATTAGGTGTAAATTAAAAGCAGATTCACACCACTCCAAAGCAAAAATGTGGTGAAGTATGGAGGCATGTAAATGTGCCACATGACAACTATGCACACCGCGTCCGGTGCCAGTTATTCATGTTGCTGTGCTCTGTTCTCATCAAGAGAAAAAAGTTTGCTCCTAAACAGTGCCTGTGTCCACTCCATACAGCAAAAACCTATTCAGACAGAGAATATAATCCCAAAAGCAAACACCCATGGCTCCGCAGTCCTGTTTCTCTGAAAAATATACTCTCCATGCAGTTACAAAGATTAATAGTCTGCAACTACACCAGTCAGTAATTCACCAACCTTATCACTCTGCTGCACTGAACATCAGACCTGTGGTCCGACAAACGATCACCCGTCCATGAAGAAATATGAGTGGCTTGTTCTTCCCTGGGGCTTAAGCCTTCACTACCAATGCACTAACACTGCTGCATGGAATAGTGCATAATGCTAACCAGGGAAGAGGGACTGTTTAATAAAGGTATGACAGACTAGCACCAAGCAGTCAGATGTCATTATTCTGCGTAATAGTAGCCATATGCTTCTGTTTGTTTGAGACCGTGCCTAACATATAATATGAGCACTGCATATCAGCTACATTAGCATCTTAATCGTGTCCTCGATGAAACAGAAATCAAACTGATAAGACATTCCCCATTTTGGCAGCAAACAAGCTTTAAAAGGTAAAAACCCATAACATCTTTATTTATAAATCTTCTGTGCAAATTTCATTTCATTTCATCCTCATTTTCTCATGGTGGGTGAAACTGAAGAAAAAACTTGGGGAGAATAATAAATCACAGTTTTCAAAAAATAATGATTATCCTTAAATGAGTACGAGCAGACTTAAAGCTGTTAGACACATAACTGTTTTGTTTTGGGCTCAACACTAAGTATGACAGCTGCACAATATGAGGACAATATGCGATATGCTATAACACTGTTGAATATCACAATACTGATATCAATTTGCATAATTAAACAGATATTAAAGTGTACAGCTCTTGACTTGGACTTGCACAATACCAGTGCTTGTGCAACGTCATCTCTGCCATAACCAGACAATTGACATGCTCTTTTTTAGACACCAGTTCATCACTGGTATGCACACTTTTGCCTGCACTCATCTTGTCATAGTAATGAACAGCAATAAGTAATACAGCAGCACTAGTGTTATAAACCTCACTTGCATGCATGCAGATTCTGACCAATCAGACAATGGCTAAAGGCGAGGGCTCTGTCAGATTGGCCAGAGAGTTACAGTATGGCACGTACCAGACAAAATAGCTCCCACAGACAGAATGTAATTTAATGTGTTGTTATTATATTCAAATTCCACGTTGCATTCTTTTGCGACGTGTTATTCACGCTAGGTGACAACGCAATGACAGTAAAATATATTGTGCAGCCCTACTGAGTATCCTTTATATTGTCATGCTGTGCTGTATGTCACCGTGTGTGTGTGTACTTGTGCCCCCGACTCACCGGTGATGACCAAAGTGTGTGTGACTCCCGCCTCGTTGAGCATTCTCTGAATGTGGTTGTTGTAGAGTGTGAGCGCGTGTCCTTTCCCGCTCTGTGGGTTCACCAGCAGCATCATCCGGCTTGGACGAGACAACTCGCTCATCAACACCCCTACAGAGGACAGACAAGACATGGTCACATCTCCACAACACTGCACCATATTTTTTAAATCAAAGCTGGGTTATTGTTTGACACCGCAACCTGTAAAGTCTTGTTTGTTTGTTTTTCAGACCACATGGAGTGGCGGCACAGTGAGCGGACAGACTATCCTCACAGTGTGAATCTAACAACAGCCTGATGTTCAGCTTTGGAAACCTTAACCTCAAACTGATATTTCCAGCCCTGTTTAAGAAATCTGTTTTTTTAAAGACAGACACAGACAACCAGGTTTTTTAAGTGCATTCGACTGAGTGTAGGTTGGGTAAGTAACCTAAGAGCCATAGCAAGGAACATTTCTACAATGGAGGGGAGCAGGAAGGACACATGGGGATGTGTACTGGGAGATCACACACAAATTGCACCCTTATCTCTCCTAACAGGCTTTGGCAACGCTACTGTAAAGTAAATTCTACAAAAGGACAGAACCACCACAGTGAAAGACTGAGCCAGGGAGGAAGCAGGAAACAGTGATGGCAAAATGTTTATACTGTTTGTATGTTCAGCATATATATAGTTTGTTACCTCTTGTGATAATGTGAATTAATGACTGTTGATAAAAATCTGTTGATAAAAACTGTTTCCATATTTAATGGGACTTCTAACATATAGAAGGTTCAAAAACTTCTGTGTTTTGTTTAATGTATTCAATTATGTGTCCCCTGATCCTCTGTGTTATTTTTTATTTTCAGTTTATCTTCTTTTTTTTTGCCAATTTTGCAGCACATTTGCCAGAATAAAATGTTGTCATTGTACGTTTATTTAAACCATGGATACATTACATTTGCACACCTCATCATTTATACCAATTAAACATTTTCACATCTAAAGTGGCGTCGTATATGACCTGACTCTGTCATCAGGAGGTGGAAGGGATGGTGGATGGTGTGACACCTTGGCGAGACTGCTGCCAAGCAGCAGCCCACTGTAAAAAACCAAAACACAACAAAACCAGATGTCTTTAATGGGGGTGGGGGAAAAATCGATACAGCATAGTATCGCGATATTTTGCATTGCAATGTTATATTAATACAAGAATGCCAAGTATAAATCTTTTATTATATACATTATTCATTTTTGCAAATACACATTTTAATACCACTTTCGGTATTGAAATAACAAAATAGCTTGCTTTTTCGGTCCACTAGATGGTGCTGATGTTTTTCCTGCTGAGGTCAGCAGAGGTCTCAGTCAGTGGCATCTGGCAGGAAGTTCATAAAAACAAAGATGGAGGCAGTGGAGAAAAATCAGAAATGCGCCATCAGCGTTTAAATCAAACATCTGGACTTATTTAGGACTTGGACATAACTTACGCGATCTGCAAGCAGTGTCATATGAGGATAATCTGGGAATACTACGAGCATGAGGGCTCACCTCACTCTCCACCATCCAGAGATAGCTTTAGCCGCTGACGGCCAAGCGAATACTAAACCCACTTGAAAAATCAACCAACACTGGACACACTTAGCTTGAAAAAAATACCATCCAACTCTGAGAGGGCTAAGTAAATAACACAGTCCATCACCGTCCCAATGTTTTTTCACCAACACAGCCGTTCCCAAGTGCTACAGAGAAGTGATGCATAAAGTTGAGGAATCTTTGAGTACAGCAGGAAGGGTGGTATAAACTCATGACGCCTGGACTTCAAGCTCAGTGGATTCATATGTGACTTTAACGGCACATTATCTCACAGAGGACTGGAGACTGCTGTCTCACATTCTCCAAACTAGAGCAGTATACCAAGTCACACCGGAGCAAGCATTGCAGACCTCCTGCAAAATGCAGCACAAGAATGTAACAGACGACGCTTTCAGTTAGCAGGATATCTGCATGTGAAGTGTTTGGCTCATGCATTTAATCTGGCCTTGCAGAGGGCGTCAAATCTGTCAGCTATTCAGCTTGTCAGGTGTATGCAGCATTTCTGACAGGTTTTATGATAATGCTGGTCAGTCTGTCTGCTTTGCATCACATTTTGCTGCAGTAAAAATGATTCAAGTCAGATGAACAGAGTGAAAACTTTGTCTTATGAGGTAAAATTGATGTTGACAAAGTTGTCCTTTGGGGAAATAAATTGCAGTTTGGAAAAAGGGTAATAAATTGCAATATATCACAATATATTGTATATTACAATATTGCCATAATATCATGTTGTGACCTAAGTATCATGAGACCTCTGGCGATTCCCACCGTCTTTAAGCGAGCCATTGCTGTGTTTCCTTCTTTTTAGGCACCAAATGTGGGCAATTTTTTAGGGACCCCTACTTCTTTTTCCAGCAGGAATAGCGACGTGAAAAGCAGCTGTTTTTTTCAGAGACATCACTGCTTTTCCAGTGAGGATTGTGCCACCAAAACCGGGTATTTTAAGCCAAAACATGATCTTTTCCTAACCATAACCGAGTGGTTTTGGTGCCTAAAACTGACATGTTAACTGACACGTTAAGCAAAGCTCTGCTGAAACATAAAGTTTCAATGCATCTGCAATAGTAATGTGTGAGTGCTACATATCTGTGGTTTGCAGAAACATACAATGCCAACATCTTTTCTGGTGATTGGGTTGTTATGTGACAGTCAGAGGGAGGAGGCAGGATATGACAGGCCATGGGCTGTCTTTAGTTTATCATATTCACTGTTGTAATAACCCAGGTGCAGTTTTGTCTCATCATTAGACAAACATAGACTTGACAGGAGATTTGCAGATACAAGCAAAAACAAAGGTCAGTTAGACACCATCCAACGCACACGCTACACACACAAAACTAATCCTACACTACTTGCATCCAAAGATGGAGGAGTACAAGAGTACAAAAGAAGCAGCCTCTTTGGTAAATCTTTTAACTGCAGGGTTGATGCAAATCAGTGTTAAAAGTATCATGGGGATCAAACAGATTTCAGAGGGCAACACTGATCTTACACACATCACAGATCCCAGATCTTTTTAAAACATTCTGAAGATTACAGTCTCTCAGAGGCACAGCATGGGGCTAAAGAAAGGAGGAACTGGAAGAAGCTGGTTTTGGCCTTTTCTCCCTCACTGCCTGAGAAGGATTAATTAAAAACTGCAAGCATAAGACTGTGCCTTGCCAAAATATAAGATCATTATTCAATATCTGAGAAGAGATGGGGAGAACTAAACAGAAATATAGATGTGATGGTAGTCAGAGTATGATGATAAAACTGCTCATGTTAAAGAGGAGCTGGTAGTTTGAGAGAGAGGTGATAAGGAGGATGAGGGAGTTGTATCTCAAATTTGAAGCAAACTACTTGACAATTTTCTCTCCTTTTCCCCCTCTCCCTTAAAATATGTTTTTGTGACATCTCAGCTGGGAGAGAATTCAAAGAAAAGGAGAGAGAAGTGTGACGGGAAGCCATCAGCCACATTTGACACGCTGCAGCTGTGGGATAACTTCACAGGTAGGTACAGAGAGTCCTCTCCATCGTAGCAACGGCACGCTCTAGTAAGACTGTTTTCTATGTCACGCCTTGTCAACACACACACACAAAACAAACCGTTTTCGGTGAAGCAGCCCAAGAGGCAGAAACCCTGCAGTGACATTCCTCTCACTTCGTTTTGCAGTCTGCTGGAATTTTTTTTTTTTTAAAGATCAAAACATTGTGAGCGTGGAGGGAGTCCAACCATCCAAACAAGTCTGACAGCTGATGAATGAGTAACAATGGGCGGGAGCAAGTGGAGTGCAGGAATTGGCACATCTAACTAGTTTCAAAAGCTAATCGGCAGGTTTCCTTTAAGCCTAATGTTCTTAACTTCCAGCGTAGAGACCAATGATCCCTGCATCTTGGAATGCAGGGAAACAGGTCACAAAAATGTCACCTCACCTTTTTGTTCACCTTTGTACCTGGAGTTTGACCTGAGTCAGTCATCAGTCTTCCATCAAGGCAGGAAGGTAGGCAGGTAATGCTATAAATACTTTTTTAAAGGCTAACATCTGTTATTTTTAACCTGGACACTATTTTCACATGTTTTTGTGTCTAAGTGACTGATGGGGACAACAATTCAGTAATTATAGTACTGAGCTAGACAAGTGGCAAAACAGGCTGCTATGTAACCACTTAGAGCATGTTCACACAGTCAGTTTAGGTTTACGAAGAGTACTTGGTTTTGCCACTGACAGGCTCTGCTTGTTATTATAAGTGTCTGACAACCTATAGAAAGGATCCCTACAGATATAGGCCTTTTTTATTTGAGAGTGAGATCCTTTTTATTTAACCAGAAACAGCCCCAAAATCACTATTGCCAAACCCACCAGACTCCATTGAAATAAACAGTAATTTTATCATCATAAAACACACTTAATTCAAAGTCAATAAAAAGAAAATAAAGCTCACAAAAGCCATCTTGGTTCATCTTTTCACTGCTCCAATAATCACTAACTCTGGTTTGGTTAATTCACCCAGTGAAAATGTGCTAGCTGTATACACACTTACATTACTGTTTATTTAAATGGAGTCTGGTGGGTTTGGCCATGGCTGTTTCTGGTTAAACGAAAAGGAGCTTACTCTTTAACAAAAAGGTCAACCTCTGCGGGGATCCTTTCTATAATGTTATAAGACACTTATATTAATAATCTGAGACTGTCAGTGGCAAAAACAAGCACTTCTAGTGGACATAAATTGACGCTGCATAATTACCCTGAGAGGTTACACTGCTGCGTGTTTCAGTGCTGGGCCAGTTTCAAAAAATATTGTTCCCATTTGATGCTTACACACAAAAATGTGAAAATAGGATCCAGGTTGAATAATACCTGAACTGAGCCTTTAACTGCAAATAACAAATTTACATTTCCTGTACGGTTTAGGGTTATGAAAGCGCAGCTGCTTTCTCTGTAGGATGACTATTTCTATGGAGTCATCTCCAAATCGTAACGACTGGACTCCCGAGGGAAAAGCCACAGAAGTGCCCTCATGAATCAGCTGGTATGACAGCTGGCACTGAAGGCCCTGACCTTGCTGTCTGTGTGCCCTGACACCCACGCAGACCTTGTTGGCTAAATCTAACCCCATGCCACTTCCTGTGTGCCACCCCTCCCCTTCTCAAAACATTCCAGAGAGCACTATCTATCCATCTGCTCATCTGTCCGTCCACGCTCTGGGTTTCCTTCTCTGCCATTAGCTCGGCTGCAGCCATGTCATGGCATGGAGCCAAAGTGTGACATACATCGAGTACGGCACACTAGAATCAACATAAATGTATTTCACATCCCTCTCTATCTACGATTAAACTTTACCCACCATGCTGGGCATTCTGCAGTGGATTTTAAGGAAAATTCAGGTTTTTATTCGTCATTGAGGGCTGGTGGTTTAAAACAGCAGATAAGTTGTCAGGTTTGTTTACATAAGGATGGGTGTAGTCCTAATTGTGAAGTGATGATATACGTTGCTACTGATATACATATAAAGGTCAGAGACACATAATTTTCTCCAATCTCTTGGTTGGAACAGTCTGTTTCTGCTTAATTATGTTATCAGTTCTTCAACCGCACCACAAATTATGACATAAGAGCATATTGTAGATGGGCCTCAACAGAACAACTGTAGAGAAAAAAATCAAGTAGTACCTTGGATGAAGTGACCAAGTGGATGACGCAACTGCAACCTGACTGAATCATCCATCCTCACAAACAGCAGCCAGGACAAAGAGATGAAAAACTACACTACAACAACAGATCTCCGCTCTGCATCTCAACTACATTTAGCTGATCTGTGATTACAGACGTCTCATCTGCTCCCTTCAAACCAAGAGCATGGGAACTGTCCCAGATCTTAATGGAATAATCACTACTGAGGTATTCGCCATAGGAAATGACAGCCTAAATGAAAGGGAAAAACCCAGGAGCCGGAAAAAACACATTTTCCGTCAAGGTTCCCTATAATAGCTATCTGGGTGCATATAGAGTCTGAGAACAGACAGCTTTCTCAGCTTTGTCTGACAATTTTTGCTCAGTACATTCAGCAGGATGTCAGCTTTCATTAAGCAGACACAGAGATGAAGGTTGAACCAGAAACTTCAAATGTAACATCTTTCACTTTTCCTTGAGTGCAGAAAGTGTTACACAAAAGGGTTTGCTCCAGTCTCAGCACCATAACACAGAACATCTTTCTAGAAAAAAAAGTTTTGTATTTCTACACTTCAGCATTTCTGTTTCCCAACATCAGACATTTTACATGAAATGAAGGTAAAATGTTAACATTATTCAGCATGTTGCGTCCTCGTTATGTAAATGACCTTACATGGTCACTCTTCTACCAAATGCACCATCATTGCTTGCTGACTCACAGTGACTCATTTTGATGACCTGTGCATGTCATACTGGTGTCTCACTCAACTTCCTTTAAATCAGCTCCCCATCAGCGCTGAAGCATGACGAAGCATTAACCGTCTGCGATTAAGGAGTGAAGTAGCAATCTTGATTAAAAAAAGTGGCTCTCATCACACTCAGCTGAGCCCACAAAACACCACTCAGCTGGCATAAATTTGCCACTCAGATGGGACCGGTGCCACTCCGACCACATTTGGTGTCATTCAGGGAGTTAAAAGGCAAGAGAGGAGCTGTCAGGACACATTTTGCTTTGAACGTGCAAATCACTGTAGGAAGAGATGACAAGTGGCTCAGACAATAATTACAAAAACAAAAAAATATGATTTGAATTATTAAGCTAGAATTATCACCCCGCGGTTGTGTGCCTCGGCGTAACAGTCAAGTTTATCATACAGTTTACACCCATGTCTGTGAAACATGAATGCTTCACACACATCTTTCCCCCGGCAGCACAGATCTATACAAGCAGCACAGTTTCAAGATTTTTGTCACCAATTCAGTATCAGACCAAATATCTGTCTGTTCCTGAGATATGACAATGAATAATGGCCAGAAAAGTGTTTCATGCAGAATATTATGATGTCACAGTGAAGTAGACCTTTGACCTTTTGAAAATAAAATATCACCACTTCATCATTTTATTCTGTTTGACATTTGTGTGAAGTTTTGTCATGATTATCATATGAATTCTTAAGTTATGGCCAACATATCTTGTGAGGTCATACTGATCTTGACCTTTGACCTTCAACCACAAGATTCTAATCTGTTTATTCTTCAGTCCAGGTAGATGTTTGTGGTAAAAAGAAATTCCCTTAATGTGTTCTGGAGATAATGTGTTCGTGAAAATAAGATGGATGCAAGGTCACACTGACTTTGACCTTTGATCACCAAAATCGAATCAGTGCTTTGTTGAGTCAAAAAAAAAAAGATTCCTCAAGGTGTTCTTGAAATATTACATTTACCTTGACCTTTGACCTGTGATCACCAAAATCTACTCAGTTCATCACTGACTCCAAGGGGACGTTTGTGCCAAATTTGAAGAAATTCTCTCACGGTGTTCTTGAGATATTGCCCTCACAAGAATGATATGCATGGATGTACTGACAACCCTAAAGCATAATGCGTCCAGGTATGGCTATCACCATCGCTGCTGTGGTTGGGACGTTACTGGGAACAGCTCAGAAGAGGTTGGGATTTCATTTAAAGGTAGCGACAAGGTGCCAGACTGTAAACTGCATGCATCCAAGAGGAAGCTATGAAAAATCAGCGATTCAGACAAATTTATTGGGTATTAATTTAGTTGGTGATTGTTTTAATTGTTGTAGGGGTGGGGGCATATTTACATAATAAAATCTAATTCATTAAGTCTTTCTTATCATTAACCAAGTTGAATCTTTTTTTTTTCTGAAACAGCCAAATAAATAATGTGTCTTCTTGACTTTGCATAAGAACTTATTTAATAATAGGATGTAATCCACCCAGCACTGTTGTGTGTCAGGGGTGCCTGTGTAGGTGTGTGTTTGTACGTCACAGCTCTGAAAGGGAGCAGAGGAGATCAACAGACAGACAGAACATATCACTGAGCTTGGTTCAGTTGGTTGGGGTCACCCATAAATAGTCGACAACTAATCGATTAATCTTTGCAGCTCTATTTCTGACAGCTACTGTATCTCTCAATTAATTAATTAAACCACAGAAGCGTTGGCAAACAACTGGCAACATGGCTGCAAAGCCACCAATACTGACAATTCCACCTAAATAAAATCCATTATTAGCACTAATAAAATAAGTGCCTAAGTATTAAAAAAGGAGCACGTTTTTTTTTTTTATCAGATTTCACTTGTCAAAAGTTTCACACTATTCTACTGATGTACAGATGGATGTACAATGTCAAGAAGTGCAGCAACCTGCCCGCAAAATCAGTGACAAAAAAAGACTGCAAGCTTGTAAACATGACTGCAAACAATTAAGGATTGAAAATGTTGAAAAATATTCACTTGGCAAGTGTTTTATGAGGAGGAAGTCAACACAAATGTTAGCTCTTAAAGATACACACTGTGCAGTGCCACTAAATCTCAACAGATCCTTGGTTACACAAAGCAGCTTTCACAAACTGCTCCGAGTGACACAGCAAAATTATCTAATCTAGATTATCTGATTGGTGTGACAACACGGGTTGCACAATCTTGGAATAATGCAGAACACTCCCGAGTCAGAACAGCAGGAGGTATTCCTGTTCCTCTCATTCTGCCGACACTGCTTGAAAGCAGCATAATAATGTGTCCTGCTTCTTGTCTGCACACACACAGCAGGTCATGGACATCAGACTGAAAATAAAAAACAGACCTAATGCATGGTGACAGAGCACCCCACCACCCACTGCCGCCTACTGTGCCCACTCACAGGTTTGTGTCCCACTGCTCTTACATGTTTGTCTCAGTGGTGATGAGGGCTCTAAGCCTTTACAAACACCCATTAGGAGGGAATCCAGTTTCAACATTAAAGAGATTAATGGATTAACATGTATTTGACCTGGCTCTTATGCCCTGCCTGCCCCCTGTAATATGACAGATATGTCCAATCGCAATCTACTAACTGTTAGCTTTGTCCCCGGCCAGTTGAGGGCAACTCTTTATTACACATGTATGGTCGTCTGTATTTGCTGTAGTCTGATGTATGAGGCAGAAATCTTGTGTTCAGCACTAAACAACCAAAACAAAAAAAAACACATAATCACAAAAACAATATGTTTCAGCTGCTATCAGTGGCTGAAGGTGACTTAAACTGCTGGATTATAATTTTATGTTGGATCTGTGTCATCATTTCACTCTGCGCATCTGCATTCAGCCAGCTGAATTTCTAAAAAAACATCCTCTTTTGCAGACACAAGATCGTCATCGTGTTGCAGCACGGTGTTCAGCCTCTAAACCGAGCTTTACACTGTAGTTAACGACATACCAACTGTAACCTCATGATAGCAATTTAGAGATACAACACAATGTCTGGGATGTTTCCATCATGATTAGAGGTTCAGCTCTGCTACGGGTCATCTTAAACTCAAATATCATTCATAGTGACGAGCTTTATTTGGAGCCTAAAGGTTTGGATACCGACCTAACTGCAAGTCACTGTGGATCAGACCGGACCAGCGTTGCTACTGTGATTAAATGTGCCCACATTCTTCTGAGTGCATGCACATGAACCGTATCAGAATGTGTACAGTTTAATTTTAGTTATATGACACGTTGTTTGATTATTTATATGCCACGTTTCTATGTACAGTGAACATTTAGAACAGCAAAATTACTTTTATTTATGTCAGTGCATTTGGATGGTATTTTACAGACCTCTGACCTTATGTAAAACACATAAGTGGACCTTTAGTTACAAAGATTGAGTATGCAATTAAAAATCCTTTATTCATACATGGATAAAACCAACACGTTTCAACAAGAGAGTCGTCATCAGGGTGTCACTGAATGAGCTGTCCAGTCGTTGTTTTTTATCTTTATTTATTTTTTTTACAACTAACTACATAGTGCTTTAACCCAGTGTAGCACTCCCTATTTTTTCCCTCATTTTCAGAAAATATGATAATTGAATACTATTTTCTCTGCACCAATAACCTGAGCATATTGGCCTCATTCCTTTCAAAAATATGGAAAGAAGGCAGTGAGCAACAAAAGAAGAAATGACCCCCCCCAAAAATTGCAAGAGATTAGTAAAAAAAAAATTAAATTAAAGTAAAAACAAACAGATTAGTTTAAAAAAAAAAATAAGTGAAAAACAAATAAACAATGATATGACTTGGAAAAACTGCTAAAACTTATAATAATTCTGTAACACAATCTTAAAATGTAATGATTATAATTGTAAATATAGTTTTTACCTAGGTCTTTTCTTTTTTTATCTGCTTTTTAAAATTAATTTTCTAAATCTATTATTTTTTTGCACTTTGCGGGACATTTCTTACCAAGTTGCTCATCGTGTTTTCATTGCCTTAGAATGAGCCGTTTATATTTACGTATGGACAGGTCCTCTTCCATGGAGTCCGCCATGTTGTTTTCTACAGTAGCCAAGACTGGACAAATTAAACACTGGCTCTAGTTTTCGTGTGTGCCACCGCAGTTCTCCTATACACTTCGCCCCCAGTAGAAGTTTGGGTTTGTCGCAATGTGCAACCTCACCACCAGGTGCCAGTAAATCCTACAAACTAGACCTTTAAGTACGATTTTGAATACAGGACTTTTACTTGTAACAGAGTATTTTGACACTGATATATTGCCTACTTTCACTTACAGTAGCAGACAACAATCAGGTAAATTGTAATAAAAACTACATTATTTATATCTTCCTTTCACATCCTGTAATGATTAATGTTTTCACAACCTTAAGGGCTGTAACATAAGGATACGATTTGTGATCGTCGACTATTTCATTAGCAGCTTCATTCAAATACAGTTGAGGATTTGGTTTGATTTTCTATGTTTTTCTCATTTGATCATAAAGAAATGTGGGCATGATTTTACTTCTGGGTTTTACAAACCTTACAGATCAGAGAAATGCATCAAACATTTAAAGACCTGTCAATCATTCTGAGAGTAATACACTATTTTCATATTTGTTGGTTGGACTAGCCTTCAGCTTGCAGCTGTATCACAGGCTGTATCTTTAAAAGACACCTTGTTTACCTAACCAACCTCACTGCAGTAGGTGCAGCGAAGTGATGACCCTTGTCCGTAATGTTGTCTGTAAATCAAAGAGTGGAAGCTGCTCGGGCACACAGCACGTTTCTGCTGAGCCAGAACCACAAAGGGTGTGGAGGGAGAAGGAGGAGGAGGAGATGGTGGTGGCAGTGGTTAGCTTGCTGTAGATCTATATTAGGAAAGGCGGAGAGTTTACGACATTGAGGTTTTTATTAAAATCATGCTGCACTGTTTGTCAACCACTTGTCTATACTGTATCTCCTGCGTTGTTATTATAATAAAGAGATGCATATGTTGTGAGACAGGGACACAGCTGAGGACGTAACCACCGTCTGTCTCTCCCATATGGGTATTTTAGGCTGCAGGGTCGGATTAGGCTGCATGAAAACAAACTTTCCAAAAGTCTTGGTTATATTGCTACTAAATTCATGTTTAAAATTATTTTTAATGGGAACTGGAGTTTAAATTTTAACGTCAGCTCGGTTAGCACTATGTTCAACTGTATGTTTACTTCCTGCTACTATCAGTAATGATTTTTTTTTAAAAAAGGAGAGAGATGAGAGCAAAACATGACATTACTGCAAACTGTAAAAACAAAACAGCTAAATGCATATAAAAAGTGCTGTGTGCCAGTGTATGGAGGAAACTGACTTCCCACCATAAAAAAACCCACAACCACATGTTCTTTTACCAGGCAAAGACAGACTTTCTCTGAGGTGAACCAGCTGCTCTGTATGCCCAATGGTCAATTAGTGGTTGTTGTTGTTGTCGGCGTATCATAGAATGAGTTGAGAGGCCGTTTCTGAGAATAGCAAACTGGGTGAGCACCGAATGCTTTTCTACGCTTGGTGGTATAATGTACAGAAAGTCTTCCACCAGCCTGAGATGTAAATATTCTGCCACAACGATGGGAGCAAAGTTTGATGGGGTTTAGGCTGGAGTGTATTTGGCCAAATTTTACTGGCATACTCCATCATTTAGACTTGCTTGTGGTATGAGGGAGAGAGGGCAGCACACTGTCATTACAGACACAGAGCTGCTGTGAGCCCCGAGAGCCGGAGAAAGCTCCAGAGACGCTGAATCAGAGGTCTCGACAGCACGTCAAGCTCTATCGCAGTGTGGATCCAATGAGGAGTCCTCAGGGAGAGGGCTGCTGCTGCCACTGCTGTCTGACCACACACACACACACACACACACACACGCCTCTAATATTCCAGAGAAAAACACATACGGGACTGTGCTGATATTGTAACCAGATAACATCAGATCTTTTTATGCCACTGTAGCAGCAGGTGGAACAAGTTGTTCTGAATGAAACATGTGGTTTCTGTTGTAAGAGAATCAGGAAGTTTCGTCATTCTCGCTCATTCAAGACTGATTAATCATGAGGGTGTGATTCTTGATGGACCAGTCACATGGTTTATCAGCTTCAGACATCTGAAAAGAATGTCCTCTTCACAAATATGTAGTCACTGTCATGACCAGTACCTTAGTTTTGGTTCACACTCCCCAGAGCTTAAAAGACATACCATAACTCAAGAACTGAAAACCTACTGTATATACTATATGTGCAAATATTAGTGAGTGTGTTCATGCATACACTTAGTTTGCACTGACTTAAAAAGCAGTAACTTTTCACAGCACAGGTTGACTACAGGTATCAGACATAAATTTAATGCTTTTAAGATTTTCATTTTGTGTGTGTGTGCCTTTGTCTTATTCTGTGTCCCCTCTCTAAATTCGGACTCTAAGTTGCAGAGTGCATAATTGATCAGTCGAGATGAACAGAGCTAATCAGCTCAGATCGGTAGATGAGAGGAGCAGCTGCTGCAGAGGCCAGTGAAAGCCAACTTTAAGACCCAGTGCGATGAATGTAAAGTTTCACTGTAACTTAAATGTACTACTGCTCTGTCTGTACCCAGAGTACACTCTGTGCTCTGAGAGCGGTGCAATGAATAACCAAAAAGTATATGTAATTCAACAGCATTCCTAATGAGTGGTCCAGCTCTAAAAATGGAAAATCAAAATGTTGCGGCAGATGTTGTCATTGTGGTGGGCCGCCACAAATAAATGAATATGTGAGAAATGCTGAATGTTAAACTATAGAAAAAGCAGCAAATTACGTCATTTAAAAAACTGGAACAATCAAATTATTTACATTTTGCAGCTTTTAATTTTTGAATTTCTCATAAGTTATCCATTGCCATAACAGCAGCATTACAACCACTATGCATTTGGGAAATAATTTAATCTATTGAAACAATAACACAACATGTCTTTCCACCTCCTCTGCAGTAAGTTCCAGAGATGTACAGCATGTTGAGTTTGTCCCATACATGTAATATTCATTCTCTCTGGATCTCACAAATGACCCACGTTGTTTCATTTGTAGCCCAGGAAACACAGGATGTAAGACATCTTAAATCACAGTGTAATAGACGCAGATAGAACAGGTTAGATGTTAAATTTCTTATTCAGTATTAGACAAGCTCCCTTTTTACATCACAAAGGCATCAGATAATCACAGGACTTAACATAAATCTCTTCTCTTTGCTTGTAACAGAGCAAACAAGCCATTGTCCCAGCTTCAACTCTGTCTCGGCTGGAGGTAATGTATTAGTAATAGCATTGACTGGCTTAGAGAGGCCTGGATTTTGCTGCTAAAAAGAGCAACGTGGGTCCCCCCCGAGACTGTCGAATAAGGTGCCTCTTATCTGACTTTCCATCACTGCCGTTTCCATGGTTTCATACTTTTACTAATAGCTTTATTCAGCTATAGTGCATTAGCACAAGTCACAATGACAAAGTTCCCCCTGACACAGTAATTGGTCATTCTAAAACTAACTTAATGTCACTATCAATTATAGAATCTTTGTAAATAAATTTAAATTCATAATTATATTAATTCGCATCATACTATTACTACATTTATTAACCTATTAAGACAGCTTAGCTTACTCAGCATCAGCACAGTCATAGAATTGATCTGGTAGTATCACAAGAGTGTTGGTGTTGTTTGATTGACCAGATATAATCTAGGTAACCTAGATAAATTAATTCACATCAGTAATGTGTTGTAATTCACTGTCATTCGAAAGCAGCAGCCAAGTGCTCAAACCAAGTGACAACCCAGAGTGATTGATTTAAATCAATGCTAGTAACCCCTCTGCCTGCTGCCATCACCTGACTCATTATAATGATAATGCTGTCCACAGCTGAACTGAATCCATTTATTGACAACGTGGGATCAATACTATTTAGGAGACACTTGGCAATGCATCTGAACTGTCAGCTGTATTTGTCAGAGCCGGGATGAAATATATGAGGATCAGTGCACTGATACACAGAGAACTAGTGCCAACAAAGACTGATGCTTGTGTCACCTCATGTCACCTCGCATTACACCACAAAGACTCGAGCCAACAGCTAGCTGACCGTGACAAGCAAGTATACACTGCACTTCCTCTTGTCCTCCTCATCATTTGCAGACAACAAAACAGACTAGTAAACCATATTCAGACACATGATACAGTCTCCGGCTTTTGTTTGATATCTTGTGTTGCCAAAAAATGCTGTTGTACATTTCTGATCTGTCGTTAGTGCAGTTAGCTTGTTTACTGTATTACATGACTTTCACTGTAATACTGAAACTCTCAAACTTTATATGGAAAAAAGGAACGTACAATCCAATATTTGTATTGAACAGCCAAGTCTGATTCAACTGACATAATTCTGAGTCAGGTACAGCCCTATAAAACAATGACATCAAACTCATGCTGCTAAGCTGCTGGAAACTTGCAACAAGGAGTCATGGCAGAGAGGAAGAAACAGTCAAAACATGGCTTCATTTCACTTAGAAACAGGACAACAGTGCTGCTTGTAATATCTGTAAAATGATCATTTTAAATAAGGCTGGAAACACTAGCAACATGCTGAAACATCTATCTATGCAACATGAGCTTAAATTACAAATATGCTGCGTATTTGACACTCGTCGAGGATAATATCACATGTTATAATAACACTAAAGCCATACAGGCTTAGCAGATTTTTTATTTGACTAACAAAAACCTTAAAGAAAACAAATGTCAAATATTCTGTCATTTCATCTATAGTGTGTTCAGACTCAGAGATAATAAAGTGTGCTTCGATGCTGAAAACCTGTACGGGCCCCCTTTTTTTCCACAGAGAAAATTTAACAGGAATCAATAAGAGAATGGATAAAGACTCAGATCAATGAGCAGAACTGATAATAGCATTTATATCAATACAATCTTATCAATTCCTATCCCTGATAATCATTCGGCTCAGACTATAAATTGACAATAGTGCTGTAAAATCTTCCCGTGCTGTATTCATTTGTATTCTGTGACCTGTCAGACAGCTCTCCCCTCTCAACACCAAAGGCGACCCAACAGCGCCACAGGGCCAACCGACAGGTTGTTGTCTTAATAGACGCTTGGGGAAATGTTCATTGGCATGCGGACTAGTATTGATGCCATTAAAATGAAAGCGTAGTCGTCAATCCCTTTGCCATAGAGCTTGACAGTATCACCTATCAGAGCCATGCTGGGCAACCTTAGCATGTGCTAACACACCCAACACCTGTTTGTATTTGAACAGTATACTGTAGATGTAAGAATGGTCAATCAGAGTTGGCCTTTTTGGTATAACATTATCTACGTGTCAGAGGTAAATGGATCTGGAGAAAACAGATGCTTTGTGAGGACACTGGAAGTCAGGCCAATGATATGTGCACCAATATTGATGGAGACAGGCAGCACTGACCTCATTTAGACTAATGGTTTGGATGCGGAGCCCCTGAACATGATTTAGTATGGTTCACAAGGCCGCTGGCGTAATGAATAACTTACTGTAGACTGCTTTTTAAACAGCAATCCTGTCGTCACATTCCAGAGATACCGAATACCCCGCAGCCTGAACCAAGCTGCTGCTGACCACAAAAATGCTGAAAAACGTGACACTTCGGCAGGTAGCCCAGCAGCAGAATGTATGGAGCCCATATCTTTGTTTGACTCTGTATCCTCCAAACTGTTTCTACAGTCACAATAAGAACACAAATAAAACAAATCTTAAAATATGACCCACACAGGTTTCTTAGTAAGGTGGTGACTAATGTTATTTTATTATTGGTATTAATACACTTAATTAATAAAACAATAATGAAAAATGCCAGTTATAAATTCATATTGTTTGACCATACAAGTCAACAAGAAACATTAAATGTTTTTTAATACCATTTTTACGTAAGCAAATAATTAAGCTTTTAAGCTTAAGCTTTTAAAAAGGTGCAAAATAAAAGTACTGCATTTCCTGTTTAAGTCATTATGATTGTGAATTACTCACAATGTTGTGTTTATCTCTCTGGAAGATGTCTGACGTTTGTTTCCTGACTCTAATAAGGCTTGTGAGCCAACGGTTTAGCGATGTTGGTATTACGTGATATCTTGGTGTGGTCACAGATCAAGAGTCTTCACAGTTGCCACTTGAGGGGGGCAGTCAGTTCAATGTCCACCCAGTGAGCAGGAGCCAACACAGTAGCAGCGGCTAACATCCAAAACATTCCCAACAAACTTGCACTGACACCGAAACAGCTCAGCATTGTCATTACACCAGTTAATAACCATGACGTAATCAGTGCAATTGTAACAGTTAGCCCAGTGATTGTGTGTGTAAGTGGGCTCTGTCCCTGGTGTGGAGCTAACATTCCCTCAGCAATAGTCTCCTTGGGAAGGCGAAGGCGGAGGAACTGCGGGGTTCTCATGATAAACAGAGAGCGAGAGCTGGGCAAGTCATAAGAGTAACGTTAGCCTACTATGGGCCATAGTAGGTCAGTTGCCTCTATCCAGATCTTTGAATCTGCCCACTTCGAGTTGACTAACTTGTCTGGCATTGTGACATGAAATGGCAGTTTCCTAATTAAATTAAAAACCAACCAATGAGCGCCGCGATGGGAGGAGTAATAACAATGGCAAAACAAAGATACTCTTTAACAAATAGATAACCCATTACAAGTTTCGCCAATGGTACAAAATGGCACATACTTCCAGTTTCCTGAGTGGACATGGTAATTTCTCCCCCACATACCCCCACCTCATTTGGAAGTATAATATACATTGTGTGGATGGATGAAAGCAGACTTAAAACAATATAACACAGTGTAAGATCACATCAGTTGTTGCCAGATCTGGCAAGAGTTTGGTGCTAAAACAGAGACACGCCATTTCAGCGTCAGGTTGGGACTTTACTTCAGTAACTAGGGAGCAAAGGGAATGGTCTTAATCTGTACTCACATTCACTTTTTCCATTGGAATAAATGGACTCAGGACCGCTGCTTGTCTCCTAAAGAAGGGGGGCAGTGGCGAAACCCGGGTGACACAGATATAGGAAATGAATCTAAAGAGGGCCGTCTCAGTATATCAGTGGTCTCTGGTTAAAACAATTGATTCAATGGATTCAAATAGATCTTACATTTGAATGTTCCAAGATCGATCTTTTAATAAATGCCACTAATCTCGTCTGCACTGAAGAGGCTCTGGCACTAAATTACTTATCGACAAGCTCCAAGATTACTGGCTCATTTATCTGCAACTGTTAGCCTACTTTTTAATGTTTTGGTGTAATTTATTATCATGCTCTCCTTTAGCTGTCTGTGCGTCGGGGCTGCTCCTCCACACAAGCATGCACGCACACACACACACACACACACACACACACATAAAAACAGAGCCAACAGCAGAGCCGACAGGCTGTGGTAGAGACAGGGAGGTGAATATTACTCCAGTTGAAGAAAACTAATGTTGCACTTTATCAATACACCCGTTCAGCAAGCATATTTGAATCGGCTCTGCCCACAGTCTTATCCATCTGCACTAACGTTGTGCTTTACATGCTTTATGTTGCTAAAAGCAACTCACTGAGCTGATGTAAATCAGCTAACTAGCTTAATCCAATCAAATCTGCTAGCGACAGTCGTCAACTTCAGCTGACAAAAAAAGTCGATTGTTAGCTAGATATGAAAAGCCTGATTTTGTATATTTTTGTGCAACATGGCAGGTGTAGCATCAGTAGCTAAGCTAAGTGCAGGGTCAATTGTTCCAGCTCCAGTTTCTAACATTCCACTTTGCATCCATTGGGATTACAGTTCTTTCGAGCAGGACATAAAATCATGTCTGCAAAAATGCCTCCAGACACAGCAGGTGTTTCACAGCAAAAGACTGGGTTTTTAAGTGAGGATCAACAGGGCGGTGGTACAGTCGAGGTGTATTATGTGACTACAGAGCAAGTGAAGCCATGGAGACATTTGTGTTTGGTTCTCTGTCCCAAGGTAGAAAACTTGCTTAGTCACTGTCTCAGGTTATCTAGGCAGTGTAGTGACTCACAATGTGCTTCAAAGAATATAATACTGTCTTCTCTCTTGCTAAAAGTCTGCTCTTTCCCCTTCTGACAGTGAAAGGCAGTATACAATTGCAGCATATTTTGTCTCGTTAAAAATACATTTGTGCAAATGGGAGAATGCTATCTGGGTCAGAGAGTGCCAGTGATACTATGGCTGTGTGGAGGGAAAAGTTTGTGTGAGGCAAAAAATGGCGTTTTATGTTTTTCCTGCGTCGAGCTGGGACAGCAGGAGGACAAATAATGAGATAACTTATCTTTAGAAATCTCCAATTAGAGAACATTCCCCACTGGAGTAATTACACCTCTGGCACTACATGAACTCAATAGCAGTAATATTGCCTCACGTTTCTCAGGTATCCTTTATATTCAAACAGTTTGTTTGCAGACTGGAGTTACTGTAAGGTGACTCTCCATACCACACCAGTCCTATTGTTTTATTCATATAAGGAGCAGGTGAAAGGTCGATCATATTCTGTGAAACTTAGGAGATAAGATTCCGGTTCTATGCAGAATACCTTATGACATGTCTTGACATGATGTGAACTCAATAGCAGTAATCTCTTGTGTTTCAGGTGTCTTTTACATCAAGAGGGATTATTTGAATTCTGCTACTGAAATGTGACTCTGTACCAGACCACTCCTGTTGTTTTATTCATTTAAGGATAAAAGGTAGCGGAACAACTGCCTTTAGGTGGAGCTGATGATGTGATGAGAAACCAGATTGGTACAGAAAATAAGCAAAGAATACTAGTAGATATTTACATAGCTGTAGGGCAAAATCTATGTCAATAATTACAGTTGAAATAATTAAATATTGTAAGTGACATTGTGATTGACAATTTCCTACAGTGTTGTGGTTTGACTTAACAGTCGGATGGAAACTCAATATTATCTCTACCTTAAATTTCATCACTATTAGACATTCCTGTAATGAAGCTACAGAATAATGTGGTACGCAATAGATGTTATTTGTGTCCTGCACAATCACTCCTACTCTTAAAGGAGTATCATAATCACATTTATATAATAGTACCTATAGTATCAGACAGTAGAGTTTGTACACATGTAGGCAGTGTGGCTGCAGTATTTGTACTGGTATTCTTTCAAAAATGCACTTAGTTAATCAGTTTATTTAATCATAAGGGAGAAGCCTTGGTACCTCTCCTCACTACAGGTCATGGAGGTCATTTCTCTAAAGTGACTAATACAAAAGAGCCCATAGAGGGATTAATGTGTAAATTGATGGCCTGATAATCAACAGCTATTTTGATGATTGTCTAATCATTTAAGTCATCTTTTAAGCATTCTCATAGGTTCCAGCATCTCATTTGTGAGGATGTGCTGCTTTTCTTTGTCATATGTGATGGTAACCTGAAAAGCTTTGACTATTTGCTGACAGAGACTAAACACATGTTTAATCGTTAACATAATTAGCAGATGAATCAGTATAATCAAAATAATCAATATAGCTTATCAGTTTTGCTGATACATTTTGGAGATGGATGTAAAGTCAGTCTTAACATCCTTTCAGTCTGCAATGGTAAAATGACTGGTTGCAAACAGAAGGCAAATGAGGCTTGAAAGGGTAACTTCTGTATTTTTAAACTGGGTGTTAAAGTGACTCATTCAACAACTTTTGAAACTGGTGCAGTACTGAGTGAGAGGGCTGCAGTTGGTTGCGGTGAAACAAGCTGCAATGTAATCACTTGGGGCAATAGCGCACTCTCAATATATGTCCACTAAAAGTGTGTGTTCTTGTTAGAGACAGGCTCAGATTATTATTATAAGTGTCTAACAACATTATGGAAAGGATCCTTACAGAGACAGAGCTTGTGTTAACAAGTAAGTTCCTTTTTGTTTGACCAAAAACAGCTCTGAAATTGCCATTGCCAAACCCACCAGACTCCATTTAAATAAACACTATGTATTATGTATAGAGCCAGCATATTTTCACATCTAACTGGGTGAATTAAGGGTTTATTTCCACCAAACCACAGTTGGTGATTGTGAAACAGTGAAAATCGAACGAAAATAAAACTACTGTTTATCTAAATGGAATCTGATGGCTTTGGTGATGCCGATTTCAAGGCCGTTTCGGATAAAACACAAAGGATCTCACATCAACAATAGAAGATATGTCTGTGTAGGGATCATTTCCATTATTATCAGACACTTCAAATAACAATCTGGGCCTGTCAGTGGCAAAACAAGCAATTTTAGTGGCTGTAAATTGATGATGCACAATTGCCCCAAGTGGTAACACTGCAGCCTGTTTCACTGCTGCCAACTGCAGCAGTCTAGTTTTCAAAAACTATTGTAGCCATAAAAACAATGAGAAAATTGGGTCCAAGTTGAATAATACCGAAGTTGCCCTTTAAGACAACACCAGCAGACCTAATCTTGACGCCCCATGTGTAGAAGGTCCCCAAATTGAGATCTGATTTAAAGTTAGTTCAGTAGCAATATGTTGTTGCTTTTATGGTACAGTTTTATAAGTTACACTGACTGCTTACTAATCAATACAATGCAAAGTGAGTGGGGATACCTGGGGGTTATTGCAGTAAGGTGCCACAGCTCACTGAAATACATCTTAGTTTCTTTTTCTACATTGTCACTTGATGAACACGTGTAGATACACTCAGTCATTCAGTCGGTATCTATTCCTGCCCCAGGACACATAGCTTTAATGTAACTTTAGAGTGCTGACAGTAAACTTTACCCTCTTGTTGCTAACGGACACTCACCGTCTCTTAGGTACCGTTGCCCTGCAGAACGTTCTCGGACAGCGCGAGCCCACTTCTCCGCCTCCTCCAGGTTAGCGCGCGGGTCCTGGAGCGCGGCGAGGCGAAAGCACTGCTCCGCTCTCTGCCGCGACACCCCGGAACTCATCCAGCGGCGTTTGAGCGGGTAGAAGTAGACTGCCAAGTACGCTGCCGGGTCCGCGTTGTCATCCTCCCGGTAAGCCCGGCAACCGACGCAGTCCTTCAGGCTGAGCACCACCTTGTTCCGCCCGACAGGTGCCGAAGTGAGCTTCTGGACGATGAGGTCGCTCTCGGTCAAGCTCACGGCACACCTGACTTTTCGGTTACCAGTGACCGTGAATTCCCCGTACAGCGATACCGGGTTGATGCTGGTGTAGCGGTCCGGTTCAGCTCTCCTCGGGTCCATCCTGAGCGGACGGGGGAGACCGAGACGCGGGGGGTCCGGGATAAAGCAGCACCCTCTCTGTCACATAGCTACCCGCCTGAATGGTGCGAGCGAAGTGGAGACTACTGAACTGCGGCTGACAGCCTGCTGCTCGGACCGGTGTCAAGAAAAACGGAATCGAACGCACCACTTCCGGCTACATTTCAAAATAAGAGCCATAGTTAGGTACCACTGGGGACACTAAAGCCTTGCTAAAGATTCCCCTTGCAGTGACTTGCAACTACTACGTACACAGAAGCATAACAAGTGGCATAAACAGTAACTAATAACACACTATATCTCTCTATAAGCATCTCCCTCTCCTTCTCTCCTCCACACGCATGCACACACCTCCTGACATTTTCCTTATAGGTCAGATACACGGCATAGTTTTACACAGTCCATGGCAGCAACAGCCATGTTTACAACAACAAAGTCACTATAGAAACTCAATAATATCTCACTGCAAAACACATCTAACATGTCAATAAAATAATATTCCTCATAATATAACACTGATTGACTATGCTAACATGCTGATGTTTGGCAGGTATAATGTTTGCCATGTTCATTATCCTAGTTTAATGTGTTAGCATGCTTAGATTTGTCACTAAACACAAAGTACAGCTGAGGCAATGTCATTAGGCATGATGTTATTCCTGATTATTCCCAAGAGGGTTGTGAATATTTGTACCATATCACATGGCAAATCATCCAATAATTGACAAGACATTTCACTAAAAGACCCCAAATGTCAAACTCTGGATGGCATTAGGGAAAAGTCAGGGGATCACCAAAACTTTATGCCAATACATGAGGCAGATGTTAAGATATTTAATGAAATTTCTGATCTGCTGGTGGCCTTAAGCAGCCTTCACACCCAAGATTCCCCTTGCAATGACTTGCAACTTGCAACTGCGTGCACCCATTCGCAACTTAATGGCCTTGCAACGTCATGCAACAGTGCAGTTCACAACGAGGCACCGAGCTGAGACTGGCTCTTGCAACATCATGTAAACCACTGTTGTTTCTACAGCAACAGGTGTAGCATAAAGGTGAACAGCACAACAAACCCCAGAGAGCACATGGATGCATCAGCAGAGCGCCCAACTCTTCTTGCACAAACCAGCCTATACAAGCTTACAGGGCCCCTGAGGTTCTGGGGCCCCAGAGAAGTTGCCCACTTTGCCCATTCAGCAATCCAGCCTTGCTGGGTGTTAGTGACAGTATCAGTGGGTTCTTAATAAGCACTGAACATGGTCATGGTGCATGTATTTTCCATTAATCAGCCTGTGATGTAGGAGACATTAGGTGAATACAATGCGTTTTAATTAACGAGGTGATAGGCAGACAACAGCACTACTGTGAGTCTGAATGGGTCGTAGCCACACTCTCAATTCAGGACAATTAAACACTTTTTTTAGAGAAGATAATTTAGTAGTTCACTTCTAACCAGTCATTTTTAGTCACTGATTTACTCCACATATACTGTCACAATCCACAGAGACTATCAAAGGACCAGTTCATGCTTTTATTTTGAAGCTCATAACCGACAGTTTCTCTGAGCAGTTGCGGGTGTCTCCTGCTGACTTGACGCATCTCTGCTCAGCCGCATCTCAGGTTGAACTTTGCTGTTCATTAGTTCTGCCCGTAGAAGAGAGGCGGTCTGCTGCCCTCTAGTGGTACTATCAGGGAAACACCAGGTTAGACACCGTAATCATCAGTATCACATTAAAATAATTTGGACTAATTATCTGTATTTACCATATTAATAACATAGTATTCTATTAATAATATTCTATTATTATTTACAGGCTATGTTAATGAAGACAATCTGTCCTTCATGAAGTGACGTGGGGTTGCTGTGGTCTTACATGCTTAACATAAGCAATAATGGCTCTGCTCTATTTAAGTGTCCCATTAAGTCATAGCAGTGTGACAGCGAGCCAGCAGGCACAAAAGCAAGACCCTGAAAATCAAGCAAGTTTAATTCATCTGTCATTAATTGTATTATTTACACTCATGATATTCCCTCTGTGGTATATCAAAATGTCTTCTGGGAAAAAGGCCAGTTTAAAAAAGCTTGTTAACTGACGTTCTCTTTTGACACCTGAGACAAATGTACAGAATATCTGCTATCACTATTCGTATCAATAATACAAGCAATGTTCTTTTCTGAACACTTCCTATACAGTTATCTGAGGCATTGTGACCATACTGTATTGTGACACTGTAAAATGCAAATAATGATTTACATGGAGCCAGAATCATGTTACATATTGCACTAACATTTCAGTATCCCTTCAGTCTGACAAAATGCACGTCTGTTAATCATATCTTAAAAAAACTTTGAGAGTTAATATACTAAATGGGTACAGTAAGAATACAAAAAGCTATTTCAGAAATTAAAACTAAATGCCTCTTGTCTAGAAGTTTGTCTGCCCTTCAAAGATGGATTGTGCCTTACATGATTGCTGAACACTGACGCAACATCCTTATCAAACACTGTAGCAACAAATGACCTCAGAAGATTAGAGACGGGGAGTGCAGCTCTTTGTATTTAATTAGGTTTCCCACATGAATACAAATGCAGTTTAATTAGTGATAACTGGAACCAAACTCAAGTTCTGATGAGCAAAACAAAAAGTGTAATTAAAAATGTGCGTTTCATTGTCATGGTGTCCATTCACATCAGTGAATGTCTGTACACACACTTCCACATAAGTGGGACTGCAAATTGAGAAAATGGCATTGATTTATTTGTTAAGGGATAATTTACAGAGATTCATGGATGTGATTATATTTTAACTGATTTCAGTTTAGCCTCCATCAGACAGAGGATGATGAAAACAGTGAGGTGTGACTGAGGATGAATGAAAAATGATTCAGAAAAATATCATCTCCAAAGAACAAATGCATTTTAATAAATCCCAAATCCATTAAACAGTGGCCACTGTGGTGCCAAACAGTGCATTTACTCGAGTTCAGTGCATTTAAGTGACAGCTGCAAGTCACTCTGCAAATTAAGATTCTAAATGAAAAACATGATGACTTAGCTCCACCAAGTATATTTTGCTTTTTCCATCATCACATTTAGGAGTAAAACAATCCTGATGATCTATATAAGTAAACCTTGTATAGACATTTTATGTGTCTGCTTCAGTTTCCTTCAAATGTTTTTGCAGATCAAGAAAGCAAATGTCCTTTTTAAGTACTAATTGACTGTATACTTGTATATACTGTATTATATTTCTGACTTACTGAGGGATGATGTATAGGCTGCTATGATACCCATGGGGACGGGGACGATGTGATATAGCACCACAGTGATTATGTTGTATTAGGCCAGGAGCCAGGTCCAGCTGTCAAGTTGTTGTCTGCTACCTTTTTTTTTTTCACTATTATTTCCTGTTCGCCTAAACTTTACCTTACCATCACAACTTTATAACAAGTACCTCCAACTCTGGGCTATTTGGTCTCTCAGGGGGCCAGAACTACTTTTTTGGGAGATGGCAAAATGATGGGAATGCAAATATTAAGGTATTACAACTGCATTAATAGTCATACAAGTATGAAGTCTGGCATGGAGGATCCTGAAACCAAGGAGGAAGTAGCTTTCGCTGCCAGTCTATTTCAAAATATCCCCCAAACATCATCAAAATTTTATGTTTTGCAGCAGTTTATGGTGAATGTCATTCACTTGTATAAAGAAAACTTCCCAAGTTTATCAGCCTCAATTTGAGTCCAAGATGACCTATCTGTCTTGAAAATTACACTTGCTTTTGCCTAAATCTTTGATCCTCGATCCTTGAAAACAAAATTTCAGTCGCTAGCCCTCCAGATAGTGTAATCACCAGCAGTGTGAACCCACAAATGTTGAGTACTCCAAAGTTTTATGTTATAAATGCACACTACACTTACTTGTGAAGATTGTCACAAGGCATCTACATGCTAATGAGGTGTCATGGTGATTGTGCCACCAACTGGCAACAGGAACGGCACATAGTGAACACAGGAAGTTGTATGAAATGTTCATTAACTCTTTCCAGCACACACAGTCTATGACAGTTACACCATCTCACTGCTGCATGCGTGTCTGACTTTCACAGAAATTAACAGCCACATCAGCTGGTGTCCACGACGTTACTTGCAGCTTTAATTATTATTGTCTTGTTATATGTTTTTATCATCTTTTTTTCTATCACAGATTTCTATCACAGATGTTTTGTCTTTTATGTTCAGCCCTTTGTGTTTCATTTTATACATAAATTGTGCTATATAAATAATTAGAAGTAGTGGTATTATGAGTAGTAGTAGCAGTATGGGTCCCCAGCATTTAGAGACTACTGTATGCTAATGTGATATATGCTTGGAAATTAGCATAATAACTTATATGGATTATATTTCAGCAATTGCTTGGATGATCTGGACAACACTGGAGCAGTTTTGGGGGTTGTTGAGGATGCTGAATCAATTTCTGACATACTTAAAATTCAAAACAGCTGTTTTAACCAGAAGTAGCCTTATTTTATCTTCCTGTGGGACAATTAATGAATTTTAGGTCTATTTGCAGAATCAGCTTGGACTGGACAGATCACATATGTATTTTAAATAAATAAAATAACTTTAATTTGGTAATAAATTGTAGGATATTACCAATGAACACAATTAACAAATGATGCAGAACACGGACATTCATAGACCATTACATTCTGAGGTGACTCGCATTTGGGTATTGGAGGTAACATGACAAGCAGGCCTGCTATAGCAAACTAGAATAATATGACTATGGCTAAATAATATCCTCAAAAAGAGAGAATAACACAAAATGTTTTAACAGGTACAACACATGAGTCCTGGAATAGGTTTTAAAGCGTTGGTGTGTTGGTGAAATCACAGCCTCAGACAGTTACAGCCTCTACCTACCTGAAATTGAATTAATTTGAATGTGATCAGCTTCAATAAATGTTCAATACACACATTTTGTGGAAGGGTACTAAATCTGTTAAAGCTCTTTGTGTTGATGTGTTTTCATGTCTTTACACTTTCTCTGCCTCCACGTACAGTGCGAGTGATAACAAGTGAAGATTTACACATTCTGCACAACTCCAGCATGCAGCAGTTACTTGAGTCAAACAACAGATGGCGATGTTGGATTCAGAAAAAGGCAGCTGATAGTCTTCATGTCACAATGCACAATTAAAATGCTCTAACCAAACAGCAAGTACCCCAAACTGCAGAGTGAGCTGCGCTGCACTAATAAAAAATAAGTAACTGGTATTTGTTCAAAGCAGAAGAGAAAAGTAAGTGTTTCAAGGCCATTTATTTTTTTCTGTTATGTGAGACATCAAACCTTAACTTCACCACATTTCAGTGGGAAATACACATTACCCCAACATGTGATGCCTTACACTGTAGTATGGGGTTTAAAGGGGAACTACACCCATTTTCAAATTTCATTCCTGTGGTCTAAGACAGCCCAAAGATACTGGTGAACATGAACAACTCTCCCCCAAATTCAAAAACTAGAGAGCTAAAACTCAAAATTGTGATGTCATCAAGTATAAAGTCTGGAGCTGCCCCATAGACAATGAATGGTGAAAGATGTTTTAGATGAGAGTGTACAGGGGAACTGTTCTGAGCATATGGGAACATTTTCTGTTTCAGAAGTGAGAAAACGACAATAGAATAAAGCACATCTGGGTATAAAAAAGAAAAACATTCTGTGGGTCCACAAAGTCAGTCCTCCATTCATTGGCTGTGTCTGAAATTCCATACTAACATTTTGTTTGTATGCTAAAACAGTATGTGAGATTGTTTAGTATGTCTGAAACCTTAGTATAAAACTAATTGTAGGTGAAATAACACTGTGTCCTAACTGGATGCAAGCGTCTGACTATTGGACTGCATCCCGTTACTTCGGACGCTCTCTTTCCACACTGAGTCCGTTAAATATAGAACTCCATCACATCATGTGAACAAACCACTAACCTGTGGTCTCAGAGTAACCACTGAAAAGGTGGGTGAGTACGCACTTCCTTAGTACTCATACTCACAACAGTACTATCGCAAGTAACTTATAGATATCATTGTTGCAGCTTCCATACTACATCATACCATCACCTCCACTTTGTAAAGTAAGCTAGCTTTCTAGCATCCCACACAATACTTCCCAGAAATGTTCATCTCCCTGGTGATGTCCTTCCAGCCGACTTATTTAGGTATTTGTAGTAAACCTTGTGAATTCAGCTGTTCCTCATCCATCACAGTGCTTCCAACGCAAGTGACAAATTAAAAGTAGAAACGGGGCATCTGATAAAAGTTTAGCTCAGAATGGTGCAACGCTGTGTTGCATTGTGTCACGTTGCTCATGGGAAGTTCAGACAGTCCAATAGAAAACAGTGCAATCAAACTGATTAAGTCGCTGGCGCTCGCTCGCGTCGCTTCCAGTTAGGACACAATGTAAAGTTTGCAAACACTAGACACTACGTTGGCATAAATATCCCACAGTGCAGCGTGGTAGAGGACAACACTCATAACGGCCAATGACTGAGACAGCCCTGTCAATTCTGCTTCAATTCAAGTGTAAGATTTCACTTTGCTGGTGTAACATAGTTCTAAGATTATTTTATAATTACCAGTCAAGCTTAGGGTGGCACAGGTTACTATGGTTATGTGTCTCCAACCAGCAAAGAGGCTTTCAGGAAGTGATGCCATAAGTACAACTCAGTGCATCCAAAAAGATTAGTAATACTGTTAATTTACACAAAAGTATGTTGAACAATAGCACACATATCGGGTATGCAGTGCATAGTATGCGATTTCAGATGTAGTGATTGTGTATGGAGGAACTCCAGACTTTATACCTGATGACATCACAAGTTTGAGACATACCTCTCTGGTTTCTGGCTTTGAGAGAGAGCAGCTCATGTTCACATATATCGACTGAATGTTCCCCGGCCATGAAAATAACATATTGGAGTTATTCATTTAGGTGGTGTTCCCCTTTAAGTGTATACAGAATAAAAACAACCTAATGCACTGAAAAGGGGACAGACAGCATCATGAGTTTAACATAAAGACAAGAAACAAAGAGGAATCCTGTGGTCAACCCTCACAGGCACAGGTTTTGATTAAAAGGTGGTCATTGAGGATTAGTGTTGGGATTTGAAATGACCAGTAAGACGGTAAGTATATTGTAAAAGTTTATCCTCCACTCTTAACTCATTAAGCCCCCGTTAGACTGTAAGAACCCTCGTCTTATTCTACTACAGAGGAATTCATGTTTTAAGATGTCGAGTTCTAACTGTACATTATGTTTTACTATGGAAATCCTCTCTCTCAGAAAATGATTTGATTACTTTCCCAGAAGTGGCACTGCAACCATACCTTCATATTGTGTCATCAGAGCCACTATAAAACCCATTACTGGCAACATAATTTATCTTCATCGTGGCGGTGGTGATGTATCTGAGGAGTATATTGCTTTGAGAAAACACAATAAAGAAGTTGTCTGACTTTCCCTTGGTTAAATCAAAGTCATTCTTGCGTTCTCATTCTGCTCCAGGCGCTGGCACGTGATCCACAGAGACGAAGAAGGGGGAGTGGGAGAGGTAGGAGGAGGAGGTAAGCGTATATGCAGATGGAAATTAGTGGTTCCAGTAAACACCTGGAGCCAGAGGGGGGAACGAGATGATCTTATTCACATGCAAGTCTTGTGCCACGCTGCTGCTGCTCAAACGCACTGCTTTTCATCCACGTCGCACCAGGAGATAGGTAGGCATCACCTTAATTCCTACCTTGGCTGTGAATGCAGCATTTTTCCCCAAAGCTATCAGGTTTTACTTGAGCATGAACATATTATGTAATTTGCTGCAACGGGGGGAGAAAACGCCTCTGAAAAACGTGCATGTTTCTTCAGTGTGAGATCATTATACACACTATGGGCTTCACAACAAAAGAGGCCTTTCATTTCAAACTGCAGGGTAGACGCTGATTTCCTAAAAGCTATTGATTGAAAATGGCACAGCTGAGGAGCGGGAGAGGAGCCATGAATGGAGACAGTAGATTTTCACTTCCACCGTTCTCCAGCTGTGAGCTCTATTGCAGCCGGGCCTTCAAGGGGGGGAAGAGGGCCGTCCCTGCATATGGTGTTTTTCATGGAGTTTAACACACAGCGCCGTCACTCCCCATATGTGCTTGTGCAGTTTTGAGAGGTTTCATCTCAAAAGGCCGATGAAAACAAGTGTGTTTTTGCTGCATACTTTCTGCACACATGCCCCAGTTTGCACTAATTGCCATCAACTGGCATTCCTCGCCATCTGGTTTCATCTCCTGAACATGAGACCATTGACACAAGCTTAATAACTGATAAGCATCCATTATCTCTTGTTAGGGCAATGCAGCGCAGATGTCAACCCAGTACATATCAATACAGTCAATACATTAACCTAATTATTACTTATATAACATACACTGAGCCTGTCTCTGCCCTATCACCAGCCCACACACACACACATACACACACACTGACAGATAACTGAGTGGGAGGAAGGAATGTCATATACCTCAGCATTTAGTTAGCATTGGCATCCAACATGACAGATTCCCCCGTCTGGGTCGCTTAGCACTGATGGCTTGCAGAAAGGGTTCGCCTGTCTGCCTGGCTCTCCCTCACTTGCCCCTTAATTCTGCTCTGTTTCTTCAGATGCCCACCCCCTTTTGTCAAGGCGCTGCCATAATTATATAAGAGTTATGCAAACCTGTCTCTCGCTGGCAAACAATGAAACATTTCCAGCTCTGAAATAAATGGTGATTAGCATGAGAAATATACAGCCACTTATTGTGAAAGTCATCATTTAAAACTAACTGAGTCGCGGCTGCCTGAATGCTGATGTGGAGAATCGCCTTTTTGTATCATTCCATGCAAAATCATCCTCAGTCTTCCAGAGTAGTGACTGCGAAACATGAAAATGCGATTTTAAAAAAGTACCATCATCATGGCTCATGCTGTGCTGCGTGCATAAACTTTAGACCTGAGGAACTTAGTATCAAAAATAAATCAAAAATACCAGATACAATATGTCAGGCTGAACTGTGGGAAAATGCTTGTTTATTTTTTATTTCATTCAGGTTATATTGGTGACTACGGTCATTTCTTCTATGTTGCCACGTGTCTTTCAACGAGCTCAACATATGAGATACTGTCAGCCTGTGTGCGGAGGATTTTTCCAACCTTATAATTATTTGAGAATAAATTTAAGGGTGAAAGCTGGATGTTGAGAGGTTAAAGTAAATTAGATTCTTCATGAGCTTTCACTAGACTGTTTCCATAATTCATGCTCTTTTTTTCGCTGAGAGTTAGATGACAAGATTGATATCACTTTCATGTTCTTACGGTGAATATAAAGCAGGAGCCAGCAGCCGATTAACTCAGCTTAACTATAAGGACAGGAAACGGGGAAACAGCTAGCCTGGCTCTGTCTCATAGTAACACAACCTCTTACCTTACTCCTCTAAAGCTCATTACTGAACATGTGATATTTCATTTGTTAATCTAAAAAAAACTGAAGTTCAAAAGCACAGCGTTGTTTTTAACCTCCTGAGGTCTCTGCTGGTTGCCTGGCAACTTCACAGTGATGTTAGGAGGAATCAAAGGGAACTGTCAGAGCAGGAAAGGACATGATGTCAGTGACAGCGCCAGAGCCAGATTTGGTGCCACTTCTATTAAGGTCAGTGTGGAGGGCACGGCTAATCACAGTATCACCCATCATATCTGTGCTGTCACTGACCAGACTGCAATAATAAGCAGATCTGAGTAACTTCTGGGCTACTGGTAACTTAGCGGTCACTTAAGTGATAAAGGTCCAAATTTATTGAGGCGTATGCAATTTGCCAAATGTTGCCACCTCCTGACAACAACAGTAAACATTATTGAAAGAGCTGGTTAAGGTTAGCCCTTCTAAGTATTTTTAAATATCATGACGTGCTAAAATATCAATCAACAGTTTGACTGATGGTTAATTATCCATAATCAAACACATGTAACATTACAAGGGGAGAAAGGAGAAAAAAAATTAAGCCACTGCAGCCAACTCACTCGTGGCTCTGCATTTATACTTTCAGGTAGGTAAATGATCCCAAAGTGAGTGCTGTCACTGACATCATGTCCTTTCCTTCTTTTATAGTTTCCTTGGAGGAAACAGGAAGTCACGTCTATCCCCTTGTCTTCCTTCACAGACAAAAGAGAGATAAAATTAAGATATAAAGTTTTTAAAAAAAAATGGTGAAAAATGACAGAGCCAGAGTCATCATATCACATATCTATATTGTTTGTTTTCCAGATCAACAGTCCAGAAACAAAAAATGAAATTAAATAATAAAAGATAATTTACTTTAAGGAAAATAAATAATATTCACATTCAAGGTTCCAGAACCACTTAATATTTGATTATTTGGTTAAAAAAGTGACTTAGAAGTCCTGTATACAACATTCAGAGTATTAATATAGCAGCAAACATCTGTTAGCTATGTAAGAGTTTGAGCTTCTCTGGTCATTTTTGTCATAGTTGGTCCCGCCGCCTGTGCATGTTAGTGCATGTGAGTCCCTGTGAGTGTATCCCACTGGCTAGCGAGTTGCTGCCACTTTGCACCGCGCTCATACAGCAGTTACAGGTGCTCACTTTCTGTGCTCTGTCAGCACTGTTGCCATTGTTAGCACTGTTTACACTGTTAGCACCATAAGCTGCAAGCTACTGGATCAGCCACCTCCATGTTGAGAGCCATGTGCAGACAATCTCTACTCAGACTCTGAAACATAGATGTGCTCTGGATGTTACAGCTCCTTCAAATGACTGATTGATTGATTGGCAAAAGGGTTGCTGATTCCTTTTCCGTCAATCCACTAATTAATCGACTTGTTTCAGCTGTATTCATGTTACATATTGAAATAGCATCCTAGCATGTCAACTTTATGTATTTATCCCTTCAGTGTGAGTCACTGGTGTTATGAAGTGAGCACCTCTCTTCTCAGAATTAGTTTCACCTGCAACTCAACCAGCAGGAGAGTCCAGCATCCTGACAGCACCGGGGCAACAGGAGCAGCTTGCAGGGCCCGCCAGGCCATCTTTAATTCAACTCAGCTGCCGCCCAGCAGCCACGGGGCATCCAAAGGGCTGAGTCACTTGCTGAACTGAAGACATGCCAAGAAGAACAGACAGGGGGAAAGCCCAGGCCTCTCCCTGTGCAGCGGGGGAATCACTCCTCATTATATGTGGACGTGATTTATTGGGTCACCTCCATTCTCGTGGCCTGGTTGTTGGAGCATGATTGTGGGGGATTCAAACAGAGGCAGCTGGATTAGCATGATGGTATGAGCACTGTGTGTGTCACAGGGGGGGATGTGAAGTCTTGCAAAAAGACTGAGCCAACTTGATTAGAGGGAGTCCATGTTGCTCTTGAAATGCAGCTTTGTTTTAGAAATGCATTGGATGTTGTGTCCAGTGGGCATTGCTGACACGTCCTGATGGTGTGATCACTGACATGCAGTCATGTGTGCTGCTGTAGATGGTGTAATCTGTTGGTAGGCAGCTGTAAAATTTCTGCATCTGCACTTTCACATCAGAGAATACATCTAGTATCTAGTATTTAATGTTGTTAGGAGATTATTAAGCTCAGGTTTAAAGTGAATATTTATAGCATGTGCGTCTCATCACTTATCAGTTTTTATGTATAGCAGTGACAACTATCAGGCTGCTCACTGCTGTGGTTCTCCATCATCTTATTTCCTCCATCACAGTGTCAACCACAGGGTCAGCTCTCATTACGCTCTTGCGTGACCTATTAGAAGAAGCTCCACTGTATGTCGCTGCTCATTTCCGAAAGTGGCAACCTGGTGGTGCTGAGAGAAGAGAACAAACATATCTTGCCGGCTGAGGGGACACCTTGCTATTCTCACGACCTCTCCTACCCACTCAAACCCATGTGTGGGGGGGGGTTTTCGGCTGTGTGTGTCTGAGCGTTTGGATAAGAGTTTCGAGGAGCGTTATTGTTGCTGCTCTGTGCTAATTGTCTGTGAGTGGCATTTTATCAGACTTTTGCTCTCGCTGCAGGAGGCTGCTGCTTGCTGTATCAACCTGCTGCTGATTGTGAGGTGCTGACATCACTCTGTGTATCATCACAGAACATTTATTTGCAGGCATTTCTAGTGACAGAGAACAGGAGAGGTATTGGATGAAAAGCAAAAAAAAAGATGGCTTTCATTCTACATGAGCTACAAAAGGTCTACTCCAGTAAAACTGAGAGTCTGAGCATGTGTGTACACATACAGATGAGACCGGGGTGTTTTAGTGGGGGGAAAAGTGGGACTGATAACCCAGGGCCCCAGTGGAAGAGGGGCCCTTGAAAAGCCTGAGATAAAACGTTGAATTTGTTTGCAACTTTTTATTTCTAAGTAATAAATGCTGTGACAAAATAAAAACTGGCTGAATAAACTTTGTTTAAAAAGATAGTGGAAGCTCTCTGAGGCCCCTCTCACCCCAAGGAGGTGCAAAATGGTTTAGTCCACTCTTGCATTAGGATTTGTCTCTTAACGTAGCTAAAGCCAAGTGAATGACTGCTTAAGCTGCTGGAGCACCAACATGCATTGTCACATCTTTCCCCAAGAAAAGGATTTCGGGATTAAAAAGAAAGGAGAGAAAGAAAGGAATGGGAATGAAAGCAAACTGACTTTGTAAAGGGAAAAAAATCTAAAGATGTGCGAGAGAGACATGGATCAAGAGAGGAAGGGTGGGGGACCCACAGAGACTGCTTATGCATAGGGCTCAGAAATCGGTGCTAGGCTCCTGGAATAAGCTGTGATGACATATTACCAACATATTACTCATAATATACATGTTAAGAAACTATTCAGTTACTGGATATCACATCAACATTGATATTACATTTAAATTACAGCAATAAAAGCATAATAAGTGACAACTGGTACACACACCAGCATGTGCTTGGTACCATTATTAGATCTGTCATTGAATAATAAATACATTTTATTTATATGTCCACTCCATAGCTTGTTTATTGTCCTGTATTTTAGCTTTTAGCTTTTATATATTGTAATTTTTGTTGCTTGTTTTGATAATTCTTTATTTCTATTTTAACTGGTTTGCGTATTGGTTTATCTGTTTATTTTAACTTATTTTAGGTTTGTTTGTTTATTGTTTTTATGTCTTTGTTTACGCTCAGCATTATTCAAAATGAAGGTCTTCCTCAAATGATTTCCCCAGGTCTTAAATAAAGGTTTGACTGAGTTAAGTAACGCCTAATGCATGATTTGTGTGGATTCAATAAATGAATGAGTGCAGGATGTATCATTAATTCCTGTTGCTCACCATTAAGCAATTATCAAATCACCATGTGATTAGTTATCACTTAGTGGATCATTAATCAATGATAGTTACCTCACAGTTACTTCATGCATTAATTCATGATTGCAAATTGGTGGTAATGATAGGACCATGATGCTGCCTTCAGTTATGTCAGCACATCCCACAAATTGGTCCTGACTGAGATATCTCAACAACTGTTAGATGGATTGCTATGAATGTTTGTACAGATATTTATGGTTCCCAGAGGAGGAATTCTACTGACTTTGCTGACCCCCTGGCCTCACCTGTAGCATCGCCATGAGGCTGACATTGGTGGATTTGTGTGAAATATTTCAACAACTTCTGAATAGATTGCCATTAGATTTAGTACACATTTCCATGTTCCCCTCACACAATGAATTGTAATAATTTTGGTGTTTCCATAGCTCCATCAACAGGGCAAAAACTGAACAGAAACAGGGAGTTTTGGGGTCAGACACTTAATTTCCTGCATTCTGGTGAATTGTTATGGACCAATTTGTGCCTTTTTTATTTGATTTATAGTGATTTAAATGTTGGGGGGACGTATCCCCCCTAAAATCTACACCTATGCAGAATTTGCTGCGCGCACTTACTAACAGGGAAAATGACATCTTCCCTTGGATACAAAACAGAGACAAACTGTTTTAAATATGAATACATTTATTCGTAAATCTTTAAAGAAAAGAAATAAAATGTGTGTTTCCACTCTGCCCGCATGACTCCCTTCACCATAATGCTGAAAAATCCCTGCCTGTGGCTGAACCTGATCCTTGACCCGTGCTTTATGTTATAATACCATGTACACATGCTTAATGTAAAAGCCTGCAGGCTGCTGTGATTCACAACAGATAGCTTTAAAACAGGTCACAATATTGACTTGATGTTTGAATGCCCTGCATCCGTCTATTGCCAACAGCCAACAACACGACCAATCAGCTTCTCAAGAGCCAATAAGTTCACTTCTCTTCCTTTGATTCCTCCCAGCCCTTGCTCGGGGTTTTCTCTATATTGAATCTCAAAGTCCAGAGGAGATATGATTAAGTCTGCAGTACAAGTGAGCTGCCCCTGTGATTGGGGAAGAAAAAGGTCTCTGTATTAGAGTCCCCATCAGTCCCTACCTCCATGCGTCTCTCTTTCTATCTTTTTCTCTCTCTCTGAGGCCATTAGGAGTCATGGCGCTCTCCCTCATCATTAGATTAACTCCCATGGTCTGCCAGAGTGTGCAGGAAGACCACACTCATTACCGAGGCTGCTCTACTTTACTGAGCGCACAAAAGCCCCCGCTTTCACCTTGTAATTTGAGTCAGACAGGCTCATCAGGGCAGGAGGCAACAGCGTGATATGGAAGTGCTGCCGCCACTATCAGCAGATATTCATGTCATATACTGTCTTGATTACACAGGCGGATTGAGAGTGCACGCTTGGCAGAGGCGATGTTCCTGGGGACATATTAGGCACATTAGTTCCCCCAGTAGTATACCACGGCTGGAGGGATTTGATACACAGTTGCCACAAAGGCATTTACGATAATAGAGTTCTTAATAGAGTAGATGAATAACGCTCTGCCATATCCCTGTCGCAGTGGTAGTTTCAGTCCCTTTTCAAAAATAACTCTGTGGCCTGCTGGTCCCAGTGGAGCACAAATTGAGTGCACACTGGTATCCATGGGATAACAAACAGGAAAACAGCCTTAATATCAACAAGGATCCAATCATTTATGTAATCAGAGAGGAAATAACAAGATCTCATTTGTCGGCAAAGGAAATGATCCAGCTCGTAAAAAGATGAAAAATAGCATTAGTGGCTGAGATCCTGTACGTACGTAGGGCTACATCATAATTGTATATGATATGGGAATCACTCGGCATGTTTGAAAATTCACATGCAGGGAGGAAAATGTTAAAAGAATAACCCTGGCAGCTTGTTTGAGTGATGCTCACAGTGTGAGTGTGGATTCCCCCTTCAAATAAAGACACAACAGGCAGCGTACACATCACAGAAAACACTACTTTATTTCTGGGCTGGTCAGCAGAGTTATGACAAAAAGTCACTCAAGGAAAACCTCAAGTTGGAACCCACTTTTCATCACTCATGGGACACTTGAGTAATGATACACTCGGGTGTGAAATTACCTTCCTCTCCTGAATGTCAAACAACAGCTTAAGAGAAAAGATCACTGCATGAGCGATTGAAGCGAGTGAGGAAAACTGGGTTCAAACAAATACATGTTGCAATTTCAGTGCTCATGACACAAAGACACGGCGCCGTAGGCACCTAATCTTTGGTGACATCCCTATTTTGCGAGAACACAATCAGTTTGAATGGCTCCAAGCCTGTCAGAAATGTGTGATTTGTCTCAAGTTCTGCCTTCAAATTGTTTAAGATCATCCAAAGCCGCCTCTATGGATCAGCTGGTTGACTGCGGAGAGCCCTGCTGTGGTGTAAAAGAGATGGAGGAAGACGCTCTGGGCTGTTTCCACTTTTGCCACGAGGATATTTCTCCAGAGAAGCATTCTGGGAAGAGGAGAAGGTAAATTAGTTTGACACCTTGCTGCCCACCATAAATGACCACATTCAAAAACACAAGCATCATTCAAAATGATCAGGTTTGTAAATAACTGACTGATCTATCCAGTCATATAACTACAGTCAATATTCTTTAAAAAATGACAAAGACTCACGAGCTGTCTCGCCATGGACCTGAGGACACCTTCCACATCTAAAACCCACATCTGTGAGGAAACGAGAAAGAGAGAGAGAGAGAGTGACAAGTATTTCATCATTTACAGAGAGATGTTGCAAAGCGGAATTGGATCTTGCACCTTTTGATCACAGCACAGCCACCTCTGAGCACACTGAGTGGTTTCATATTTTAGTTAATAAAATATTAAGCAGGCTACAGGAAGTGCTCGGCCGTGCTGGACTTCTAACGGACAGGTTGTTTAGTTTTAGTCACCAAGGACAGTTCTCGTTGATCTATGTAATAGCTGTAATGACACAGACTTGGCTGTGAAGACACATTTTCTTCTGTTTTTAGGCAAATGTTTGAAGGAATTTTAAATTAGATTAAAGGCCCATTAACTTATTTTCTCTATCAGCTTCTCACCACAAGAGATGAGGTGACCCAAAACTATTTTCAAAAAAGTTAGAACAGTTTCTCTACAGGAGAGATGTTGTATTTGAAGTTTTTATCTTTGCTTTTCTCGCTGGTTTAAGGAGGGTTTGGCAATGTTGGAAAAAGGCGATGTCATGTTTTTCTATGCACCAATGCCCTCCTATTTTGTAAAAACCTTTGTATCTTTATCAGCAACCATATTGATAGAAATGTTTTATGATTTTGAAGATGCAACTGTTTCGCATCCTAGAAGATAACAAAAATTTTCATTTCTTTTCTTTTAATCTTGTTGGCTAAATTTGATAACATAAATATAAAATTACAGGTAAAAAGCCTTGTTATAAAAATGTCTTGGTTTACAATTTAGTACATTGACTCAGTTTGTTTTTCTATTAATCCCAAGGCTGAACTTGTTTTTTGTTCAAATCAGAGTCAGAATCAGAATCAGAAATACTTTACTGATCCTTGAGGGGAAATTGTGAAATTGATTTTGTTACAGTCGCTCTGATGTGAATAATAAAGACTTTTTAGAAATAAGAAGAGTATGAAATGAAGGTATGTAAATATAAAGCAATAAAATAAAATAAAATAGAAATGAAAATGTGCATTAAAAATAAAAACTGAATGTGCATTATGCTACAGTGTTTAACACTGTAGCATAATGCACAAGAGATTTGTGCTTATGTATGTATGTCAAGAGAAGAAGAAAAGAAGAAAGGAAATATAGCGATGACTGAGTAAAACTGATGACATTTGGTGGGGTATTTGTTGTTGCTACTGGCACTGTCAATCAAATTTCACCAAACCACACTCGCACAGTCCCAGTGGAACTGATTAACTGAGTTTTAAGAGAAATACTTCAAATTTAAATCAAGTTTACAAGCACGTTAACAAAATTCCTTACCTTGAAGGGCTGTTATTTTAGTTTATTTTTCTATTGGTGGAGAAAAATCTTTCAGCTTTGACTGATGAAACAGTTAAATGAGTTTCCCCTTACAGATATTGTTTCCCAACATTCAGAGAGGCAGCATGTTGAAAATAAACTCTGAACTTATGTGGCAATGTATGACTGTGTTGTCCACACCTATGTGCAAATCAGTACTGCTGACAATTATAATTAATCCCAGGTTATGCTACTTCCTGCAGTGAACACTGCCTCTGAAATATCACCATACAGTAATTTGTAGCTTCAAGCCCCCATAAGTCCACATGTCCTTGTTACTGAGCAGGAGGCCACACCATCTGTGAATACGGTTCTGACCTTCAAGTACAAACAAAATTCATAGCTGCGATAATGGCTTTGTGTTTATTTGGAAACACGTGTGGTAGCCAAGTTATCTAAAGAACAACATGACGGCTGTCTGTCAGGCACTCGGGTGGGTAGTTATTAAGTTTATGTTGGATATCTACTCCCTGGGTAAATTAAAAATTTACACACAGCTGGAGATGGGTTTGTGCCGACAGGCAGGTTTGTCCTTCCCCATGTTATTTTATTTACTGTGAGCACAGCATGGTGTCATGGTGCTTCATAATGACTTTTACACAACGCATCTGTGTTAATGAATTCATTAAGAACCTCATTAATACATTAATGAGAACAGATTTTTATGTCAGTTTAACATTAACTCCATCAGAAAGCATTAAGGAGATGCAGATCACTTGACATATGAGGAGAACCACTGGTGTCAAAGTCTTCTAATCAGTGGCGTCACCGAGGGGTGGCCACGGGGGACTATGGCCAGCCTGATACAATCAAAAAAAAGACCCATAGACCCATTGACTTCCATGGCAAAAGAGATGTCAGAAAATCAGTGGATGAATTTGTTGGCACATCACAACCCCCACAAATGATTTGGTCTAATATGATTTGGAATGTCTAGAAGAGCCGCAAGATTAAATCATTTTATCCCCATTCAATTTAGTGGAGTGCTTAATTTAACAGTGTCAATCGCCATCGTCAGCCAGATTTGCTTCCTTCTTGTTTCCATGGTAATGTTAAAGAGATTTGGAGAAGGACAGGCCACCAAGAAGTGTGCCAGGCTTTGAAGCCAATTTTCGTAGTGGCCAAATAGTGGTACTGCAATTCCTGGGGTCCATTGCATGATGCCCTGCGACCCAAAAAGACTTTTCCCATCGACTTACATGGCAAAGGAGATGTTTGTAAATCAGTGGATAAATTCGTTGGCACACCACAACCCCCATGAAATTATATGGTCCGAGAACATTTAGAAAGTCTAGAAGAGTTGCAAGATTAAATCAATGTATCCCCATTCAATTTAGCAGAGTGCTAAATTAACCAACATCAATCACCATCACCAGCCAGCTTTGCTTCCTTCTTGTTTCCGTGGTAAAGTTAAAGAGATTTGGAAAAGGACAGGTGGATTGGCTGCTGACATATTTTAAAGATGAAAAGTTGTTAGCCAGAAAAGATCAAGACTAACATTTCTTTGATATTATCTTTGTAGGGCTATGTGCCACCCAGAAGTAACTTATGCAACTTTCTACAGCGGAGAGAGACAAACGTTAGGTTAGCACCAAGGTCTGTATTTAGGAGAGTATTTTACTGATCCCCAGAAGGGGAGTAGGAGACGTATACCTGGCAGTGCAGGAACAATGTTGACCGATAGTCTTCTCATCATCAGTCTACAGTCTCTTTTTCAGTGAGACCGCAAAGCCTCATTTTGTTTTGCCTTGTTCATAAGAGCTAACAGGAAAACAACAACCAGCCTATTTAAAGACCAATAGATCACCTGGCACATGTTTATACAGATATTTAACAGAATAAAACAGGACTGTAGTGGAAAACATTAACATTAACTGTAGAACAAGAAACCACAATATATCAGTATACGATTCCTTAACACTCATATTAACATAGTTTTCAACTATCCTATGTAGTTCAACACCATATACAAATACTTGAAATTCAGGTATAGCTTTTGGTTTTGGTGAGCCTCCTCAAGGTTTTCAGTGGCCCCATCTGGTCACCCCTATGATATACATAATTTCTAGGGGCGCCACCACTTTAAATGTATTGTGCTGGTGTTCAAACAAAGGTAGAACAGATGTGTGATCATTACATGATGTCCCACAAACTACCTATGAAACCTTTTTAAAAACCCAAATCATGTTTGATTCTCATTACTGTGAAACATATGAACACATACAGTAATAGAGCTATTACACAAGAGATGCAGCACAGTTTAGAGATAAGGAAAGGAGCACTGCCGTTGATTGATCTGCTGGACAATACCCAGAGGCACTGTACAAAGAATACATAACAGACTGTCTAAACAACTTAGTATTGACTGCACTGGGAGAAAACAAGCAGCTCTGAGTTCAGTCAGTTCACAGTTAAATGCGCAAGAGCTGTAAGAAAGACTGTTCCTAGAAAACAAGACCACAACATGTTCAGGTCGCAGCGTGCGAACATGTGTGTGAGAGAAGGAGGTCAGTGATGGTCTTACTCTGTGGTTTTGTCTCTTCTCTATGCTCCAGTCTCGCACATCCCTCCAGTGCTCTGGCAGACATGCATCAGTTGCTCGGCTGTCTCCCCTCCTAGCCATGATGTCCCCTCCACACACAGTGTGTCAGCGACTCGAGCGCCGGGTCACTGCACTGAACCACGTCCACCCCCTCAAGGGTCCATCACAGTTTCCTACAGTGGAACTTGAGCCTAGAAACTGATACTCTTCAGTACGGAGCGGTTTATACTGTGCAGGATCAAAACTATTCTGCTTGTAAGGTACAGGGTAGCAGTGCAGATGCCTTTATCTCTCACTGCAGTGTGTCTGATAAATGGAAGATGTTTCAGCTGGCATTGTGTTAGAAACATTAGAAAACCAGTCAGATGAATTGCTCTGCTGACATTACATGTTTCTGTGCTTCAGTCTGTATTAAGAAGTCAAATGCTGCTCAGCTGTCAACCAGCCTATATTTCGTAGACAATTAGATCTTGTTCTTGGGAAAACATGCTTTTTCCCTTCGATTTCTATGTTTAGTGATAAGGTTTGTCTCTCTCTGTACATGGGGCGCCGGCACTATCCACTACGCTACCAACGGCCCTTTGTGCATTAGTTCATGTGGGTGTTTGAGTGCTTACAGACAATTTCCACATCGGCATATGATGTTTAACATCCCTGACAACCTCTATAGTCTCATTTAGCCACATGATAGCAACCGCCTTTTTAAAGACACAAAAAACTTCCAAAATCCCCAAATGTGGGTATAAAGTTTTTTTATGTCGTAGAACGAACCATGAAAATCTCTTAATCTTGGGTTCACCCCAGATCTTATTTCATGCATCTAATCAAAAAGCCATTAAGGAAAACTCAGTGACTTTAAGAGGAGAGAATCTGAAGTGCAAAAATACAAACTCTCATCTGGGTTTTAAGACTCATTCCTGCACCACTCTCTATTCAAATCCAGTTTCCTTTTATAAACTAAACAAAAACTCAATTAGATGATTCCTTTCAAGACTGTTGGATTGTAGTCGATTTCACAAGTATATCTAATGAACTGATAAGTCAGACATGTAAAGACATTTTATCCACTGTGTCAGCTCTATAGACTAATTGTTTTATTGTTGCCCAGAATGAAATGAGAATGACAATAGGCCTACTATTTAATTGTCTGTCACTAAGACAATGAGGGAGCACTGCTGTAATTAGCTTTATCAACAAATAAATAGCATGACATATTTAGATTCTTATACACACTGCCCCCGGTTAGACAATTAAAGACTTTGCTTCTTTGGAAAATAGGGAAAATCTAAATGTAGTTCAATTAATGAGCAGCTAACAGTGATTAAACTGTCGGTGCTGTCAGAAACTTGAACTGTGGGTCGAGTCTCACATTACAGTTTGACACAGAAACAGTACAAGTGACCTGTCCAAGGAAGAGATTAGTGACACAAGAAGACAGTATATGAGTCATTGCTTACCTGAAGCTGATGCCTGGCAACACACTGAGCCTTGCGTCTATGAATCTTTGCTGCTCTGCACGCAGGACGCCTTATTCTCCCCCGAGTCTTTTGGAAAGCTGAGAGGAGGAAGAGATGGAGGTCAGAGGGAGCACAATTGTGTGTTACAATAATAAATTAAGATTATAATGAACTGGATTCAGAAGAGAATCAGAAACACCCTAAAGGTGTCAAGTGAAGTGATAATTGCGGGATAACCGTTACCACTGCAAGTCAGGGAAAGTAATCTGCCAAATAGAGAGCAGGGTACTGCATCACACAGTCTCAGACAAACAGAGAAGTGTCGGTCAGTTTGTGTCTGCGTCTCATTTTTATTTTGGCATCTCTTCAACAAAGTCTTTTAATGATTTGAATAGAAGTGCTGAGTGAAAATGTTCCTGTTTTGAAGCGCTTTTATTCTGCACTGTCACTTTCTGGACCAACAGTCATGCTATTACTGCAGTTTGTAAAGCGGTGCAGCTAGTTGGCACAATTATTCAGTGAGCGCACATGAAACAAATTGGATTTCCTTATGATTTCTTTTCATCCTTTCAAGAAGGGGAACGAGACGTTCTTTCTGCGAGTGCTGCTGAACATTTTCCAGTGCACACTGTTATAACAAGCAAGCAGATTTAAATTCATTACACTGTAAAAAAAAAAAAAAAAAAAACTTGCAGAAATGTGAAACTTGCTTGGAATACTTTCATTAAGTTTTCATTTTTAAAAATTGTTACATTATCATTTTGTGGTAATCAGAGCCTGACCGATACAGACCATACGTAACATGAAAACTGCAGCTGAGGCTTGTTCGAGATGTACTGTGCTTCCCCTAAAAGGTGGACGAGATCCGGCGGCAGCAGAAGGGGATGGTGACAAAAGCTGCCTTCAAAGAACATACAGGAAGTCACAGAAATATTTACTTCCTGTTAGATCAATCTGTAGGCTACCTGTAGTTTGCAGATCATGTTAAAACCTCATGATTACCGACCACGCAGAATATGTCTGCAAAGAGTTGAAACCTTATTTGCACAATTAAAGATCATTAGCCTACAATCTAGCATTAAAATAAAGAGATATATAAATGAATTAGATTTTCTACAAAACTTTGTGTTTGTTGTCAAAACTAAGAATCAAGCCAGCACTTTCATCTGGCGACAGCCAGGTGTTTCCCATCATGCCCTGGGTCTTGCAGTCGGCGAAGAGCAACTGCAGGACCTGGCTCTATAAACTGCTGCCACCTCGATCTTGTGTGGTTATTGTTGCCTACATGTGCATGTTGGGATCAGGTTGGACACAAATCTAACCAGCATGAATTATGTGCCAATTACCGGTGACAGATTCTGTGCAGGTCTAACTCATCTGGAACAATCGTAATGTCTGCCTCACCTGTATATTGCTGCTCATTTTGCTTCTCTGTCTCTCTTTTCAGCCAAATTTTAACTATTTTCCACCTCCATCAACCAGACAACACATTCTCACTCCGACCTCGTCACATATTGACGTTTGGTCATGGACTTTCCACGTCCACATATGACGTGCAAGGTACCCTTGGTGTGTTGGTTGTTGATGTTCGGGGACGGGGTGTCAAGTTCTGTCTGTTACATGCATTGTCTTCTTTTAAAATACGCTTCCGTTTTCACAGGAAATTTACCGTTTACACACAGTCTCTTTCAAAATAAATGCACTACGTCATTACAACACCACCAATAGACTTTTTTTTTTCTGTCAACAACAAACGCACATGGTTGGGTTTAGGCAACAAAAGCACATGGTTAGGTTTAAGAAAAAAGAACAGGGTTTGGCTTTAGAATCTTACGGGACACAAACACCACTCTCCCAGGTGAAAGTCGGTGTTTGTTGGACCCATCCACCACCCCTCCTGCCTGCCCCAGTTGGACTTTCACTGCCTAAACTTTCATCCTTGTTCTGCTGCGTTTCCCCCTGAAGCCGCCAGGCACTGTTAAACTATAATGGCAACGTGGCCGCATATCATGCTTTTTTTGTTGGTTTCTGACGCAGCAAGTCATTGCGCCACAAGTGCCAGATTTCAACGACCTCAGTGTGAGACTGGGCTCTGCCAGACATCCTTAGACTTTCCCTCCTTTTCCCATCACCTGTCTGCCCCACCCATCTACACACCTGTTCCTACTTTCCTCATCAGCCCAGTTTACAACCAGCCCTTTGCCACACACTCCTTTAGAGTTTGTCAAAAGTTGCCATGTGCTGTGAGTTCCAGCCATTTGTTTCTCATCTCTTCCTGTTTTTTTTTCTCCTGCTACTTCTGGATTTACCTGGAATTTGACCTGCTTTATCACCTTGCCTGCTCCTTGTTGGATTTGTTTGCTTATTTGCACTGTTTTGTTGGCCCTTTCCTGCCTCACAATTCATTAAGTCTACTGTCTCTGCTACAGTAAATCACTGTACTCTACCACACATTCTGCATTGTCTACATGTGGGTCCTATCTGTATTACCTGGCACACAAGTCATGACACAGAAATGTCAAAGATAAAGCAGTGTCTCCACAACATAGATTGTCCATCAAAGAGCACTGACAGCTTTAATTTAGCCATGTTAGCAGGATAGTTGTAGGGATGGCAGCCAGTCTGTTGGTCAGTCCACTACTTCAGTCCAAACTGAAATATCTCAACAGCTGTTGGATGATTCGCCATGAAGTATTTGACAAACATTTGTGGTCCCAAGAGGATGTATTCAAAGGACTTCAGTGACCTGACATTCCCCTGAGCCTCAGCTGCTGTGTTTAGTGCTAATTAGCAAATGTTAGCATCCAAGGTCCTATGTTTCCCTGCTCAATATTCTCTTAATATGACTAATTAAGGAGACCTTTCAAAAGACTTTGTATTCTCAGCGATGTTTTCGTCCATGGTCAAGGGTTCAGTGTTTGTTTACCTGGGTCAGTATGTTGAAAACCCGCCTACAGCTTACAGCCTTCTGATGTTATACGCCTTTAAACCTTCACCCTAAAACTTTTGGGCAAAACACTTTTCTTGAATTTAGACATTTATATCTCCACAGTGGCTGAACAGATTTTTACCATTCAAACTGCATTTGAAACGTTCAACTCTGTTTGTTCTTTTGCAGTTTGAACGGCAAAGCTGGCCCTTAACAATCTTTTACAATGTTGATTTGTAGAGACATAGGAAACTGAGAACATGGAGAAGACACCATCTCATAACCCCCAATACTGTATAAAAGCAATGTTTGTGTTTGTTATGTAAGTATTCTAAGACAATGGGCAGAATCATGCAAAAATTCCTCAATGTTCCCGCCCACAAATACAAGAAAAAGAAATTGAACAATGTTGACAATGACCATGCACATTTGCTCAGCAGAACATTTTGTGTGTATGTTTATGTAAAAGTACAAAAAGTGTACATTTGTCCTTATGTTGGTACAGCATGTTTCCTCACTGTGTATTTTTAGTCATATAACAGTAGTTCGTAGAAGAAGATGTTTTTCCATTTTGCCTCTTATCGACAAATATCAGCCTTTGCTTTCCAGTACAGTTTCTGCGTACTGCATTTATGAGCCTGCCTCTTGGCAGCGGATTTCAGTGTAATTATTATGTTTATTCAGTTGAACGTCAAAACAAAAGCATGGATATTACTGGATGTACCAGTGTAATTAAGTAAATTACCAGTTTGGATGTGCAGCATTTTATGAAAAGCTGTGATCCTGAGAGTCTAGATCCAGTTTGTTCAGTTCTCAGACATATTAAGTATTACAGTCTCATAGTAAACTCCTTCTCAAATGTCATATTGTCTGCTCATCATAAAAACAGCATGTCCTGATATTTATAACCTCTCGTATCATAGGTATGTTTGACAGTAAAAGCCAACAGAAAGTGTTTGTTCTGGCATTTATGGAAAACAACCTCCATAAAGGCCATCTCAAGCGGCATCAGCCTCTTTTGAGTCTGTCAGTGTAACGACATAATCATCTTGGCATTTGCAATCAGTATCTCACCACTTTCTACTCGTCTCAGAATAGCATCCAGCTCCTGGAGATTCCCCTCAGTGACAAACAGTCACTACGAGGCCAACTAACGGAGAAGGACAAAAACATTTCACGGTAATCAGCTCTTTTCCCAGCACACAGTCACCTTGGAATCAATTCAAGCCCCAAGCTGTGGTGTTATTCACACCACATAATTGCTTTGTTTCGTCCAGCGATGTTCAGTGTTGTAATGAGCCACAGATCCAAGGACAGACCCTGCCTGGGGGTTTGAGCGTCTGAAGGCAAGAAGGGCTCTTGGAAAATGACTCATGTAGTGGTCTCTACTTTGTCATGCTCTGGCATTAGACACGGATCCCCAACCGAGGCGCCGCACCTCATTACACATAATTGTGTGGAGAGATCAATATGTGACAACCTGCGGATGACGACATCTAAAGCAATTTATTCTCAAACAGTATGAAGGTCCCGGCACATCCTGAGCACCAGAAGAGAGCAAAACTATTCTGCTGTATTTAAAGATAAATGAAAGAGTTAAATGTAAAGCTGTCAACGTGGACCTCTGGTTACTGAGAGGTAAAAACTGGAGCACACAGAGGGTGCATGGATATTTTTACCACTGCTTATGACATTACTGTAGAAGGCCAAAGAGGACATGTGCAAAAATGTTATTTCCCTGTCATCATAAAAGAGTTTGTTTTCTTGAGATCACAAAATAACACTGAGCTGGTCTGGTTTCCTAAAAAGGCTGAACATAAAACCACGCCTGACACACATCTGAAATTGGGATGACGACTGAATTAAACAAGATTAATTTCAGCCACATAGTATGTTAGTCCTAATTAGTGAGAGCATATGCACACAGCAGTGGCCTGAGGGTGCTCATTAAAGCTATAATGGATCACAAAACGGCCAAAATTTAGTGATAATTGTGTGTGTGTTTAACATAGATGAATAAAGCTCTCTTGATGCATTGCCATTGATATATTACAAACTGACAAAGGCTGTGCTGCAAAAAGAAAGAACAAGTGTTATAAATTGCTTCTCAAACACTTGTACATCCTTTATTCTTACTGAGATAACAAGGAGGGCTCAGGTTCATATAAACCATGAGCATCTCTCTTTATAGTGGACAAAAGACTACTAAATGATAAAGGAAGTAAACAGGGACATTTGTTGCACAGAAAACACAGGGGTCATGTCCCCTGTAATATTTCTGTAAATTTATAGTGCTATGAAGAGATGTTTACGTTCTGTGATTACGCACATATTACACCAGTCTGATTTTATTTTAGTACTGTTTTTAGGGGGAAAAAAAAGTTACAGACATATAATTGATTCACCTCAATATTTACTGTAAAAACTATAGAATTGAAATGAGAATATATTTTTTTATGATGCGAACCTTGCAAGAGAATATAATGTAGGAGGATAAAACTTACAGACAACATTGTTGAGCATTTAATTAATTAAATACATTTTAAAATACTCACAAAATTTGACAGTTTGATCAAAGGTTTGACAAATAAATCTTAGGTGGGGGTTTCTGCTTATTGAATTTGTACTTGTATTTCTAATATTCTGGCAACAGCCCTGCCACATACAACTTATATTTCAATAACAATCAGGTATGTAATCATAATTAAGTGGAAGCATTATTTACTGCATTTGCATTAACCTCCAGAATATATTTCCACAGTGAATGGAAGCACTGCAGTTAAACAAAAACTGTTAAAAAAGTTAAAAACCGATTCTGATGTAAGCCATGTACTCATGTAGTCAAATCCAATCCAAGTCTCCACTCTACAGCTGTGATGAAGAATTATCTTTAGACTTAGTTTAACTATGAAACTGCATAAGCTCATACTGTGGCAATAACAAAAAGGGACACAAATGAGTAAAACCTTGCCCTGCTCAGACAAAGGTTTACAAAAACAACAACTTACGTCTTCTCTTGGCTGATGAAATGCCGGCGTAGCACTAGAGCCAGAGTGGAGAGAAACATGATGGTGGTGCACATGGTCCCCAGAGCCCACCACCCTGCAGCCAAAGAGACAGCAGGGTCAACATGAAGCATCCATACTGAATCCACTCACTGCAGCAGAGGAGACCTTTTTGTTTCTCTCCCTCTCTGTGCCTGGATCAGGAACACAGGAGGATTAGTCAATCCCAGATTAGAAAAGATGACATGGTGCATTATTGAGGCACAGCACCGCTGCAGATCTAAGCTATGTTATGGTGTGTGTGTGTGTGTGTGTGCGCTTACTGTGTTCAGATATTTGCTGCATGACTCCAATGAAAAGCACCTGCCCTCAGACAGAGCCCACAGAGCCACCTTGGATATTTTTGCATTTCTGCCACGTACAGAATCTTCCTGCTGAAACATTTCCTGTCATGCAGACCTTGTTGTTATGCCATTGCCCAGCAGTCACCTGATCATCACCTGCCTGTACACCTGCCCCTCATCCTCCTAGTCATAGTATACTAGTCCACGTGCAAATCTTATTTGCTGGACTGTTCAATGTGCTGCTCAGCCTCTTATTATAATAATCAGTCCAGTGTCTGACTTGTAAACAGCGTGTGACTGTGATTCTCTGATTTATTTCCAAGATATCTGACCTGGTGTTCAATAATGTGTAAATACCTGAAAACCAAACAGACTTGGGCACTCACCAGTTACCTTTATAGCAAACCAGACTTTTCCCTATGATGACAAGTTGCCTGTTGGACGTCATATAATCTGGCTGTATTTCAGTTTTGTAGCATAGCACAACGTTTTCAGCCTACACCATTGTACTGTATTTTCTACCAATAGCCTTAAAGAACAAAACTAAAACTCTGCAGCTGCTGTTCTATCGATATGTGCTGCCACCTACTGAGATGTGCTAGCCTGCTATGCGGTTCTACGGTATATGTAAGACTACATGGAATAGGTGTAATATAAAATGATTTTGTAGTGGGAACATTATTCGATGAGGCATAGGCTATAGATCTATCGGAATGTGCTACCCCTGAAATCGCAAATAAATATGTTACAATAGAGTATCAAAATATGCCCCACATATTCTTAGAGTACACTTATCCCTGTTAGTTATCATTTTTCAATGGGATAGAGTGAATCTGCTATCAGTTCAAGCAACTGTAGCATTTTTTGACAGGGCACCATAAATTGAGCGATCACCTGCTCTGTGAGGCTGTGCTTTGAGCTAAATGCTAACATGCTAACAGTGACAGTGCTAACATGCTGATGTTTAGTAGGTATGATGTTAACTATGTTCACCATTTGCATTTACGTGTTAGCATGCAAACAATTGCAAATTAGCATAGACATAAAGACATTAAGTACCACTGAACTAGATGGGAATGTCATTTGTTTGTCAGATATTTTGTCATGAACCAAAGTATTAGACAAATTACTCATCAAGTGCAACCAAGAGGTCAACACCAAAGTTATCACAGTAGATCCAGAGGAGAACATGAATGTGTGTGCTAAATTTTAATGGCAATTTATCCAGTAGATGTTTGGACTTTCACTCTAAACCACATGCCAATCTCATGATGGCACACCTACAGTTCATTGTCTAGGGATCTTGAATGTCTGTAAAAAAATTGTGCCACTCCATCTTGTAGCTGTTGAGATATTTCACTTGATAAGAGAAAACCTTGAGCTGCTGGTTGCACTAAATAAAAAGTCAGGGGATAACCGGTCATTAAGATTCATCCTCTGGGGACAATGAATTTTTCATGTGTTGTTTGTACAGTGTGCTGTTTGACAAAGTTTCCCATTTTGTAAATCTGTGAGTAATTGAACATCACTTAGCATTTTAAGCCGCATTAGAAGCTGTATCCCGCAGATACTACGGCATGATGACCTCTGTTCCAGGGAACAACAGCAACCTGGCAACATAATGAGGACATCTCCAAGACACAGAATGACTCAACTAGCTGGACACACACTAGCACGCACACTCACACCACACACAAATCAAATCCTAAACCTCCCCATTCTCTGTCTCATTAGGCTGAAGTTGTATTTCTTGCAGACAGCAGGACGTGGTTATTCTCAAGCCAGCGATGACATTCTCAGCAACGGCATCTGTGACTCTGCTGTCACCGCTCTGTCATCAAACCTCTGGTGCATGGACGGCACACAGATGGAAGTTCACACAAGTGGCTGTCAGGAATGTCAAGTTGCAGCGATGCGGCTGTGCATCTCATCTGCAGCTTTGAGACGAGCTCATGCCGCCTAATTGGAAAATTCTCCAGGCCTCCTCTCAGGCGTTGTGTTGATGGAGAGCTGCAGGAACTCACTAATGCCTAAAAATCAGGGGGTTTGAGTGTCACACAGAGCTGTTATTTGTCCTGACCTGAATGTGCCGACTGGTTTATGCTCTGGGCTCATCTAACTGAAAGAATTAAGGGATTTATTGGGGCAATTTTACAACTATTTTAAGCAGTCATCTCTTGGGTTCCTAAATTTCGGGAATTGTATCTAAATTGTTATAACAAGACGTTGGAACATTTTTCAATTTTGTTTTGGCAACAAAACCAGGTATTTTTAATGAAATGTTGGGATATTTCCAGCTGTGTTTAGGGCGACAAAAGTGGTTATTTCAAACGAGATGTTGGGGCATTTTTCTGTCGCAGTTTTGGCACTAAAACCGAATATTTTTAATCGAGATGTTGGGGCATTTCTACCTGTGTGTTTGGTGACCAAATCGGGTATCTTGACAAGACATCAGGGCATTTCTAACCATGTTTGTAGCAACCAAACCAGGTATTTTAAGCCAAAATGTGATGTTTTCCCATCTCTAACCAAGTGTTTTTTGTGCTAACAAGTTAACCACAGCGATGCCACAACATTGAATTTAAATTTAACATATCCTTGGTTTGCAGAGTCGCACAGTGCCAACACTTACTCTGGCGATTAGGTTGTTAGTTGTTAGTTCAGGCACCTACAGAGTTTGGAGAAGACAGCATCTTTGAACATTGGTGTACAGGGCCTTACACCAAACCAGCATTTGTGGCCAACAGTTTATGTTGTAGACATATGTATTTAATAGAAACACCATGGAAGGGTTAAAGACTCATTACTAGCATGTAGTTTAGCAGTCATTAGCCTCTGCGCATTCTCAATAAGCAAAGTAGATTTTGTCGAGGTGTGTTGATCAGCCCATGTTGCCGGTGTTCTTGGAACATGTCATTGTCTGACAGTGGGAAAATGTGTCGCCATGGTGACAAGTCAGTGTCCTGTCGACCAGGCTGTACATTCATTGGAGAGTGACTCTATTTTCAGACTGTCATGGTGTTGTTTACCTGCTTCACCTATTCCGTTTCCTCGAGCCAGGCAGCAGGACGGTAAAATTGATTTTCTAAATATTGTTTTGAACCCTTTAGGTGATGAGTACATTCTCAACCCAATCAACTCAATAACCTTGTGTGAAAAGTGCTGAATTGTAAAATAAAATTACTCCAACATACAGCATGTAAGAGAAAAATATTAAAAAGTTCCCTGTGTTCAGAGAGCAGATATAACAAACTTGTCTTTGATGATAAGATGTTCGCCTTGAATAAATTGCTGTATGGATTTGAAAAATGAGCATCTTCCTCCCTCCATGAACCTCCCACTGGAGCCTTAGATAGAGTCTCGCCTGGAGCTTCAAGCAGTGAACAGGAAACCATTAATCATTGATTAAGAACATTTACATCGCATTCCATTTAATTATCTCTTGTTCCTGAAACAGTGGGACTGCCAAGCAGAGTATGCGCACTGTCTACCTGCAGGCTGGAGATATGTGCTGGGTTATCTGGGTCAAGTTCACCTTTGGCTGCGGAGATATAAAAAAAGTAATCTAAAAACCGGGATTAGACTGCAAAGACAGGAAAAAACACACACTGATGTGCCCTCCAGGAGCAAAATCGTTTTAACAAATAGAATACATAGAAAAATAATCCATTCTCTTTAGTTTGTGCTGCCAGAGTCACTAACACAGCAAAGTGGAACACGTCACAGCAGTTCTCAGATCTTTGTTCCGGCTTCATGTGTGTCAAAGAGGTGATTTTAAAATACGACTGGTTTATAAAGCACCAAGTGGTTCCGGGCCAAAAGATAATTTTAATCTACTGCTACATTACTAAACCATCCACACATCCCAAGGAGAAGCAGCATCCATTTTCTGAACATCACATCATAGTAAATACCTAAAGTAGAAATATTTTTTATGTTCCAGGAACATAAAAACAGTGTACTGGTACACCATTAGTGCCAAAAATTACACTGTAAATTTGAAGTACATTGTCATAAAGCATGACCTAAACTTTTCTGTTTGCCATTGCCTTCTATTAATTCAAAATCTTGGGCTTTTATTCATATCTCACACTGCACTGTTATTTTTTTATTCTGTTTATCCTGTTTCATTGTATTTTAGCACATTTTTTTATTTTCAGTGTCATTTTATCATTGTCATATTCTTTTTTTTATTTTACTTAAAGGGAAACGTTTTTTTTTTTTTTTTGCCTGGACCATATTTTGCCATGTTTTTGTGTATAACTAATGAGAACAACAATTTTTGAATCTGGTGCAGTATTGCAAAAGAGAGCTGCAGCCAGCAGCAGTGAAACAGGCTGCAATGTAACCACTCAGGGCATGTTCGCATGGTCAGTGCACATCCACTGAAAGTGATTGTTTTTGTTACTGACAGGCTCAGATTATCATTCTAAGCAAAGGCATAGGTTTCATTTCAACTTATGTGTCCTGAAATTTCAAGCATCAAACAATTTCCTGCATTCTAGTGATTTTTTTTATGCACCAATTTGTGCCTATTCTGCATGAAGTTATGATGTAAATGTCTTTTTTTTTTCTTTTTTTTTCAGAAATAAAAAATAACTCTCCTGGGTCCATTCTGGAAACATTATGGAAATGACTCTGTACAGAATAAAACATTTTGTCATGGATCAAACTTGCAAGATGTGACTTGTTGCCAGTGGTGAAAACAAATCGAGTGAAAGGTAAAGACAAAATGTTTGATTTCTTTAATCCAACTCTTGCCCTCACTGCATGTCACACTAGATAAAAATGTAAGTGAAATGTAAAAATGCAGACATTTTTTTTTCCAGGTGATGAAACCTGGATGTAACATTTTATGGTGAGCATGGGCCAGCAGCCAGTTGCCTTTGAGTAGACTTTGTTATGTAACCTGTGTGCTTCATGATTTCACCAGTGATATCTCTGATTAGTTTCAGCCCGCACATTGACGGTGTATTTGTACTTGTTGGTTGTAGTCGTGAAAACCTCGTCTGTATCATCCATCTATATATCAAATCTAATGTATTCTTTAAAAATAAAAAACCCTCAGTCAGTAACAAATTTACAAGTATAGTTTATTGATGGTCATGATTCATTTTCACCAGGTCTGCGAGGTTACAAGTCTGTGGTAGGCTGTGCAAACATGCTCAAAACACTACAAAGCCACTGCACTCTCTCCCACCAACAACGCAGTATACAATGACATATTCAGATACAGTATTCAAATACATAGAATCCTTCTCATAGATATATTTAGAAAAATATAAAGTCCTAACTTTTCAACTGATAGACAGAAACATTTCACAACAAAAACACACAGTTCCACATATGCTGTGATGCCCTTATTTGCTGAAAAAGAATGGATGTTGTGTGAAATGAGTTATTGAGTCTAATTTTGTCTTAGGATTATTGAAAATGTATATTGGAGGTGCTGCTGTAGTACACTTGGCATGCGAGGACATGCCCAACTCGCCAATTAAATGCAAGACCATGTGTGTGCATGTGTGTGTGTGTGTGTGTGTGTGTGTGTGTGTGTGTGAGTAAAGTGATTAAGAAAGTGAGTAAGCATTATTGGGATGTGTCTGCACATAATTGTGCGTGAGTGTGTGTGTGTTTATGGTGTGACGAGGAACATGCTGCATATACATGAAGAGGGACACACAGAACCTGCACCTTAGCAATAGCAACAGTTCATCTCCATTGTGTGTGTGTGTGTGTGTGTGTGTGTGTCTGTGTGTTTGCAGACAGATTTCTCACCACACAGTGTTTAATAAACAAGATGTCGGGGGAACTCTGCTTAACAAAAATACTCGTGAAACTCGAGGTGCTTGAGGTCTGACCTCAGAGTGACGCTGACGTCAGAAGTCGGGCAAAGAATAGGACTGGTGTGTATTTTGAAACGGATCATTTATAACTGACAACAGCTGTACTGCCTCTACAGCTATTTGAACCAAAGTGGAAATAGTTTACTTTGAGGTTTGTTTGACTCCTGCAAGTATTTTTATCCATTTATTGGAGTACGACTCTCTGGTTCAACTTGAAAAGGAACTCTTAGTGAAGTTACACTGAATGTAAATGGCCAGTTTTTACAGGTACTGAAGCCGAGAGCGGCTGTGGTTGCAATTATTGTTTTAACCCTGTTGTTATGATCACAAGTTATAATGTGTTGTTATCTCAAGAAAACACATTTTTTCATAGCATCTCCTTATCTCAAGGAAACTAAAAGGTTACATCACAGGAACAAGATACTGACTTGAGATACTGAGATTTGTTCTTGGATCTTAATGGCTTCCATACACAGATGTGGAATAATTTATAATGCCATTTCAGGGGAGATACTTGGAGATATTTACTACAGCTCACACTGGAACCACCTTTATACTCCGCTGCCCATATAAATGTAGCCCAAAAATCTGCAAAGGAAAATGTGAATTAATGCACATTTCCATCCATGGATATTTTACTGGAGTTGGGTGAATCAAGATCAAGTGTTTATTTGCTAAGCCTTTTTCCATTGCACTCTCATTTTGCTATTAGTGACACACAATTTTTAACATTTTTAGTTTTTCAGTTTTTATTTATGCACACACTGAACATGTCTATAAATGCAGGAAGACATTTAATTGATGATTTAACAGTTTGGCCCAAGGCGGTGGTTCTCAAACTAGGGAAGGGCACAAAGCCATTCAGCATATCTTCATACAATAGTTTGTATGATATTTTACGAATTAGCGCCCTACGAATGTCCTTAATGCAAAGTTACATCATTAACATAAAATTACAGAGGTTAGGTTTAGGCAAGTACAGTTACTGAGCTGAGATTTTGGAAATGAAACATGGTCAGGGTGTACCTTAAAAGTTCATTTAAAGTCCACATAGTTCCCAACACCTGTCTCCTCGGAAAGTCCGGGGAAAAGTCCTATGTTTTGTGATTCATCCACTGCTCCAACCTGCCTCCTTACTGAACCACTTGAGATGGCCTTTTTCTTTATTTTTGTCAGTTGCATTGGTCATGTGATTGCAGCTTCCAAAATATGTGGGTTATGCACGAATTACTGGCTAATCATTACGTGGGATACGTACAAATTATGGTGCATTACCTTTTGTAGGACAATGTAGGAACAGTGCATGAGCAAATAAAAGGGGAAAGCATATACTGAATTAAACTTCAGTTAAACAGACCAAGAGACATTTTGACTTTCCAAAAACAGGTATCTAATGGCATATTTATTTGGTGTGTTGCAATAATTGCAGGAATGGAGTTGTGGTTATTAGTTCCACCTGCGTTCAATAAAGAAACAAGTGTTCTCAAATACCAGTGAGGTATTCATGATTCCTGTTAGAAAGATTTATTCAGATAATGTAGCATAAAGAACAAGATGGGCAGAGGTTTGAAGGGGGAATTAAGAAAAAAAAAGTAATGCTCATCAAGCAAAAACATCATTCTTATTCAAAATATGAAGCATTGCTTACCCTTGAGTTCACTGTCAATACAGCAGGAGAGCCTTGTGTTTTTGTGTTCACTAACTTTGGCAGCCTGTGTTTGACTTGCAGAAATATGCAGTCCCTGCTAATGATACTTCAATAAAATTATACTTGGCTTCTGTAAAAAATAAAAACTTTCCCCAGAATTCGTCCTGGTTGATAAAAATCCAATCAATTTACACCTCAGGGGGGCCGTGAGTTTTTCCAGCTTCCAAAAGAAAGCTGATGGAAAAAGTTTGGAAACCTCTGAGGCACAGCGTAATGTATAATTAATACCTTCAGGAAGTCACTTGTAACATTATATGAATGTTTGAAGGGAATGAAAGACATTTTTTATGAACTATTGTTGTGAATGGCTGCCATGGTGTGGTGGGTTTAAGACCAT